>NC_083436.1:3454284-3789641 GCF_020745735.1 Hemiscyllium ocellatum | reverse complement strand
CAGAAATATACACAGACAAGGAAGAAACTATGGTCTCATTCGATGTAATGGCACTGTTCAGCTCTATCGACAAAACCCTAGCCAGAGAAACAATAGCCAACCTGCTGGGCATACAGAACAGACAAGAAGATGGGGAACCTATCAACAAAGACTGCACACTCAAACTACTGGACCTGTGCCTCACAACACCCCTCACATTCACCAATCAAATACATGAACAAATCAACGGCACACCCATGGGCTCACCCATTTCTGGACTCCTAGCAGAAGTGGTAATGCAAAGGTTAGAACAAACAGTCTTACTGCAAATTCAACCCAAACTCTGGGTCAGATATGTAGATGATACCTTTGTAATCATTAAAAACACAGAAATAGAGAACACACACCGGATCATCAACGCCACACTCACAGGAATCCAATTCACTAGAGAGGAAGAAAAGGACAACCAACTCCCATTCCTATACGTGATGGTACAGAGAACACCTAACGGAGAATTCACCACAAAGGTATACAGGAAAGCCAGACACACACAGACCAAGTCCTAAACTATGAAAGCAACCACCCCAATACACACAAAAGAAGTTGCATCAAGACACTGTTCAAAAGGGCCACAACACACTGCAAAAAGAGGAAGAAGAACACCTATAGAACATAGAACATAGAAAAATACAGCGCAGTACAGGCCCTTCGGCCCTCAATGTTGTGCCGACCGAATCCTACCTAACCTACACTAGCCCAATAACTTCCAAATGCCTATCCAATGCCTGCTTAAATGACCATAAAGAGGGAGAGTTCACCACTGCTACTGGCAGGGCATTCCATGAACTCACAACCCGCTGTGTAAAGAATCTACCCCTAACATCTGTCCTATACCTTCCACCCCTTAATTTAAAGCTGTGTCCCCTTGTAACAGCTGACTCCATTAGCGGTAAAAGGTTCTCAGTGTCGACCCTATCTAAACCCCTAATCATCTTGTACACCTCTATCAAATCTCCCCTAAACCTTCTTTTCTCCAATGAGAACAGCCCCAAGTGCCTCAGTCTTTCCTCATACGATTTTCCTACCATACCAGGCAACATCCTGGTAAACCTCCTCTGCACTCGTTCCAATGCCTCCACATCCTTCCTATAGTATGGCGACCAAAACTGCACACAATACTCCAGATGAGGCCGCACCAGAGTCTTATACAACTGCAACATGACCTCAGGACTCCGGAACTCAATTCCTCTGCCAATAAAGCCCAGTACACCATATGCCTTCCTCACAGCACTATTTACCTGGGTGGCAACTTTCAGAGATCTGTGTACATGGACACCAAGATCCCTCTGCTCATCCACACTACCAAGTAGCCTACCATTAGCCCAGTAATCCATTTTCTTGTTACTCCTACCAAAGTGAATGACTTCACACTTAGCTACATTGAATTCCATTTGCCACCTTTCTGCCCAGCTTTGCAACTTGTCTATATCCCGCTGTAACCTGCCACATCCTTCCTCACTATCCACAACTCCACCGACTTTTGTGTCATCCGCAAACTTACTCACCCAGCTTTCAAGCCCCTCCTCTAGATCATTTATAAAGATAACAAAAAGCAATGGTCCCAAAACAGATCCTTGAGGTACACCGCTAGTAACTGCACTCCAAGATGAACCTATACCATCAACTACTACCCTCTGTCTCCTTCCAGCCAGCCAATTTCTAATCCAAACCTCTAATGCACCCTCAATGCCATACCTCTGTAGTTTTTGCATTAGCCTACCACGGGGTACCTTATCGAACGCCTTACCTCTACAATGTATTCGCCAAAAACTGATACCCCTGCAATTTCATCAACAGATGCCTAAAGGAAAGACAACGGAATGAGGACATGCCACAACCCAAAGGACTAGCCACACTACCATACATCAAAAACATTTCTGAACCGACAGCCAGACTACTGCGACCACTAGGACTCATAACAGCACACAAACCAACAGCCACTCTCAGACAACAACTCAGCAGGACGAATGACCCGATACCCAGCATGAGCAAAACCAATGTAATGTACAAAATCCCATGCAAGGACTGCACAAAACACTACATAGGACAAACAAGAAGACAGCTAATGGTCCTCATCCATGAACATCAACTAGCCATGAAACGACATGACCCGCTATCCTTAGTAGCCACACACTCAGATGACAAGCAACATAAGTTCGATTGGGACAACACTACCATTATAGGACAAGCCAAACAGAGAACAGGCAGGGAATTCCTAGAGGCATGGCACTCATTCACAGATTCAATCAATAAGCACATCGACCTGGACCCAATATACCGGCCACTGCAGTAGACAGCTGGAACTGACAACTGGAAGCGGCAGGTACAAATCACTATAAATTCCGGAGGAAACATCACAGAAGCGCTTCACAGGAGGCTCCCAAGCACTGAGGATGTCATCTAGACGAGGGATGAAATGTCTGCAATACACATTCCCAGCTTGGCGAACAGAACCACAACAATAAGCACCCAACCTACAAATCTTCTCCCAAACTTTGAACATCAACTGTTTTTCACTCATCAATCATTTTCATGACCTCAAAATAACCAATCAAGTTAGAGAGGCACGACCTCGCCAGCACAAAACCATTCTGTCTATTGCTAATAATACTTTTAAACTTCAACCCACTTGAAATAAGTGCCAACATTTCAATAGCCTTCCTAATTACCTGCTGTATCTCTGAGCTCGCTTTCTGTATTTTATACATAAGTATCCAAGTTATGTGCAGCTTTCTGCAATTTCTCTCTGTTTAAATAATACTCTTCTTTTGTTCTTTCTTCCAAAATTAACAATTTCACATTTTCCCACATTATACTGCATTGCCAATGTTCTGCGTATGTATTCACTTATTAATATTATCAATAACTATGCTAAAGGATGGAAAGGGGATGAGATTAATTGAGAATGTTGACCGTGTGTGTGAAATGAATGTTATGAAAGCTTGTTTTCTTAATTCATTCTTGGGATGTTGGTATTACAGGTGAGGCCAAACTTTCTTCCCGAGAGGGCAGTTAATATTCAACCATGTTGTTGTCGTCTTGTGTCTCATGTTGGCCAAACCCAAGTGAGGAAGGTAGTTTCCTTCCTTATCAGTGAATCAGATGTGTTTTTCAGGCAATTAGCATCAGTTCTAGATTTTTATCTGATTCAAATTAGATTAATGGCAGGATTTGAACCCGATTCCCTTAACATTATCTACGTATCTCGACTAATAGTCCAACAATAATACCACTTAACTATCACTTCCCCTAATGTAACCTTCTATACTAATCTTGTGAAATTTTGAAAACAGAACTGAGACATCTGCCTCTTCTGCCTGACCTGCAAATGTTTTGTTCTGAATATGTAGCTATAGGGCTGGAGAACAGAACCTTTTTCCCTGTCCTTATTTCCTTGAGCAAGATCCTTAGGAAGGCATCAGAAAACATGGGTGTGGAAAGGAGAAGGATTCCTCTGACTCATGTCTGTTCCACAATCATTTCTGGTGTTGTTTAACCATAAATTAAAGCAGGGACTGCAACTTCAGTTTAAATTTGCATTCTATTTGAATAGGCGCGTGGAAGCAATAATGGAAATTTTGATGTCCGTAGCTGGGCTGTCTGTGTTCCCATTGCCATCAGAGAGACAGCCTGCTGTCAGAAGGAAACGAGAACCAAGTATAAAATTGCTCCTCTGGCAGCATTTGGGGAGAGAATATGGTTTCTCTCCACAGATGCCAAACATGCTGAGATTTTCCAGCATTTTCTGTTTTTGTTTCTTTCAGACTTCCAGCATCTGCAATCTTTATATAACGTAGAACATTACAGCACAGTACAGGCCCTTTGACCCTCGATGTTGTACTGACCTGTGGAACCAATCTGAAACCTGTCTATCCTATTCTATTCCATTCTCATCCATTTGCCTATCTAATGACCATTTAAATGCCCTTAAACTTGGCGAGTCTACTACTATTGAGGGCAGGGCATTCCACGCCTGTACCTTTCTCTGAGTAAAGAAACTACCTCTGACATCTGTCCGATGTCTATCACCACCCCCCCCAGTTTAAAACTATGTCCCCTCATGCTAGCCATTACCATCCGAGGAAAAAAGACTCTCACTGTCCACCCTATCTAATCCTCTGATTATCTCAATTAAGTCACCTCTCAACTTTCTTCTCTCTAATGAAAACAGCCTTAAGTCCCTCAGCCTTTCCTCATAAGACCTACCTTCCATACCAGGCAACATTGTAGTAAATCTCCTCTGAACCCTTTCCAAAGTTTTCACATCATTTCTATAATGCAGTGACCAGAACTGTACGCAATACTCTTAAGTGTGGCTGTTATACAGTTTCGTACAGCTGCAGCATGACTTCTTGGCACAGAAACTCAATCCCTCTACCAATAAAAGCTAACACACTGTCTACCTTCATAACAACCCTATCAACGTGGGTGGCAGCTTTCAGGGATCTACGTACGGACATCTCTCTGTTCATCTACACTGTCAAGAATCTTACCATTAGCCCACTACTCTTTATTCCTGTTGCTTCTTCCAAAGTGAATCACCTCAAATTTTTCTGCATTAAACTCCATTTGCTACCTTTCAGTCCAGTTCTGCAGTTTATCTATGTCCCTCTGTAACCTGCAACATCCTTGATCACTATCCACAACTCACCGAACTTAGTGTCATCTGTATATTTACTAACCTATCCTTCTATGCCCTCATCTAGGTCTGCTACTGAACTTGATTGGCCCTAATCTTTCTCTCCTCATTCTTTTATTCCTGATATACTGATATAAAGCTTTAGTGTTTTTCTTGATCTTATCTGCCAATGATTTCTCATGTCCCCTCCTGGTTCTTCTCAGCTCTCTCTTCAAGTCTTTCCTGGTTAACTTGTAATTCTCAAGCACCCTAACTGAGCCTTCAAATCTCATCCTCACATAAGCCTCCTTCTTTCTCTTGACAAGAGATTCAACTTCCTTAGTAAACCATTGCTCCCTCACTCGACAACTTCCTCCCTGTCTGACAGGTACATACTTATCAAGGACACATAGTAAGTGTTCCTTGAATAAGCTCTGCATTTCAATTGTGCACATCCCATGCAGTTTTCTTCTCCATCCTATGCATCCTAAATCTTACCTAATCTTTGTTTTAGTCTAAAAGATTGTTCAGCCTCACATTCATGATATTACGGGGCCTGCCCACTTCTTGTACCTAAGTGTTTGGAACTAAATGATAACAGAGTGTAAGTAGTACAATAACTCCCAATGATCTGGAAAATTGAGTGGTTTGTCAGATGATTTCCACTTAACTGCATGACCGCATGCATTTTGTCTTCAGCCATACTCATCACTTCTTTTTTTTTCCCTGACCTAATGCTGGCATTTGATTCAGCATGCAATTCATTCAAGGCACACCCAGCTGTTACAACTGTGATAAACCAGTTGTTAACTTGGAATTATTTAAAATATGGATTATTTATCTTCTGCTTTGAAATTATGAGTGCAGATTCTGCTCATTTTGATAATACATACTTTAAATGTATGCATTTTTTGATGGAGTCCTATGAACAATTTAAACCATGAAACTTCCTTTTTCCACAAAATTAGTAATATTTAATTTCTGAATTCAACATTTTAGACATTTTTAAGAAATGGTATATTACTCTATTGTGGAAACCTTTCTTGGTGATGTCACCATAAAACCTCCTTCATGTATTTATATCATGTTTGTTTCACTGTCTGACATTATTTTAGTAGTTGCTTGGTAGTGTATTTTGCCTTGCTTATTGTCTTGCAGTCAGCGGGGCAAGAATGGTAAATTTCACAAGGAATCACAATTTATACTCCATGAGAGAAGCTGATTGGTTGGCACATCAACTCTGATCATTTGGGGCATTCCATGTGGTATATACTAAGGAACTATTGCACCCCATCCTTTTGTTCATTTCGTACTCAGCAACTTGTTACAGTTAAGTTGGCTAATGCTGCCATTAAAATATTTTACGACACACCGGTGAACCCGTCTGTTAATTAAGCCAAACAACCAGAAAAGCTCACCTCACCTCATTATCTGTTAAAGTATAAGTGACAGAGAACTTCTCAAATGCCACTATTTAAAGAAAGAAAATCAACTTATTCTGTAACTCTAAAGGTGCACATAAACAACAACTATTTACCACTCTGAGTCTCCTTTCTCTCAAAGGTTTGTTATCTACCTCCAACTCCATAACAATATACTGTTCCAAACAAAAACTTTAATTTCAAAACCACATTGCGGCTATTGTCGTCGGTGTTTGTCTTCCTCTGGTTGAAGATCTCCCTGGGTCATCTTCAGTCTTTTGCGACAAGGATGTTTCATATGAAAAAGGTACCTTTGAAAGAGAGTGTTTTGCTGGCAGTTACACTGGTGATGGCAGTTGGTTCACTCTCTGTTGCCAGCTCTGAAAATGCCAGCTTCTTTCTACCACAAACATCAAATCATCTCATTGGTTCACTGCTGTCAAAACAATAAAAATCAGATTTGATTGGGTTTTAATATCCTGGGATGACATTTAAACTGATTGGTTCAATTAAAACTGTTATGCACATAGCAGCCAAATGTTAAATATTTACAATTTTCCAGTACACTCTGAGACTGCCAGTCAGTCACTGATGGGTGCCTGCAAGCTCTCAGTGCAAAACGGCTTTCACTCTCTCTTAAAGGTACAGTACACCTCTTCAACTTCATACAAATAGTGGAGAAGGATTTGATTTGAGCATGTTACTGTCATGTTGAACTATAAATTATACCTTCAAACTTATCTATTAATTGTTAAAGGTTAATTGCTCATGGCAATGAACAATTGAAGCAAAGTGAAAAAATAATGAAAATATGCATGATGGTTCATAAAAATGTATGTTTTAGTGAGGAGATAACTGCAGAAGCATGATTGTCTGTGGAAACCATTCTTTTACATAGCTAACATGGAGCCACTGATCTTTTCAACTTGTTTTCTGCACAACGGAATGTCTGGAAAAGTACTGATAGTCAAATAAAATGATGATACAGTACATAACCAGAATAGTATTCATATCAAGGACATTGTCCCACTCATTAAACTATTCAGCATCAGGCTAGAGTTCACGAGACCAATGCCATGGAATTTAAGAAAGAGCTCTGATTGCCACTGTCACTAAAGTTCCCAATGGATGCAACGCAGTGTAAGGCTCTTTCTTCATATCAATATGCATGTCTTGTATTAATTTTGATCAGGCCTCAAAGAACTGATTTGGGACTTTCAGCCAAACAATGCATTTATTGATTTGTATGATAAGTGTTGTCATCATCAGAATAGCAGTAAATTGAAAATGCCTGGAAGTTTTCTTTGTTTGTTATTTCGTTGGATCTGAAAACAATTCATCTGCATTTAATTTTCTTCTTTAGGTTTGATTTTGTAGAAATTGAAGATCCAAGTGATGGTACAATTATTGGACGGTGGTGTGGCTCCAGTGTGGTCCCAGGCATACAAATATCGAAGGCAAATCAAGTGCGGATACGGTTCCGATCTGATGAATACCTGCCATCAAAGCCAGGCTTCTGCATTTACTACTCCCTTCGGGAATCTGTAAGTCAAAGAGAAAATGCTCTTATTTAAGGAATATGTGTTCATTTGGAAATCATTTGATGAATTTTAAATCTCTATAAAGTATGTTTAAATGCCATCTTGAAACATTTCACTGTGTTAACTCTAACATGTATAAGTTTTAGCATTGTAAATTAGTCGTCTGTTACTAGGGCTGGGCTACAAGAAAAAATAATGCCTCATGGTGCAAATTTCAAAAGGTAATTTGATAGAGATGTGCAAGACTCACACATGAATATATCCTCAACATAAGATATGCAAATAAGACAATGCAGTATCTTGGCAAATGTACAACCATTGTCATTTTTAGGACATACAGTAAGATTTTATTAATTAGGGAGCATTGATATGAAATTAGGAATGGACGGATAGACCCATGAAAAAATTGCTACAGATTTTGAAACTATTTTGCAAGATCCAAAAACATCTCACTCTGTTTGAAAACGTATCTATTTCCTACTAGATACTAAGTGATATGCTTGATGTACCATCACTTATTAGGACACCTAATTGGTGGGCGGCACGGTGGCACAGTGGTTAGCACTGCTGCCTCACAGCGCCTGAGACCCGGGTTCAATTCCCGACTCAGGCGACAGACTGTGTGGAGTTTGCACGTTCTCCCCGTGTCTGCGTGGGTTTCCTCCGGGTGCTCTGGTTTCCTCCCACAGTCCAAAGATGTGCGGGTCAGGTGAATTGGCCATGCTAAATTGCCCGTAGTGTTCGGTAAGGGGTAAATGTAGGGGTACGGGTGGGTTGTGCTTCGGCGGGTCGGTGTGGACTTGTTGGGCCGAAGGGCCTGTTTCCACACTGTAAATCTAATCTATACCTCTCCCTCCAGTTGTCCTGAAGATTGAATGCATTCCACTAAATTGGGTTGAACTGGAAGAATGTATATTTGATACAAAAATTTGCTGCTAACTATTTGCCACGCTGAGATTCTGGTAATTAATGTATAAAATTTCATGAAGTCTTTTAACAATAAGTGCAATGGAAGAAAACGTAGCCAGACAAGGAAAGCAACAACATGCAAATAAAACAAACATTTACCTCAGGTTTATAAGTTATGCTTGAATGAATGAAAACAATTTGGTTTTCACTTTTAATTACTGCAACTACTTTTTACCCTAACTGAATTCTATAAAATGCTTAATGTCTGCAATAAATCAGGTTATTAATTATCCACATATAACTAGAATATCACCACTGGAACATTTTGTTGTAGGCAATAAATATCTTCCTAACAGAATTTGACTTGTGCAATTGAATTGGAGGTAGGTGAGCACTTCTGTGAGAATGATTACAATTCTGTTATGTTTACTTCAGCAATGCAAAGGGATAGGTATGTACTGCAGGGCAGGAGTTATAGCTGGGGGAAAGGCAATTACGATGCGATTAGGCAAGATTTAGGATGCATCGGATGGGGAAGGAAGCTGCAGGGGGTGGGCACAATTGAAATGTGGAGCTTGTCCAAGGAACAACTACTACAAGTACTTGATAAGTATGTACCTGTCAGACAGGGAGGAAGTGGTTGAGTGAGGGAACTGTGGTTTACTAAAGAAGTTGAATCTCCTGTCAAGAGAAAGAAGGAGGCTTATGTGAGGATGGGATTTGAAGGCTCAGTTATGGAGCTTGAGAGTTACAAGTTAGCCAGGAAAGACCTAAAGAGAGGGCTGAAAAGAGCCAGGAAAGGATATGAGAAGTTTTTGGCAGGTAGGAACAAGGGGAACCCTAAAACTTTCTATATGTATGCCAGAATAAAAGAATCACTAGAGTAAGATTAGGGCCAGTCAAGGACCATAGTGGGAAGTTTTACATGGAATCTGAGGATATAAGAGGGAGGCACTAAATGAATATTTTTCCTCAATATTCACACTGGAAAATTAAAGTGTTGCCAAGGAGAATACTGAGATATAGGCTACTTGACTAGACAGGATTGAGGTTCATAAGGAGGAGGTGTTAGCCATTCTAGAGAGTGTGAAAATCGGTAAGTCTCCTGGGCTGGATGGCATTTATCCTAGGATGCTCTGGGAAGCTAGAGAGGAGATTGCAGAACCTTTGGCTTTGATCATTATGTCATCATTCTCGACAGGAATAGTGCCAGCAAACCCAAGAAGAGCAAATGTCCCTTCATCAAGAAGGGGAGAAGGGACAACCTGGGGGTTATTATAGACCAGCGAGCCTTACTTCGGTTGTACGTAAAGTGATGCAAAAAGTTATAAAAGGCAGGATTCATAAACATCTAGAAAGGAATAAGTTGATAGGGAATAGTCAACACGATTTTGTGAAGGGTAGGTCGTGCCTCACAAACAGGTAAATGTGGCTAAAGCGATTGATGTGGTGTATATGGATTTCAGGAAAGTGTTTGATAAGGTTCCCCATGGTAGGCTATTGCAGAATATATGGAGATATGGGATTGAGGGTAATTTAGCAGTTTGGATTGGTGAGCTGAAAGAAGACAGAGGGTGGTGGTTGTTGGGAAATGTTCATCCTGGTTACTAGTGGTGTACCGCAAGGATCTGTTTTGAGGCCACTGCCGCATGTAACTTTTATAAATAATCTGGATAAGAGCATAGAGGATGGGTTAGTAAATTTTCGGATGACACCAAGTTCAGTGGAGTTGTGGATAGTGCCGAAGAATGTTGTCGGTTACGAAGGGACATAGATAAGCTTCAGAGCTGGGCTGAGAGGTGGCAAATGGAGTTTGATGTGAAAAAGTGTGAAGTGATTCACTTTGGAAGGAGCAACAGGAATAAAGAGCACTGGGCTAATAGTAAGATTCTTGGCAGTGTGGATGAGCAGAAATATCTCGGTGTCCATGTACATAGATCCCAGAAAGTTGTCACCCGGGTTGGTAGGGTTATTAAGAAGGCATATGGTGTGTTAGCTTTTATTGGTAGAGGGTTTGAGTTTTGGAGCCATTAAGTCATGTTGCAGCCATGCAAAACTCTGGTGCGGCCACACTGGAGTATTGCGTACTGTTCTGGTCACCATATAATAGAAAAGATGTGGAAACATTTGAAAGGGTGCAGAGGAGATTTACTACAATGTTGCCTGGTATGAAGGAAAGGCCTCATGAGGAAAGGTTGAGGGACTTGAGGCTGTTTTTGTTAGAGACAAGCTTGAGAGGTGACTTAATAGAGGTATATAAGATGATCAGAGGGTGAGATATAGTGAACTGTGAGAGCCTTTTTTCCATGGATGATGATGGCTAGCAGAAAGGGACATAACTTTAAATTAAGGGGTGATAGATATAGGAAAGAGGTCAGAGATATTTTCTTTACTCGGAGTGCAGTATGGGTGTGTGGAACGCCCTGCCTGCATCAGTGGTAGACTTGCCACATTTAAGGGCATTTAAATGGTCATTTGATAAACATATGGATGATAATGGAATAGTGTAGGTTAGTTGGGCTTCAGATTGATTTCACAGGTCAGCGAAAAATTGAGGGCCAAAGGGTCTCTATTGCACTGTCATGTTCTGAGTTCAAATACTATTTCTTCTTTTGTGGATTTGTAACATGTTGTACTTTAGCTGGGCAGGGTATATCAGCTATGCCAATAAGATGTGGCAATACTCTCATATATGTCAGAAAGACGGCCATTGTGTTCTTCACTTACACAAATGAAAAAAATAATACTTGGCAGTGGTGGTGAGATAACCTGTTTGCTCAGTGAGTACCTGATTCCTACCACGACCCCAGGCATTTTCTTAAATAGCCTTACTGCTGACTGCTAACTTTTGTGCATTATCTTTTTAGCCCTTTGATTAGCCATCATACCCTGCCCAGGAATGTGGCAAGGCAACCTGCTCCCAGGCCTCTGGTCACTTCTCATTTCATACTATCACTGCATCAGAAAATTGTGAAGCAATTAACTCAACATTTTTCATTGTCTGGCTGTTTGGAAGTGCCTGGCGTATCTCTTCAGCATCTCTTTAAGAACTTGCTCTCAGAATTAGGTTCACATTCAAGGAGATAAAGCATACTGTCATTCAGTGTTGTAGCAAAGTGGTCCTGAGGCAGGCTTTCTCTGCTTTCATCTTCAAGGTTGATTCTGTGGTTACTGACTTTTTATTCAATAAGGACTGAAAGTTGTGTGAGTGAAGAGAACTCCAGAGTAAGATGTTTTCTCTTCTGTGCCTCGCAGTGAATTGTAGCTGAAAGCTGCATCAGTTGTGAATCAAACAATCCTGAATGAAGACTGGGATTTTCCTGATTTAGGACTGGTGGAAGGGTGTCCAGGAAAAAACTTGTTGCCAGATCTTCTGGAATTTAGACAACTCGTTAGCTGTTGGTGGGCTTTCTGTCGGATTATAACCTAGATTAGGAAGTCTCACCAATCAAAAAGCTGTCAGCTCCAGAATCTGGCAGTGCTCATGCAATGCAGACCCTATGGCTTCTGCTTGAATAAGTGGACTCCCAGATAGGGTGGCATACTGGTCAGCATTGCTGTCATACAACACCAAGGATCTGTGTTCAGTTCCACCCATGGGTGTCTGTGTGGAGCTTTGTCCCCATGTCTGCGTTGGTTTCCTCCGGGTACTCTGGTTTCTCAAAATGTCCTAGGATGTGCAGGTTCAGTGGATTATCCATGTTAAGTGCAAGGTTATGGAGATAGGATGGGGGGGCTTGGTCTAGGTGGTTTGCTGCTTAGGGGTGAATGCAGACTTGATGGACCCAATGGTCTCTTGATGCTCTATAAGGATTCAATGCAAGAACATTCTCAGGATGAGTGATGATATTTGAGATTTGTGGGAGAGGCTGCAGGTGACTTGGTATTGAGGGCTGGTGTAGTTCAGAGGCATAGTCCTAGGTGCAATCCTTTTGAAGCAATCCCTTCCAAACTGACAACCTGCTAGCACTAGTTGAGCAGGTGGAATGGCCAGGTCTTTCTTGTCCTGCCTGGAGCTGAAGTTACTGCGGTACAGGTAAGGTAAGGCCTTAACAAGTCAGAAATTGACCATGTAAAATCCTCAATGTGATGGGACAGGAAAGTTAAACTTGGGCTTTCCTGCCCAGAAATGATTTTCTGTAAAGGCAAGAAGGTGGTTGGTGTCTCACCATTGGTGCCCAATGACCTTCTCCTCCTGTCACCTCTTTGGCTGTTTATCAGGGTAAGATTCTGTCCTAACTATACACTTATTTGAGTACTTAATATGATTTTTCACCTTGATGGACTAATCTGAAGCTGTCGGCCATGACCACAATGATTTATTTCTGTTTTTCACATTGAATTTGGCTTAGTGCAGTCTGTACAAGTGAATAGTAACAATTCGTGAATACACAAAAGTGCAAGGAAAAGACCAGCTGCTTTATTGAGTCTGACATTTGGAGTAATGGTGCAACTGAATATCATGATCAGAAATTTTTCTAAAATAACAAACTACAGGGGGAAAAAAAATCTGATTTTAAAAGTCCCAGGCAAATTTAGGGAAACAAAATGTGGGAAATTTTGCTTTGACCCTTGATGGTGACAAAACGAATTCCAGATCACCACAGTGACTTAAGCACATTCTCCAACACTCCACTAATCTTGTATGCATTTGCATTAATCTTCATCGGAAGCTCATCAAGCTTAACATTTGAACACATGTAATGAATCCCCACGCACTGTATGAGCCAGAAATTTGTTCCAAATGTTGATGCTAAGCAACAAAAAGAAAACTACCCTCCTATCTACCCCAGCTCTGTGCTCATGTGATCGTATCATTGTCTATCTCTGTCACTTATATAATTTACATGCTTTATCCACAGAGATGCAGACTAAGCATAGAATCATGGAAAGCGACAGCACAGGAAGGTACCCTTTGACCCATCAGATATGGTGTGTTCTTTGAAGAAACAGTCTGCTTAAGCCCACATGTCAACTTTTACATTCTTCAGCTGATTTGCTCATGCTATTAGGGGAGGTTTAAATTATCCAAGTGGAGGTGTGGGAATTGGGAGGTAATATTAGAGAGGAATACCAAAATAAACAGAACACTGAGAGAAACAGGCAGCATTATGTCAGTAAATAAGATGTTATCAGGTGAATTCAGAGTAAGGTGGAAAGAATCAAGTCTCAATTAAAGTTAATATGCAACTATTTAATTTAATTTAACTAATTAATATTTACCTGAGTGAAGAGTGTTAAGGTTAGTGTGTTGGAAAGCCAAGTGTAAATATGATGTGGCAAGAATGAAGAACTGGCTCAAAGAAGGACAGAATTGAGCATTAAATATTCATAGATACAATATACTCAGGAAAACAAGGAGTGGGAGAGGAGTGGTGGTATTGACTAAGGAGAACACTGCAGTGCAGGAGAAAGAAGGTCACCAAGAGGGGTCAAGGACAGAAGTTCAGTGTTGTGAAAAGTTCCTGGTTTCCAAACCTGACCAGTGAGAAGGTTGCCTAGAACTTTGGATTGTCATTCTGAGGGATGTTGTGGCATCTGGGAATCATGCTCGTGCTAGAAATCCTGCTGTGACGCAGGGACTTTGTGCAGGCTTTTCTTTAAAACAATAAGTTAAACAGCAGACCAATCTCACTGCACAGAGCTACTCTGCTCCAACGCCATGGAATACCTACTCTCATATACTCCATGGCCCTTCACATCTTCCACACTGAACAATGTTTGCTGTACCTACTTCATAGCCCATTATATCTCTTGTGCCACTTATGCCAACCCATGCTCCCATATACTACCTTTTGCCTTTACCAGGCCAAGTCACCTAATATCCACCATTGGCATATGTCAGGACTCATGCTGAGATGAGATAAAGACAAATTCTTCACTGTGATTTGAAGAGTTCATTACTTCAAAAAAGAGCCACTCTCTATGATTGAAAATAACTCAATATGTTTAATTTGAACATTGTTAAAAGGAGACTAGAAGTTGAAACTTTTCATCTTGCCCTCATCAGAACCAGGACTCAGAAAAAGACTTGAAAAAGATACTATTTTATAAGCATGAGAAGAGGGTATTGATTGACTGTTATTGGCATGGAGATGCAGCAAGAGCATCAGAAACCATGAAAATGGGGAGGCGATGACCTAGTGGTATTATCATGAGACTATTAATCCAGAAATTCCACAAATTCTCACAGGAATCAGATTCAAATCCCACCATGATAGATGGTGGAATTTGAATTCAATATAATATCTGGAATTAAGAATGTAATGATGACAATTAAACCATGGCCAATTGACAGAAAAGCCCATCTGGTTCACTAATGTCCTTCAGGGAAGGAAATCTGGCATCTTTGCCTGGTCTGGTCTATATATGATCTAGAACCACAACAATATGTTCACTCTGAACAGTTCTCTGAAATGGCTGAGTAAGCCACATAGTTGTATTAAATCAGTATAAGTCACAATACAGAAATAAACTGGACAGGCCACTGGCATCGAGCTAAGCACTGCAAGGTACAATGGCAAAAACAGTCTTCCTTAGGAGCACTGAGGGCGTACTAGTGCCAAACATAGGAGACCTGTCTCACAGATTATTTAAGCAACTGTCGGATATAGTCATATTCATGGAACCATACTTTACAATTGCCCAGACACCACCATCATTGTCCCTGGATATGCGCTGTCCCACTGCAGTACAGAGGTGGCAACACCATCATATACAGTCTGGGGAGACTTCCCCTGAGAGACTTCAACATTGACTCTGGATCCCATGAAGTCTCATGGCATCAGGTTGAACACAGGCAAGGAAATATCCTGCTGATTAGTACGTATTGTCCGACCTCAGCTGATGAATCAGTACTCCTCCATTTTGAATAACACTCGAGGAAGCATTGAGGCTGGCAAGAGTGCACAATGTTCTCTGGATGGGGGCTTTCAATGTTCACCATCATGAGTGGCTTGGCAGCAGCACTACTGATCGAGCTGGTCAGATCCTAAAGGACATAGCTGCTAGACTGAGTCTGCAGCAGTGATGAGGGAACCAACAAGAGGGAGGGATATTCTTGACCTAATCCTTACCAATCTGCCAGGTGTAGATGCATCTGTTCATGAAAGAATCCGTAAAAATGACCATTGTACAATTGTTATGGAGATGATGTCCTGCCTTCATATCAAAAGTACCCTCCATCATGTTGTGAAGCACCATCATCGTGCTAAGTGGGACAAACCTCGATGAAATCTAGCAACTCAAAACTGGGCACCCATGAGTTAGATAGGCCAGCAACAGCAGCAAAACTTTACTCCAATACAATCTTCACCCTCATGGCCCAGCAGATAAACCATTACCATCAAGCTATGGTTGATTCTACAGAGAGTAGAGGAGGCCATGCCAGGAGCAGCACCATGCAAACCTAAAAATGAGGTGTCAACCAAGGGAAGCTACCAAACAGGAAAACCTGCATGTCAAACAGTAAAAACAGCAAGTGATAGACAGAGCAAAGTGATCCCACATTAATCATCAAAGCTTAGCTGTGCCATCTTGCATACCTCATTGTGAATAGTAGTAGATAATTAAACAACTCACTGGACAAAAAGACTCTACAAATATTACCATTCTCAACGATGGAAGAACCCAGCTCCTCAGTGCCAAAAATAAGGCTGAAGCATTTGCAACAATCTTCGACCAGAAGTGCTGAGTAGATGATCCATCTCAGCCTCCTCCAGTGGTTGCCAGCATCACAGATGCCATTCTTCAGCCAATCCATTAACTTGATGTAATATCAAAAATGATTGGAGGCACTAGATACTGTAAAAAAAGCTTTGGGCCCAGATAACATTCCAGCAATAGTACTGAAGACTTGTGCTCTAGAGCTTGCCGTACACCTATCCAAACTGTTCCAATACAGCTACAACACTGGCATCTACCTGATAACGTGGAAAATTGCTCAGAGAAGTCCTGTACGCAAAAGAAAACTGGACAAATCCACCCCAGCCAATTACTGAATGAACTGCGGATGCTGTAGATCAGAAACACAAACAGAAGTTCTGTAAAAGCTCAGCAAGTCTGGCAGTATCTGTGAAAAGAAATCAAAGTTAATGTTCGGGTGCAGTGACCCTTTCTCAGAACTGTTTAGAGGAAATGTCACCGGACCTAGAATGTTAACTCTGATTTCTCTTCACAGGTGCTGCCAGACTTGCTGAGCTTTTCCAGCAACTTCTGTTTTTATTTCTAGCCAAACAACACTGGAATTATTGGGAATCAGAGGGCAAACTCTGTGCTGGTTGAAGTCATATCTTTTTTTTAATTTGTGGGATGTGGGCATCACTAACTGGCCAGCATTTATTGCCTGTTCCCCTTCCCCATGACAAGGTAGTGGTGAGCTGCCTTCTTGAACCACTGCAGTCCACCTGCTGTGGGTTGACCCACAATGCCTTTAGGGAGGCAATTCCAGGATTTCAACCCAGCGATAGTGAAGGAATGGCAATATGTTTGCAAATCAGGTTGGTCAGTGTCTTGGAGAGCAACTTGCAGGTGGTAATGTTCCCATGTACCTTTGTCCTTGTCCTTCTCGATGGAAGTGGCTGTGGGTTTGGAAGGTACTAGCTGAGGATCTTTGGTGATTTTATGCATTGCATCTTGTAGGTAATACACACTGCTGCTTCAGAACGTCGGTGGTGGATGGAGTGGATGCTTGTGGATGTAGTATCTATCAAGTGGATTGTGTCAAGCTCCTTGAGTGTTGTTAGAGCTGCACCCATCCAGGCGGTGGGGGGGGGGGGGAGTATTCCATCACACTCCTGACTTGTGCCTTGCAGATGATGGACAGACTTTAGAGAGTCAGGAGGTGAGTTACCCACCACAGTAATTCCTAGTCTCTGACCTGCTCTTGTAGCCACTGTGTTTATGTGGTGACTTCAGTTGAGTTTTGGTCAATGGTAAGCCTTCAGTCTGCTGCTATTGGGAGATTCAGTGCTGGCAACACCATTGAATTTCAAAGGGTTGTTTTTAGATTGTCTGTTATTGGTGATAGCCATTGCCTGGGAATTGTGTGGCATGAGTGTTACTTGCCATTTGGGAGCCCAAGCCTGGATATTGTCCAGATTCTTGTTGCACTTGATGTGGAGGGCTGGAGAGGGCATGAATAGGGAGATAATGGACTTGAATGTGTGGGTGAATAACTAGTGCAGGAAGCAAGGATTTAAAATCTTGGATCACTGGGATATGTTTTTCAATAAAGATAAATTATACAAGAGGGATGGGTTACACCTTTATAGGTGGGGGACCAGCCTTCTGGCAAGCAGGTTTGCCACTGCATCACAGGTGCGTTTAAACTAATTAGTGGGGGGTGGGGGGGGGGGGGAGGGAAAGGGGACAAACTGGAAATTCAAGAAGTAAGTTAAAGGGAAAGTGAGAATAAGAGAAGTTAAGAAAGATTACAGAATCAATGGAGCAGAAAACTCAAGAAGGGATCATACAGTATGGTCAAGTGAAATTGGGATTGATAGGAAAGGTGAGTGGAGTAACAAATTAAGAATATTACATATGATTGCACAAAGCATAAAAAATAAAGTGGATAAGCTTAAGGCTCAGTTGGAAATTGGCAGGTATGATGTTATGGAGATAACTGAGACATGGCTTCAAGTGGATAGGGCCTGGGAAATGAATTTTCAAGGCTATACATGCTATCAAAAGGACAGACTGACGGGCAGAGGTGGCCCTGTTGGTGAGGAATGATATTCAGTCCCTTGCAAGGGCGTACATAGAATCAGGAGTTATAGTCAGGATAGATACAGCTCAGAAATTCTAAGGGTAGAAAGACCCTAATGGGAGTTATCTACTGGCCCCCAAACAGTAGTCTGGATGTAGGGTGTAAGTTGAACAAGGAGTTGAAATTGGCCTGTTGCAAAGGTATTACTACAATTACTATGGGGGATATCAACATGCAGGTAGACTGGGAGAATCAGAGTGGTACTGGACCCCAAGAAAGAGACAGACCACGGAATGAGGACATGCCACAACCAAAAGGACCAGCCACACTACCATACATCAGGAGCGTTTCAGAACTGACAGCCAGACTACTGCGACCCTTAGGACTCATAACGGCACACAAACCAACAGCCACGCTCAGACAACAACTTACTAGAACAAAGGACCCGATACCCAACATGAGCAAAACTAATGTAGTTTACAAAATACCATGCAAGGACTGCACCAAACACTATATAGGACAAACAGGAAGACAGCTAACAATCCGCATATATGAACATCAACTAGCCACGAAACGACACGACCAGCTATCCCTAGTAGCCACACACTCAGACAACAAGCAACATGAATTCGACTGGGAAAGCACTACTATCATAGGGCAAGCCAGACAGAGAACAGCCAGGGAGTTCCTAGAGGCATGGCATTCATCCACAAACTCCATCAACAAACACATCGACCTGGACCCAATATACCAACCACTACAGCGGACAGCTGAAACTGACACTCGGAAGCGGCAAGGACAGACCACTATAAATACCGGAAGAAACATCAAAGAAGCGCTTCGCAGGAGGCTCCAGAGCACTGATGATGTCGCCTAGCCAGGGGATGAAACGTTTGCAACAAAAACTTCCAGCTCGGCGAACAGAACCACAACAACGAGCACCCGAGCTACAAATCTTCGCACAAACCTTGAACCCAAGAAAGAGAGTTTATGGAGTGCCTCCGAAATGGATTCTTAGAATAGCTTGTACTGGAGCCAACCAGGGAGAAGGCAATTCTGGATCTGGTGTTGTGCAATGACCCGGATTTGATCAGGGACCTCGAAGTAAAGGAACCATTAGGAGGTAGTGACCATAATATGATGTTTTAATCTGCAATTTGAGAGGGAGAAGGGAGAATCGGGAGTGTCAATATTGCAATTGAACAAAGGGAACTATGGAGCTATGAGGGAGGAGCTGGCCAAAGTTCAGTCGTTCAATACCCTAGCAGGGATGGCAGTGGAACAACAATGGCAAGTATTTCTGGATATTATTCGGAAGGTGCATGATCAGTTCATTCCAAAGAGGAAGAAAGATCCTAAGGGGAGGCAGGGGCGGCCGTGGCTGTGGAGGTTAAGGACTGTATAAAGATAAAAAAAGAAGTATAAAATAGCAAAGATGAACGGGAAGCTGGAGGACTGGGAATTTTTTTTAAAGAGCAACAGAGGATAACTAAAAAGGCAATACATGGAGAAAAGATGAGATACGAAGGCAAACTGGCCAAAAATATAAAGGAGGATAGTAAAAGCTTTTTTAGGTATGTGAAAAGAAAAAAAGGGTTAAGACTAAAATTGGGCCCTTGAAGACAGAAATGGGTGAATTTATTATGAGGAACAAGGAAATGGCAGAAGAGTTGAATAGGTACTTTGGATCTGTCTTACTGGGGAAGACACAAGCAATCTCCCAGAGAGTGGCTGAAGGACCTAGGGTAATGGATGAACTGAAGGGAATTAATATTAGGCAGGAAATGGAGTTGGATAGACTGTTAGGTCTGAAGGCTGGTAAGTCCCCGGGACCTGATGCTCTGCATCCCAGAGTACTTAAGGAAGTGGCTCTAGAAATCGTGGACGCATTGGTAATCATTTTCCAATGTTCTATCAAATCAGGATCAGTTCCTGCAGATTGGAGAGTAGCTAACATTGTCCCACTTATCAAAAAAGGAGGGAGAGAGAAAACAGGGAATTATAGACCGGTAAACCTGACATTAGTGGTGCGAAAGATGCTGGAGTCAATTATAAAAGATGAAATTACGACTTATTTGGATAGCAGTAACAGGGTAGGTCAGAGTCAGCATGGATTTATGAAGGGGAAATTGTGCTTGACTAGTCGTCTGGAATTTTTTTGAGGATGTAACTATGAAGATTACATCCTCAAAACTAAGAGTGGCACAGTGGCTCAGTGGTTAGCACTGCTGTCTCACAGTGCTAGGGTCCCAGGTTCAATTCCAGCCTCAGGCGACTGTGTGGAGTTTGCACATTCTCGCTGTGTCTGCGTGGGGTTCCTTTGGATGCTCCGGGTGTCCTCCCACAGTCCAAAGATGTGCAGGTCAGGTGAATTGGCCATTCTAAATTGCCCATAGTGTTAGGTACATTAGTCAGGGGGAAATGGGTTTGGGTGGGTTACTCTTCGGAGGGTCAGTGTGGAGTAGTTGGGCCGAAGGGCTTGTTTTCGCAATCTAATCAAAAAAGGTGGACAAGAGAGAGCCAGTGGATGTAGTGTACCTGGACTTTCAGAAGCCTTTGATAAGGTCCCACAAAGGAGATTAGTGATAAAATTAGGGCACATGGTATTGGGTTCCTTTCGAAATGGCAGGCGGCGACTAGTGGAATACCACAAGTATTGGTAGCTGTTTACAATACACGTCAATGATACAGATAAAGGCATTAAAAGTAATATTAGCAAATTTGCTGTTGACACAAAGCTGGGTGGCAGAGTGAAATGTGAGGAGGATGTTATGAGAATACAGGGTGACTTGGACAGGCTGTGAGAGTGGATGGATGCATGGAAGATGCAGTTTAATGTGGATAACTTTGGTGGCAAGAACAGAAAGGCAGATTACTATCTAAATGGAGTCAAGTTGGGTAAGGGGGAAGTACAACGAGATCTAGGTGTGCTTGTACATCAGTCAATGAAAGCAAGCATGCAGGCACAGCAGGCAGTGAAGAAAGCTAATGGCATGCCGGTCTTCATAACAAGAGGAATTGAGTATAGGAGAAAAGAGGTCTTTCTGCAGCTGTACAGGGCCCTGGTAAGACTGCATCTGGAGTATTGTGTGTAGTTTTTGTCTCCAAATTTGAGGAAGGACATACTGTCAATTGAGGGAGTACAGCATAGGTTTATGAGGTCAATTTCCGGAATGGCGAGACTATCATATGTTGAAAGATAAGAGTGACTGGGCTTGTGGAGACTTGAGTTTAGAAGGATGAGAGGGGATCTGATTGGGATGTATAAAATTACTAATGGATTGGACACTCTGGACCTCTAAAGATAGTGGAATCAAGGGTAATGGGAATAAGGCAGGAACAGGATACTGATTATGGATGATCAGCCATGATGATAATGAATGGTGGTGCTGGCTCGAAGGACCGAATAGCCTATTTCTGCACCTATTGTCAATTATCCATTGTAACTGGGGTGGCACGGTGCCACAGTGGTTAGCACTGCTGCCTCACAGCGCCAGGGACCTGGGTTCAATTCCCGCCTCAGGCGACTGACTGTGTGGAGTTTGCACGTTCTCCCCGTGTCTGCGTGGGTTTCCTCCAGGTGCTCCGGTTTCCTCCCACAGTCCAAAGATGTGTGGGTCAGGTGAATTGGCCATGCTAAATTGCCCGTAGTGTTAGGTAAAGGGTATGGGTGGGTTGCGCTTTGGCGGGTCAGTGTGGACTTGTTGGGCCTAAGGACCTGTTTCCACACTGTAAGTAATCTAATCTAATCTAACTGTGTCCCACAGGGCAATAAAAAAAGTTAACAATAAATCTAACTTCAGAATTACTGTAACAGTTCTTTCAAATTTATCAAAAACAGGAATTTCAAAAGCCTTGATAACTTGATTGTTTGCTTTAACAGCTCTGTTGACAATTGGGTTTCACAGCTTTATTCTCTAGTTCCTTTTGTCTGCTTTCCAAACAGTTCCAATCAGTTTATGTATTATTTTTCAAAGATTCATGTCTACATTTAACCCTGCTTCCAAGTATTTAATGTAGATTGTAAATAGTTTGCCCTGAGGACTGAACCCTGTGGCATCCCACCACTTACATCTTGCCAAACAAAAAAAATTCCATTTATCTGACACATTTGGGGGCAGCTGCTGTCTATAGGAAGCTGCCTCCATGAACCAAAATATGTGATTTGGGGCACACCCCTTCTAATCTCCAAACCATAATTATCCCCATCTCCCAGTGAAAACAATGGATACCATGTTCAGGGGGACCCTGTCATTGCAAAAAATCAGATTGAAGTGTGATTAGGTGAATGTTTCGAGGGCAGTAATATCAAATATGTGTATGTACCACTGGGCAGCAGAGTGGCTCAGTGGTTAGCACTGCTGCCTCATAGCACCAGGGATCCAGGTTCAATTCTAGCCTTGGGCAACTGTCTGTGTGGAGCTTGCACATTCTCCCTTTGTCTGCGTAGGTTTTCTCCAGGTGCTCTGGTTTTCTCCCACAGTCCAAAGATATGCAGATGCGTTATTGCCTATAATGTTAAAGGATGTGTAGGTCAGGTACATCGGGTAGGGGTAAATATAGAATAATACGGTACGGGAATGGGTTACTGTTCAGAGGGTCAGTATGGACTTGTTGGGTTAGTACATTAAGTATCACATATTTAGGTTAATTGACAAACAGGATAAGGAATAATAAGGTGTTAGAATAATGTTAGGATCAAGACTGTAAAGAGATCAGGGCTATAATAATAACCCAAACTGAATATCGGTCACAAGATTATTCTTACTGGATTTGCCAAATCTACTCAAGCACTGTCAAGTGCCATTCCCATTAATTTGTTGATAATCAAGAGTGGAAATAGAAACTGAATTGCATGGCCAGACAAAGGTCGAGTAATATTATCAATGGACTATTAATCCAGAAACTCAGCTAGACTTCTGGGGAATTGGCTTCAAATTTTGCCATCACAAAAGGTGGAACTTGAATTCAATTTAAAAAATCTGGAATTGAGGGTCAAAGACTAATAATGTTGATTGTTAGAAAAAACTAATCTTGTTCACAAATGTCTTTCCTTTGTTTTAGGGAAGGGAATCTGTTATCCTTACCTGGTCTGGCTTACATGTGATTCCAGATCCATAGCAATGTGATTAATCTTTATCCCACTAGTTAATAACTGCTGGTCTAGCCAGAGATACCCACATTCTGTGAGTGAATAAAAGTATTAAAAAACTCACGCTAGCCAATTCTTCAAATATTCAAATGCAAAAAAAGTAAAATGCCTCAGTAGTTAGCACTGCTGTCTCACAGTGCCAGGGACCTTAGTTCGATTCCACCCTTGGGCAGAAGTGGAGTTTGTTAGAATAATCAACATTGATAGGGAAAAGGTACTAAGCAAACTATTAGGATTCAGTTAAAAATCACACAACACCAGGTTATTGTCCAATAGGTTTATTTGGAAGCACTAGCTTTCAGAGCACTGCTCCTTCATCAAGTGGTACAGCGCTTCTGAAAGCTAGTGCTTCCAAATAAACCTGTTGGACTATAACCTGGTGTTGTGTGATTTTTAGCTTTTAACCTGCACTCTTACTTTGTCCTCTAATTTAGGTTTTCTAATTTATCTAACAATTGAACCCTCCCCCCACACCCTCTATTTAATTTAAATTCCTGTCTATAGCCCTGCTTATGCGATTCGCCAGGAGCTCCTCAAGAAACCAACATTTACTATAGACACAGTCTCTGGGAACCACAATGGCATCCACATCATGCAAGAACAACACACCACCTGACCTTCCGTCCTTATTTATTTAACTAGTTTTGAATTTGGTTTTTAAAAGAATTTTAAAACTTATTTGTATCTCTGCTTATTATCTCAATCTGACTGCAAGTTAAAACCAATAATTTAACACAGATTCCAATTTAACATACATTCCCTATTATCCAATCAAATCATAGTCTTCCTGTGATGTCACTTTTCAGATCCCTACCCCCCAGTTGAAGCACTCAGAATCAGAAGGTCTCACTTTCCCAGGCTGCCCCCCAGCTTGGTTCCACTCCTGAGGTGAATTGTGCTCAAAATAGGAGGTTCTGAAAGGAATTGAAAAATCAAGAGAAACAAACAGACAATGTTTGTGTAAACTCAGATGTGATGTGAGAAAGTGGGACAATTGCAGATGTTACATAAAGTATGTAAAGGTAAAGCCAGTTTAGGCACAATGGTAAAAAACATCCTGAACAGAATTCTTAGTTAATTAGCTCAATGTAAATTAATTAAGGAAAGCCAGCATGAATTTATTAAGGAAAACTCATGCTTAATTAACTTGCCTGAGCTTTTTGATGAGATTTCAGGAATGGTTGCTGAGGTTAATGCTTTTGATGTGGCGTGCATACATTTGATAAAGTGCCACAGGACAGACTTGATGACCAATTTAGAGCTCACGGAAAGAAAGGGCAGTAACAGCATGGATATGAAATTGGCTGAATGAGAGGAGACAGAGAAATGGGTAATAGAACTGTTCTTGTAGCCATGTTATTATATGGCTAGTCCATTTCCATTTCTGCTCTTCGACAGTAAAAATAGATAAGTCCTCTGGGCCAGATAGGATTTATCCTAGGACTCTGGGAAGCCAGGGAGGAGACTGCTGAGCCTTTGGCTTTGATCTTTATGTCATGATTGGCTACAGGAATAGTGTCAGAAGATTGGAGGATAACAAATGTCCTCCCCTTGTTTAAGGGGAGTAGAGACAACCCTGGTAATTATTGACTTGAGTCTTACTTTGTTTGTGGTAGAGTATTGGAAAAGGTTATAAGAGATAGGATTTATAATCATCTAGAAAGGAACAAGTTGATTAGGGTAGTCAACACAGTTTATGAAGGGTAGATCGTGCCTCACAAACCTTATTGAGTTCTTTGAGAAGATGACCAAGCAGGTGGATGAGGGTAAAGTGGTTTTATGTGGTGTATGTGGATTTCAGTAAAGCATTTGATAAGGTTCTCCAGAGTAGGCCATTGCACAAAATACGGAGACATGGGATTGAGGGTGATTTAGCAGTTTGGATCAGAAATGTGTTAGCTGAAAGAAGACAGAGGGAGGTGGTTGATGGGAAATGTTCATGCTGGAGTTCAGTTACTAGCGATGTACCTCAAGGATCTGTTTTGGGCCACTGCTGTTTGACATCTTTATAAACGACCTGGATGAGGGTGTAGAAGGATGGGTTAGTAAGTTTGTGGATGACACTATGGTTGGTAGAGTTGTGGACAGTGCAGAAGGATGTCGTAGGTTACAGAGGGACATAGATAAGCTGCAGAGCTGGGCTGAGAGATGAAAAATGAAGTTTAATGCAGAAAAGTGTGAGATGACTCACTTTGGAAGGAGCAACAGGAATAAAGAGTACTGGGCTAATGGTAAGATTCTTGATAGTGTAGATGAATAGAGGGATCTCTGTGTCCATGTGTACATAGAACTCTGAAAGTTGCCACCCAGGTTGATAGGGCTGTTAAGAAGGCATATGGTGTGTTAGTTTTTATTCGTACAATTACACTTTTGGAATCATGAGGTCATGCTATAGCTGTACAAAACTCTGGTGCTGCTACACTGGGAGTGTTACGTACAGTTCTGGTCTCTGTATTGTAAGAAGGATGTGGAAGCTTTGGAAAGAGTTCAGAGGAGATTTGCTATGATGTTATCTGGTACGGAGGGAATGTCTTAGAGAACATAGAATGTAGAACAATACAGCACAGAACAGGCCCTTCATCCCTCGATGTTGTATCGACCTATAAACTAATCAAAGCCCACCCACCTACACTATCCCATCATCATCCATGTGCTTATCCAAGGATTGTTTCAATCTCCCTAATGTGGCTGAGTTGACTACATTAGCAGGCAGGGCATTCCACGCCCTTACCACTCTGAGTAAAGAACCTGCCTCTGACATCTGTCTTAAATCTATCACCCCTCCATTTGTAGCTATGCCCCCTCATACAAACTAATGTCATTATCCTCAGAAAAAGACTTTCTCTGTCTACCCTATCGAATCCTCTGATCATCTTGTATGCCTCTATCAAATCCCCCCTTAGCCTGTTTTTTTCCAATGAGAACAGACCCAGGTTTCTCATCCTTTCCTCATAAGACCTTTCCTCCAGACCTGCATCCTGGTCAATCTCCTTTGCACGTTTTCCAATGCTTCCACATCCTTCCTGTAATGCGGGATCAGAACTGTACACAATATTCCAAGTGCGGCCGCACTAGTGTTTTGTATAGCTGCAGCATGATATTGCGGCTCTGGAACTCAATCTCTCTACCAATAAAATCTAACACCCTGTATGCCTTCTTAACAGCACTATCAACCTGGTTGGCAACTTTCAGGTATCTAGTCTTGTGAGGAAAGGCTGAGCGACTTGAGGCTGTTTTTGTCAAAGAGAAAGTTGACAGGTGACTTGATTGAAACATATAAGATATTCAGATCCATCCACCTGTCTTGATACCTGTCACCCCTGACCACTAACCAAGCTTGGGATCGTTAATCTAAAGGGTGTGAATGTCTTCTGAAGCACAGCGTCCAGGGAGCTCTCCCTTCCCTAATCGAGCTCATCAACTCTTAGTCAGAGTTTCTCAACATTTGCTACAGAAGTCACTGTGAACCACATATGACCACCAGCTCCCACGTCATGCAGTTACAACACATCTCCTGGCCTGGCCACTCTATTTTAATTACTTAATTTTTAAACATTGAGTTAAAAACTTTGAACTGTTCTTCTAGTTTGTAGTTTGCAAAGATTTCTCCTATTTGCCTTCAATCTGAAAGTAACCTAAAATAGATAGGAACCCTGGAATCATTCTGGAAGATCTCCTCCTCTGCACCCACTCAAGGCCTACTACATCTTACCTAATGTAAATGAGAAGATCTGGAAACAGTGATCTAAGTGTGACTTAACAGAGCTTTATAAAGTTTCAATTTAAGCTTCCTGCATTTGCACTCAGACCTCTATTTATGAAGCCTAAGATCCAATCTTTTCTCTCTGTCAATATATCTGTCTCAATGTATACCGTCACTTTCAAAGAGCCATGCACCTGAACATTCAGATTCCTGAGCACGTCCATGCATTCTTTACAACTTAGCTGTTAAGTCTATATTACCTCTTCCCATCTCTTTGATGAAAATGTACAACCTATTGCTTCTGTATTCGGTTCTGTCTTTTGCTTATCTGCTGAGCCTGCCCCCTTCCTGTTGCAACCAATTAATGTCATCTGTTTACGAATCTCCAAGTTTTGCATCATCAAAAATCTTTGTCACTTCATTCTGGATTCCAACAGCCAAGTCACTTAATTATACTTCATCAAAGGCTTTCTTAAAATCCATGTAAGAAATATTGGTAACAATTCCATTATAACAACCTGTGACAGTTATCATTAATTTATGTTAGGCATCAAAATAATTCAATGAGACTCATAAAATACAATCTGCCTGTAGTGCTGGCTAAATCAAATAATTTAAACCTCTCTTTTTTTTTCTCTGATTATCATTTCTAAAACCTTGCCCACCACTAATATTAAACTAACGAATTCATAGTTACTAAGAATGTCTTTAACCTTTTTAAACTTTCTTTTGTGAGATATTGACTTAATTTGCAAGTTTTTGTTTTTCATTTGTTGCTGATCCTTTGTTTCTTTGAGCAGACTTAAGCAGCTGTATTGTGTCTGGCATAGTCACATGTCTAGCTCTGTTAGGAAGGAGTTCCAGGACTTTGGTTCATCAACAGTGCAGATTGTGATATGATTTCAAGCCAGGATAGTGCATGGTTTAGAGGAATCTGCAGCTCTTTTCCTTCTAGGTTGTTGAGGTTATGGGTTTGTCAAGTAAGTCAAATGAGTCTTGGCAAATTACTGCAGTACCTCATGTAGATGACATCCATTGCCGTCACCAGGCATCAGCGATGGTGGGAGTGAATGTTTAAGTTTGGAGGTAAGATGTCAATAAAACAGAATGCTTTGTGTTGGATGATGTTGAACAGCTTGCATATTGTTGGACTGCTTGCATCTTGGAAATTAGAGTATAGATTCATCACACTTCTGACTCGTACCTTGTTAATGATGGACAGGGTTTGAGTGAGGAAGTGAATTAGAATCCCCAGCTTCTAATCTGTTCTTGTCAGCACATTGTCTCTGTAACTGGTCTAGTTTAGATTCTAGTCATTGATACCCCCAGGATGTATGGCGGGGGATTCAGCATTGATTATGCCGTTAAAAGGGGAGATTGTTAAATTCTCCCTTGTTTACCTGGTCATTGCCTGACATCTTTGTAGTATGATTGGTGCTTTTGACTTATTACAAAAACATGAATGCTGTCCCGGTCTATTTGTAGTATGTTCTATGTGATAGATGTGACAACTGATGCCCGTTGACTTCAGTTTTCCAGGGCTGTTTAATGTTGAATTAAATTAACCCCATTAAGCATTGCCCTAATGTTAAGGACAGTTACTCTCACTGAACAAGTGTCACTTTTGCTACTGTACAATTCATTGACATCTCTTCTGTATATAGAAATGAGCTGAAGATTAACATAAATCATTCCCTTATCGGCACCCATATTCCCTTAGGAACCTAGGGTCCAAGCCATCAGACCAGGTGACCTAAATACTCTGAGCAGAGTGAACCTGCTGAGTAAATCCTGACTATCAATTTTTCTCCAGATATCCGTTTCCTTTACCACCTCCATTTCTATCAATATTTTGTCAGCATCCTCTTCCTTTAGTAAACACCAATCCAACTTACTATGTAGTCTGCCGTTGTGCAATTCTAAGCATATGTCACTGTCTTTTTCTCTAATAACACACTCTACCTCTCACTATTTAGATGTTACTTGGGTTTTTTGGGTTTTCTTTCATGTTTACTGCCATTCTGTTCTAATGTTTGCCCTTTGCCAAACTTATTTTTTTGTTTCCTTCTTCTCTTAATTTACTGACCCAAATATCCAGATCAGGGATAGGACCCCTATGTATGAGGCTAACTAGACTGAAAATTACCCATATTTGCCAGCGTACTTAAATGGACAGACAGATTGTAAGGAATCTGAAGAACTTTCTTAAAGTGATAAATCTTGGAGACAGCAGCAAGGAGAATTCATGTAGCAGGCACACTCTCTGTACTACTCTGACTACTGAGAAGGTGCCGACCCTTCTCCGCGTGTTACTGAATGAATGAATGAATGGATGATGATGTAATTGAATAGATGGGTGAGGTAAGTTGGTAGGTTGCAGGTGGGTAGGGTGGCAAACCTGGTTGAGCAGGGGGTGGACAGGATAACAGGTGAGGTTGTAGGACAACATGTGGATGAAGTAAGTTGGGTGGATTGAGATGTAGTCAGGTCAGTAGCAGTTCTCAGGGCACGAGCTGTTGGGGGAGGGATGAGTGAGTGGTTGGAACATTTTATGGGTGAATCTAGTTGGAAAGAATTTGGAGATCGGTTTAAGAGATGGCTGGAATGGATGCCAGAGAAATTGATTGGTAGAATCAGATTTTTGGTTGCTATGTGATGGACTAGACTCTTTCTGTATAATGTTTCCTTAGTAACTATTCAAGTAAGTAATTTTGAAACTATCCAATTTTCAGAAGTCCCAGGGAGCTGGGCGTTCCCCTTTAGAAGTTTACACTTCCTTGGCAAATCCTACAGAATCAGTGTGTGTGACCCCACAGAGGTTCCGAATGTGTATCGTGGGTCAAATGTTTGGTCTCAGACCGTTTGGAGGCTGGAAGATCAATCATTGTAGTTGACAAGGTTCTTGCATGAAAAATTAACTAGACATTAGATTAGATTCCCTACAGCGTGGAAACAGGCCCTTCGGCCCAACAAGTCCACACCGAACCTCCGAAGAGTAACCCACCCAGACCCATTTCCCTCTGACTATGGGCAATTTAGCATGGCCAATTCACCTGACCTGCACATCTTTGGACTGAGAGGAAACCCATGCAGACACACGGAGAACGTGTAAACTCCACACTGTCAGTCACTCAAGGCTGGAATCGAACCTGGGAACCTGGTGCTGTGAGGCAGCAGTGCTAACCACTGAGCCACCGTGCTGCCTTACATGCATCCTCTTTTCAAACCTCATTTGCCATATTCTTTCCTTCCTCTTCCTTGTTAGAAGGTACTGAACCAAATACCTGATTTCTAAAGGACACTGAGTATTCCAATACCATGTTTTTGTCAGGTTTTGCTTCCATTTTACCTTTGGTTAGACCTCCACTCTTGCCCTGGAAGTCAGTTCTCATCCAAATTTAGAAATTTTACTTTAAAATTGTTCCTTGATCTTCTCCATTTTCCACAAAAAATCTTTGGCTCATATCAAGCTTTAAAATTCAGATCCAGCTAAGCTTCTTTCACAATTGATCTGGAAATGTACTGGCAGAAAGTTCCTGATGAAGGACCTGAAACGTTGATTCCCCTGCTCCTCGGATGCTACCTGACCGGCTTTGCTTTTCCAGCACCAAACACTCTCTGAAAATGTACTGGTCAAGGAAGTTATCGTGAACATGTTACACAGCTTCCTGTCCTATATACTAGATCCTCAAGACCTGTGAAGTACCCTTCTGTTTCTACATGTTAGAGCAAGTGCAAGCAATATGTTTCAGTTGTGCCTCATAATTTTAAGAAAACTCCTGTTCCCTTTTTTTGAATGTAGTACTAAATATCTTCTTTAACTATTATCAATTTTCAGGTCATACCTCCAGACCTGCTCTATAGTCATACTGTTGTGTTTAGCCCACTTGATTGTTTTTACATTTTGAGTTCCAGTTCAAACTAATTACCTAGTTTTCAGGAAAAGCAGACAACTACACATCAATCATTCACTTGCCTGCATTCCAGTAATGCCATACTAGAATTTTGTTTCCTTGGAGCTGGTTACTGACTCCCAACCTAGTTCTACTTATTGTTGCTGTCCTTGTTCACTTCCCAATGTGACAAAGAAAGTTGAACTCTACCATCCATTTTGGAATAAACTCCATTTTCTTTCCAATTCTGTAACTCTCTTTCTTTATTTTATCACCCCCTATCTTCCATTCTACAACCACTTCCCAATCATTGTTGTCCGAGAATGCTGTGCATTAGCCATGATATCCTGTTGCCTTGTCCGGCTGTGGCCTCTTTCCTCACATTGAGATTTTTCTCTAGTACTTGTATCAAGACTTTCAGAAGAAATCCTCTTTACTGTACAGCACCTTTTTTTCCTCAATATATCCCCTCAATTAGTGCTGAAACAGAGATTTTGAGTTCTTTACTCTGCTTTCAAACCATTGCCCTCACTTGTCCCTTATCTTGGATTTTTAGCTGGTTTTAATATTTTCCTGCAGACTTGAGCACGTCCCATTATCGTGGCCATCTAAATCTGCTTGCTGGTGAACTACCTGTGAACTTTAGACAAATGAAATAAGTTTTTTTCATGTTCTTCAGAGACAGTATGTATTTCCTGAGCTCTTAAGTCCTGCCCCAGTAGTTCCAAATTGTTGAACTTGTGGAAATACAAAGTATACAAGATAATCAAAGGATTAGCTAGAGTAGAGAGTGGAATTTTTTTTCCCTAGGATGTTGACGTCAGCTTGCTACAAATTGAGGGGTGATCGATTTAAGACAGACATCAGAGGCAGGTTCTTTACTCAGAGTAGTAAGAGCGAGGAATGCCCTGCCTGCCAATGTAGTTGACTCAACCACATTAGGGGCATTTAAACAGTCCTTGGATAAGCATAGTGGGGGGATAGTGATGGGATAGTGGGGGGGTGGGGGCGGGCTTAGATTAGTTCACAGGTCAGCGCAACATCGAGGGCCGAAGGGCCTGTTCTGCGCTGTATTGTTCTATGTTCTATATGGTGCCTCATTAACACTTTGTCACATTTTTTGAGACTAACAATTCTTAACTTACCTCCACCACTAGTGAGGAATGGATCTTAATCGTCTAATTCTTGCATTGTATTATGATAGATTCCCCATCATGTCAAATAACTTTACTTGGCCTTTTCCATTCTCTGTGACCTCTCCCATAGAAAACCAAGTCACTACATCTGAAATCTCCCAATGATGTTCTGATGTGATGTCTTAATTCTCCCAATTCTTTCTGACACTTGAGCCTTAATGAAATCTGTTCGACCATCATGTCAGACATTTGGATGGGTGTTTAAAAATAAATCATTGTTGTTTCTTCCAGTGCTGAAGGGTTGTCATGCAGTATTGAAGACAGTTTTGGGTTCTGACCACAGACTGATTGGGATGAATTGTATCCCCCCAATTACCTGTAAGGAGTCTTTTGCATGTACTACACATGTCAATGCCATTTGTAACTCAAAATTTAACTGATCTGCTGGTATTTTATGCAACATCCCAAAAAATACTGCATGCTTCCTTTTGCACAAACAATTGCTGAATGGGCTTTCTGTCACAGGATGTATTACTTTAACATTTAAGTTCTTACACATGCTCTAAAATTTATTGTTCACAAGTTCACCTTCATTATCTGTTCAGGATTTTATTGGTGACCCAAGACCTGGGTGTATCCTCTTTTTCATAGCTGTGTTCATTATACTCAGTCTGCACTTGATTTTTATTATAGTGGATGTGCTAAACCTTGTCAACAAATCTACAAAATGTAATCAGTAGACATTCCAATCTTTATTCCAAATTTTCAGATCCTTGGATACCACGTGTTCAATTTCTGTACTAAAGGAACACTTTTAACGGGTGTTGTAGTATCATAAAATATTAAATATACATATCGCATTGTGATGTAACCTGTTCCACAAAGGATTCATGTTCTTTATCCACAGCTCCAGCATCCCTTTAATGGTAGTGTTTTTGTGTGGAGATACACACAAATTCTTTAATTGTGTTAGCCAGACAAAGGTAAATATTATCTCTTGGATCTCTTGACAAGGAAATCCAGGTTTTATTTTATTTACACACGTGGGATATGGGTGAGCATGAGTTGCTGTCCCTCGATGCCCTGAAGGAGGAGGTGGTGATTTACATTCTTCAAATGTTGCAATCCATGTGCTGTAGGTGGACCTTTAAGTGCTATTCGGGAGGGAATACCAGAATTTTGACCCACAGACAAATAGCAATATATTCCATATCAGGCTGGTGAGGGGAACTTGCAGCTGGTGGTGTGCCAATGTATCTGCTGCCCTTATCCTTCAAAATGGAAGTAGTTTGGAAGGTGCTTTCTAAGGAACTTCAGTGAATTTCTGCCGTGCATCTTGCAAATATTACATACTGCTACTGAATGTCAGTGGTGGAGGGAGTGGATGCTTATGGATGTGATGTCAGTCAAGGTGTGTTGCTTTGTCCTGGTTAATGTCAAGCTCCTTGAATAGTGTTGGAGCTGCATATCCAGGTAATTGGGGAGCATTCCATCACACTCCTGATTTGTGCCTTGTAGATGGTGGCCAAGCTTTGGGGAGTCAGGAGGTGAGTTACCTGCCTGAGTGCTCCTAGCCTCTGACCTTCTCTTGTTGCTGCTGTTTAAATGGAGAGTCCAGTTAAGTTTTTGGTTGATGGTAACCTCCAGGATGTTGATAGTGAAGGATTCAGTGATGGCAGCCCCATAGAATGTCAAAGGGCAGTGGTTAGTTTGACCCAGACCCATTTCCCTCTGATTAGTGCACCTAACACCTACGGGCAATTTAACATGACCAGTTCACCTGACGTGCACATCTTTGGACTGTGGGAGGAAATCTGAGCATCCAAAGGAAACCCACACAGACACTGGGAGAATGTGGAAACTCCACACAGACAATCACCCAAGGCTTGGAATTGAACCCGGAACCCTGATGCTGTGAGGCAGCAGTGCTAACCATTGAGCCATCGTGCTGTCCATTGCTTGTCATTTATGTGGTGCAAATGTTACTTGTCACTTATCAGCCCAAGCCTGGTTATTGTCTCAATCTTGTTGTATTTGGACATGGACTACTTCAGTATCTGAGGAATCGCAAATGGTGATCCATATTATTGCAATCATTGTTGTTGGAGAGAAGTTCATTGATGAAGCAGCTAAAAATGGTTGGGCCTGGAACACTGCCCTGAGGAACTCCTGCCAAGATGACTGAACTCCAACATCCACGACCATTCTCTGATGTGCTAGATATGACTCCAACTGCACAGTTTGTCCCCTAATTCCCATTGATTCCTGTTTTGCTAGGCCTCCTGGATGCCACACTGGGTCAAATGTCAAGTTCTGTCACTCTTGCCTCACCTCTGCATTTAGCTCTTTTGTTCATGCTTAAACCAAGCCTGTAAAGGAGCTATGGTAGAACCCAAACTGGGCATCACTGAGCAGGTTAATGCTGCGCAAGTGCTGCTTGATAGAACTTTGAGGACACCTTCCATCACTTTACTGATGATCAAGAGTATTCTGATGGGGAGATAATTGGCTAAGTGGTACTTATCCTGCTTTCTTTTGTACGGGACATAGTTGGGCAATTTTTCACATTGTCAGGTACATGCCAGTGCATTAGCTGTACTGGAAGATCTTGGTTGGAGGAGCAGCAGGTTCTGGAGTACAAGTCTTCAGTCCTATTGTTAGAATATTGTCAGAGCCTGTAACCTTTATAGAATCCTATGCATCCAACATTACTTGATATCACATGGAGTGAATCAAATTGACTAAAGACAAGCATCTTTGATGCTGGGGACTTCTGAAGGAGGTTGAGATGGATTATCCACTCTGCTCTACTGTATGAAGATTGCTGTGAATGCTTCTGCCTTGTCTTTTGGACTGACATGTTGGTTCTTCAATCATTAATGATGAGGATATTTGTAGAAGCCTCTCCTCCAATGAGTTGTTTAATTTCTCCACCATTCATGACATTTTCTCCACAGAATAGATCAATTTTCAGATCCAGTGAACTGCAAGTATACTGCTTTACCAAATACAAATGTTTTATAATTCTCCATGTGCAAACCTATAATAATTTATTTTTAACCAAAGACTTACTGAATAATAATGATATGCTACCTTGGATGATGTCAGTGGTTTTAAGGATGGTAACAGATTATCATTATTAATTCAAAAGCTGGTAGAGCTTTTGTGTTCTTTGACATGTTTTTTTTCTGCCTTGTTCAGGGTTCCCAAATAACAGTTCACCAATGGACATTTATACTGTTGAGATGCAACTACAATCAACAAAATGCCCATTGGTCAACTTAAATCTTCGGCCAGTATCACAACATTTTCTTGCTGTTCGTACTTATCATATTCACCCTCAAAGCCATCGGTTTCATGATCTAGTTCAAATACTTGACTGCTCATCCTCAGACAATTCCTAACATAGTGATGTTTGAAATTTCACTGGAAATATACATTAACTATTCCATTGACCATAAAAAATAGGTACCGGAGTAATCAGCTTGACTTCTTGATCCAGCATTGCCACTCAAAAAGATCATGGCTGATCAGACATTGCTCATGTCCACTTTCCTGCATTTTCCCCATAACCTTTGATTACCATACTGATCAAGAAGCCATCTATCTCAATAGTTGCAAGGACTTTTTCCCCCACAGCTCTCTGCGGCAAAGAGTTCCAAAGACACACTCTCTTTTAAGAGAAGAAATTCTTCCTGTTCTCAGTCTTGAATTGGTGCCCCTTTTGTTCTGAGAATATGCCCTCTGGTTGTAGACTCACATGAGGTGAAGCAGCTTTTCAGCATTTACCTGTTAACCTTTTAAGAATCCTATATATTTCAATAAGATCACCTTTCATTCTTCTGAACTCTAGTGAGTAGAGCCCTAACATGTTCAGCGTTTGCTCAGAAGACAATCCCTCCATACCGAGGATCATCCTAGTGAACCTTCTCTGAACTGCCACCAATGACCTTTGCAATAAGCAGATCAAACCTGCTCACAGCATTCATGATGTGATCTCACCAGCACCAGTTGCAGTAAGACCTCCCCATTTTATACTCCAACCCATTGAAATAAGGGCCAGCATTCAATTGTTTTTATTCATCCATGGGATATGGGCATCACTGGCTGGGCCAGAGTTTATCACCCATCCCGAATTGCCCAGAAGGAAGTTGAGAGTCAACCACATTGCTGTAGGCTAGACCAGGCAAGGATGGCAGTTTCCAGGCCTCTTCTGGAATACTGTGTCCCGTTCTGGTTACCTAGTTATAGGAAGGATATTATTAATCCTGGAGAGGGTTCAGAAGAGATTCACCAGGATGTTGCCAGGTATAGAAGGTTTGAGTTATAAAGTAAGGCTGGATTTGTTTTTTGTTTGAACGTAGGAAGTTGAGAGGTGACCTTACAGGAGTTTATAATATAATAAGGGGTACAGATGGAGTTAATGGTAATTGTCTTTTCCCTAGGATGGGTGATTTCAAGGACTGTGGGCACATTTTTAAGGTGAGGGGAGAGAGATTTAAAAAGGACATTAGGGGCAAATTTTTCACACGTACGTAGTTCACGTGTGGCATGAACCTGCTAAGGAAATGGTGGATGTTGGTAAAATTACAACATTAAAAAGATATTTGGATAAGTACATGAATAGGAACAGTTTGGAGGGATATGGGCCAGGAGCAGGCAGGTGGAACTGGTTTAGTTTGGGATTATGTTTGGCATGGATTGTTGCACCAAAGGGTCTATGACATTTGTGAACCAGATGGATTTTTCTTGACAATCGACAATGGTTTTGTGGTCATCATTAGACTCTTATTTCTAGATAATTAATGAATTCAAATTCCACCATCTGTCATGGTGGGATTTTGACTTAGGTCCCCAGAACATTACCTGGATCTCTAGATTAATAGTCTAGCAATAATGTCAGTCTCACATTAACCATCCTGATTACCTGCTTCACCTGTGTACTAGCTTTCTGTGTTTAAATAAAGAATAAATTCTTTATTTAAATAATATATTCTTTTGTTCTGTCTTCCAAAATGAACAACTTCCAATTTTCCACAATATATCCCATTTGCCAATTTTTTTGTCCATTCATTTAACTTATCAATACCTCTCTGTATACTCTTTCTACTATGTTCACAATGTCTTTCCCCCTCTTTTGTTGTTTGCAAATTTGGTTACAGTACATTTTCACTTCCTTCCTCCAAGCATTAATATATATTGTAAGCAGCTGAAGTCCCAGGACCCCAGTGGTTTCAGTTTGCCAACCTGAAATGTAACCCATATCACCATTCACTGTTAACTGTGAATTTGACAATTTGTGTTCATACCAACATGTTATCTCCACACCATGGGTTCTTATGACAATTATTTGTGAGTTACCTTGTTGAATGCTTTCTGGAAGTCAAATGCAACACATCTACTGGTTCCCCTCTACCCACTCTTAAGACTTCCTCAAAAAAGCTCTAGTTTGTTGGCTGTCACTCCAAGCCAGCATGTTTCCTTCATTTGGAAATCTGCTAAAGAAATGACTTTTCTCAAAACCCTTTTTCAGCAATTCCACCCTTATATGGACACCTGCAACTAAGCACCTTCAACTTTGAGAGTCAGTAATAATGTAATCTTCATTTCTGCATATCAGTACAGCACAGTACAGACCATTTGGCCTTCAATGTTGTCGACCTTTTATCCTACTCTAAGATCAAACTAACCTACATATCCCAAATTTTACTATCATCCATGTGCCTATCCAAGAGTTGCTTAAATGTCCCTAATGTATCTGACCCTACCAAGAACTCCAAACATGTCTTGCAGAGGTACCTATAAATAATTGTCCTGAAAAATCATTTAGGGCAGCAGCCATTTGTTCAAAATGAGAGTCATTGCCATGAAATTAAATACCTGGCAAAACCAAAATACTTCATACAAGGTTTGAGAGTGATCTAATAGTTTAAACACCAGCACACATTCTGGAAATTCTGATTTGAATGTCTTTAACCCTTTATATATCACCTTTCAAACTCCAGGATATAATCCTCTCAACTGATTATCCATCTTATTAAATGTATCAAATATTAAAATACCTTGGGTTCCCAACCAGTCATCCTTTAGCAAATTCTGTCCATATATTAGATTATTATGTTCAGTTCTTCTTTGGAATCCAAGTCTGTTAAATCCAGTTCTGAAAATATTTATGGTTCACTTCCAGTGGGGGACAACTCGGCTCTGTTTCTTGGATGCACCAACCTCCAAATCACCCATTTAACGAATTCAATAAATAAACTACAAATACTGCCTACCAGAGGCAAAAGAAGAACTCAGATTTTTTTTTTCAGACACTTTTTTTTATTCAATCTGTTCAGCCATGTTATGATATTGCTTTGGAGCAAGTCTTGGGCCCAGGCCTTCTGGGTCAGACATACAGATACTACCATTGCGTCTCAAGAGCCATTTGGAGAACTCAGCTCTTAAGTACAAAAGTCCTGTTCTCAATTAATCCTGGAGCCAATCTGTTTGATCCTTAAAGAGACCTGCATTTCTGTTGAGAAATGTCTTGTTCAGAGTGGGAGAAAGGCAGAAAGGAGGGAATAATGAGGTGTGGGGAGATCACGGGAGGAGGTCTCGATGGATTAGAAGTCTGTTTCTTTGACTTGGTAGCTTCGACGTTTGATAGGTCGGTGTTGAAAACACTCCAGGCCCACACTGCGAGTGCTGTAAATGCGCTTACCTTTCAGATCTCCCGCTTCTGATCAGCTTTTTTCTGAGATTTACTGAGATAAGGGAAACTGGAACATATGGGCATTCGGCTCTGTTACCTTTTCTAACAACCAACGCAAACACACTGTTACCATTTTAGATCCCTAGCTTGCCTACTCCATCATAAAACATTTTCAAATGTTCAGTTCACTAATTGTTGGATATTGAAATCATCTCCTCATTTCTCTTGATCCTTTCTAGCAAGTAATTTTTTGCTGAAAGTATGCTAATCACCCTACAAATTCCTGGATCTGATTTGTTGTCCTGTTTGCTTTCTTGCATTTTTCAGATAATATTTGGCTATGTTATACCAGTGTTTTAATGTTTTCTATATTTATATTTAAGTTATCACCTCTATGATAACCATAGAAGACTTTTCATGGCAATAATGTGCAAACCATGTTTGAGGGGCATGCATAAGTGAGTGTGTGGAGTTTGCACTTTCTCCCAGTGTCTGCATGGGTTTCCTCCGGGTGCTCCGGTTTCCTCCCACAGTCCAAAAATGTGCAGGTTAGGTGAATTGGCCCTGCTAAATTGCCCGTAGTGTTAGATGAAGGGGTAAATGTAGGGGAATGGGTCAGGGTAGGTTGCTCTTTGGAGGGTTGGTGTGGACTTGTTGGGCTGAAGGGCCTGTTTCTGCACTAAGTAATTTAACAAGTAAGTGTGTTTGTAAATGAGGTGAGATTAAGATCTTTGGTTAATTTTTAGTACAACATTCCAAAATATTGTTGAATTTGGTTTCTTTTAATTCTAGTAGCTTTACCAATGTAATAATTAAATAACAGATCAAAAGCTTATTTGCATCAGTTCAGTAATTGAGAATTTAAATTGAGTATTTAATTGCTTGCTCTTGAAGAAAAGTCTATAGAGCATTAGAACCTTTTCCATTCCATTTGGTAGATAAGGCACCAACCTCTGTAAATGAACAGCCTTGAACATTAGAACGGGGTTTATAAAAAGGTCAAAGAGCTTCAAGTTCAAAGGCACAAGTATTGAAGTCAGCTACTTACTGCTATTAACTTTGAGACCACTAAATTCATGCCACACCACCTTCTGCCTCACACCTCACCCCAGACATTGCTTCCCCAGGGAACCACAACCCATAAAGTCTCACAATCCCCTTGAAAGTCTACAACCTTCCCAAGGTTTTCAATTTCTAGGAGTCACTGCAGCGTTAGTAGTGATACAGTCTGTCTCCACCCACAAGACCATCCCCAGATGAGTGACTTGTGAGCTGCAATGTCTTTGAACGTGTCCATTCTTGGTCAGAGTTAAGTACAAATAATGGCTCTCGTGGATTTCTGGGGCTGTGTTTTAATCAAAACTTTAATTGTTGGCCATAACAAACAGAAAGTGCTGGAAAAGCACAACAGATCTGGCTATACCTGGAGGGAGAAACTAAGTTAACATTTCAAGTTTCTTCATCAGAACTGAAGGAGACCTTTGTTCCAAAGAAATCAAATTTGGCTTGAAAGGCTAAGTTTATTTTTCTCATCGTAGACGCTGCCAGATCTCCTGCACTTTTCCAGTACTTACTGTTCTCATTTCAGATTTCCAGCTTCCATTGTGTTTTACTTCTAACTGTTGGCTGCAGGGTGTTTTCCATGAATGGACCAGGTGGCTCTTCCTCTTATAGTCTACCTGGTTTATTTGGAAGCACTAGCTTTCAGAGCACTGCTCCTTCAGGTGGTTGTGGAGTATAAGATCATAAGACACAGAATTTATAGCGAAAATGTACAGTATGATGTAACTGAAATTATATATTGAAAAATACTTGGATTGTTTAAGTCTGTCATCTTTTAGAATGAACGTGTTGGTTTCAGTTCTTTCTTATGTAAATTGCAGAAATTTTTTAAAAGTTACATCCTCGAGCGAACTTTAAAAATTGTAGGCATGTCAGCCCAGATACTGCATTTTAAGGTGTGAGTTGCAACACTACAGATTTCTTGCAGAAACTCAGCACCCACGGACCAGATGAATCGGGAATATCCCTTGTCACAAGGGATGTGTCAGCACTCGATGCCAGCATCCCCCACAATGATGGCATTGCGGCAACAGCCTCAGTATTGAACTCCAACAACTGCCAGTCTCTGAGCACCATCCTACAATTCGTCCGTTTTATCCTCGACCACAACATTTTCACCTTTGACAACTAGTTCTTCATCCAGACACATGGAACAGCCACAGGCACCAAACTTGCACCTCAATATGCCAACATCTTCATGCACAGGTTCGAGAAACCATTATGATCTCCTCAGGAGACAGACACGAACTGCAACTGACAGTTGTCCAGTACTTCCTGGGAGCTGAAAGACTACACAATGTTCTTCGCAGTCTGCAACACGTTATCAATGAGGATGAGCACCTCATAGCGTCATAGAGATGCATAGAATAAAACAGATCCTTTGATCCAACCCGTCCATGCCCACCAGATATCGCAACCCAATCTCGTCCCACCTGCTGGCACGTGGCCCATATCCCTCCAAACCATTCCTAGTCTTATACCCATCCAAATGCCTTTTAAATGCTGCAATTGTAGCAGCCTCTACCACTTCCGCTGGCAGCTCATTCCATACATGTACGACCGTCTGTGAAAAAATTGCCCCTTAGGTCTCTTTTATATCTTTCCCCTCTCACCCTAAACCTATGCCCACTAGGTCTGGACTCCCTGACCACAGAGAAAATACTTATCCTATCCATTCTCCTCATGATTTTGTAAACCTCTAGAAGGTCACCCCTCAACCTCCACTCCAGGGGAAAAAGCCCCAGCCTGTTCAGCCTCTCCCTATAGCTCAACTCCTCCAACCCTGGCAACATCCTTGTAAATCTTTTCTGAACCCTTTCAAGTTTCACAACATCTTTCCAATAGGAAGGAGACCAGAATTGCACATAATATTCCCACAGTGGCCTGACCAATGTCCTGTACAGTCACAACATGACCTCCCAACTCCTGTACTCAATACTCTGACCAATAAAAGAAAGCATACCAAATGCCGCCTTCACTATCCTATCTACCTGCGACTCCACTTTCAAGGAGCTATGAACCTGCACTCCAAGGTCTATTTGTTCAGCAACACTCCCTAGGACCTTACCATTAAGTGTATAAGTCCTGCTAAGATTTGCTTTCCCAAAATGCAGCACCTCGCATTAAACCCCACCTGCCAGTTCTCAGCCCATTGGCCCATCTGGTCCAGATGCTGTTATAATATGAGCTAACCTTTTTAGCTGTCCACTATACCTCCAATTTTAGTGTCATCTGCAAACTTACTAACTGTACCTCTTGTGCTTACATCCAAATCATTTATGGTAAGTAACAAAAAGCAGTGGACCCAGCACCGATCTTTGTGGCACTCCACTGGTCACACAACTGCAGTCTGAAAAACAACCTTCCACCACCACCCTCTGTTTTCTACCTTTGAGCCAGTTCTGTATCCAAATGGCTAGTTCTCCCTGTATTCCGTGAGATCTAACTTTGCTCACCAGTCTCCCATGGAGAATCTTGTTGAACATCTTACTGAAATCCATATAGATCACATCTACTGCTCTGCCCTCATCAATCCTCTTTGTTATTTCTTCAAAAAACTCAATCAAGTCTGAGAGACATGATTTCCCATGCACAAAGCCATGTTGACTATCCCTAATGAGTCTTTACCTTTCCAAGTACATGTACATCCTGTCCCTCAGGATTCCCTCCAATAACTTGCCCACCACTGATGTCAGGCTCACTGGTCTATAGTTCCCTGGCTTGTCTTTACCGCACTTCTGAAACAGTGGCACCACATTTGCCAACTTCCAGTCTTCCGGAACCTCATCTGTGACTATCGATGATACAAATATCTCAGTAAAAGGCCCAGCAATCACTTCCCTAGCTTCCCACAGAGTTCTTGGGTACACCTGATCAGGTCCTGGGGATTTATCCACCTTTATGCATGTCAAGACATCCAGCACTTCCTCCTCTGTAATCTGGACATTTTGCAAGGTGTCACCATCTATTTCCCTACATTACAGATCTTCCATAATCTTTTCCACAGTAAATACTGATGCAAAATACTCGTATAGTATCTTCCCCCATTTTCTGCGGCTCCACACAGAGGCCGCCTTGCTGATCTTTGAGGGGTCCTATACTCTTCCTAGTTATCCTTTTGTCTTTAATATATTTGTAAAAACTCTTGGGAATCTTCTTAATTCTATTTGCCAAAGCTATCTCATGTCCCCTTTTTGCCCTCCTGATTTCCCTCTGAAGTATACTCCTACTTTCTTTATACTCTTCTGAGGATTCACTCGATCTATCCTGTCTATACCTGACATATGCTTCCTTCCTTTTCTTAACCAAACCTTCAATTTCTTTTGTCATCCAGCATTCCCTATACCTACCAGCCTTTCCTTTCACCCTAACAGGAATATACATTCTCTGGATTCTCGTTATCTCATTCCTGAAGGCTTCCAATTTTCCAGCCGTCCTTTGCCTGCAACCATCTGTCCCCAGTCAGCTTTTGAAAGTTCTTGCCTAATACCATCAAAGTTAGCCTTTCTCCAATTTAGATTTCAACTTTTAGATATGGTCTATCCTTTTCCATCACTATTTTAAATCTAATGGAATAATGGTCGCTGGCCCCAAGGTGCTCCCCCACTGACATCTCAGTCACCTGCCCTGCCTTATTTTCCAAGAGTAGGTCAAGTTTTGCACCTTCTCTCATAGGTATATCACATATTCTATCAGAAAATCACCCATACCTCCACCTCTCGCCTTGAAACAACCACCAAACCTCAAACAGATCACTGTTTGCAGGAAAATACCCAGCCTTCAGGGAAACACCATACAACCTTGTCATGGTAGATGCTGCAAGACATGTCAGTGTGGACATGGATACCACCATTACGCGTGTGGACACCTCCCACCATGTACATGGCAGGTAAGCATGGGACTCAGCCAACATTGTCTACCTTCTACGCTGCAGGCAAGGATGCCCTGAGGCATATCATATTGGTGAGACTGAGCAGAGGCTATGACAACTGATGAATGGACACTGCACAACAATCAACAAACAGGAGTTTCCCCCTCAATTAGAGAACACTTCAGTGGTCCAGGGCATTCGACCTCAGACCTTCGGGTGATCATCCTCCAAGACGGACTTTGGGACAGGCAACAACGCAAAGTAGCTGAGCAGAGGCTGATAGCCAAGCTCAGTACCCATGGGGATGGCCTCAACTAGGACCTTGGGTTCATGTCGCACTACAGAAGGCCCCATTGCACTATGCACACACATGCTGGCACTCCTGCACATGCGCACAAACTCCTATAGACCCATTCGCTCACACATACCCTCTCTCATGCACTGACACATACACCCTCTCAGTCTTATACCCCTTTACACTCCCACTCTCTCTCACTCTCTCACAGACGCGCAACCCCTGCCCCGGTGTTGTGATTTTTAACTTTGTACACCCTGGTCCAACACCAGCATCTTCAAATCTTAAATTCTTCTTCTTTAACTATTTGGATTCTTATGCCATATCCATGCTAAACAACTCCGTGTGTGTGGGGTCAAAAAAAGGTACACTTGTCCCACCATATGTGGTCCATCATACTGGAATTCAATAGAATATGCTACTGTGAAATCCAGTAAGTAGTTGGTGACAAGGAATTTAAGGAAAACAGAAATTCTCTATTTTTAATCTTCTCTGGTTTATGTGGTTTGAAGTCCATTTTCCTTCAGTCTGTGGTGCAGCATTCTGTGAATGGTTGTTACGTGTCAGTTTATATTCGTAGTCGTTTGATGTAACTGGATTGTTGTTGACTTGTGATTAAATATTACCATTTAAAGTACATTCTATTGTTTATTTTCATATGATTCTCTGCAAGGCTATTTTGTGGATAGTCATCAGTAATTCTATTCCTGTCTCGCTTCAAATCGAACCTTAGCACAACCTTGGTGCTGTATTAATCCTGAGTTGAGCCACATATTAGCACCATCACGAAGACACTCACTAATTTCCCCTTTTTGAAATATCGTCCAACTCAATTCCACCCTTAGCTCATCTGCTGTGAAGCGTCTCACCTTGAATATTCGAATGTACTCTTGATCGGAGATAGTTTTCCCACTGTATATCATCTTAACCTCATCAACTTTGCTCCACATTATAAGTCTCACAAAGTCCCCTTCAATCATCATATCAGCGCTTGCTGACATATAGTGGCCCCTCCCAGTTTGGCAAAGACACAATTGTAAAATCCTCACAGAATAAATCAAAGAACTGGGGATGTCAAGGATCTGAAACAAACAAAAACACAAATTGTTAGAGACACTCAGCAGATCTGGCACCATCTATGGGGAGAAAACAGAGTTAACAACACCAGTGACCATTCTTCAGAACTGGAAGCAGCTAAGAAAAGGTTGGATTGATGCCAGTGAAGGGTGGGGTGAGGAAGAAGTGATTGGATGGGTGGAGATGAAGCCAGGAGAGTGTGAAAAAGGGTGGGTGGACAAAAGAATTGTTGATAGTAAGTTAGGGAAGAAGAGACGTGATAGGTGATAATGGAGACTGAGTAGCTGAAAAAGGGTTGACTGTGCTGAAAGCAACCCATTTCATGTCAGGACCTGGGTTGTGAGAGTAGGAAGTAGACAAAGAAGGAGGTGTTCATGCTCTGAAATTGTTAAGCTTTATGTTCAATCCTGAAGGCTTGAAGATACCAAAGCAGGAAATGAGGTGTTGTTTCTCCAGCTTATGCTGAGCTTTGATGGAGCACTGCACTTGGCTTGAGACAGGGCAGCTTTGGACAGAGAATGCTTGTCTGAGTGCACAAAGGACATTAGAGATCATACAGGACGCTGTTGTGGGAATAGCATGTGGTAAGGTGAAGTGGAAATTGAATATGAGAAGGGTGGTAGTGCGATAGATTATTAACACGGGTAGTTTGATCCAGTAAAGTGAAAGAACTTATTGGCCTCGTGGCTGCAAAACCTCCAAAACTTTGACTCAACTCACACTAAACTGTTAAAAGCAAGATACATTCCATACATACTAATGATTTTTAAATTCAAAGGACCTTTCCATGCTAGCCAACTGTACAATGTGTCAGAAATGCTGCATAACAGTCAAGCTACAATGACATGCAGAGAAAGAAATATTCTTCACAAAGAACTCTGTTCTCTTCCAACCATCTCTGCCCCCGACTCTGCAATTCAATGTGCCGTGATAGCAAGAACAAGAATACAAAGCAGGCATTGGAATATTACTTGTGATGTTAAAGAAACTGCAGAATACAGGATCAAGAATGACTTTCCTGTATGGCTCCATCACAGCCGCCAGAAAATAAATGATTCATAGTTTCATTTCTGCTGATAGTTAAGCAGACATGCTCAACTAGTGCTGCTTAAATAATGTGGTAAATGCTCACTATGTTTTGACACCATTTTAAAAATAAGAATTGTTAATTCATTACTGTTGGAGGTAATCTGATAAAATGGCATTGTCCATTGATGCTTAACTGATAACTTACAGCTATTTGAAAACGCATATCTTCCAAACATAAAAATAAATTCTAAGGGATGAATACAGAATTGATTGTGAACTAGAAAATTGAAAGATAGTATCAAACTAAAAGAAAAAGCAAATAATTGTGCTAAAGCAGGTGGGCCAATGAGAATATTGGATAGCATTTAAAACAAGCAAAGAATACACAAAGGAGAGAGAAGAGCAGACAAAGGAAGCACATGGTGAGGACAGTGCAGGAGAGAGAGAGAGAACCTGCACAGTTACAGCCTTTGCTGTTTGAATTCGTGTATTGATGGACATCGGAGTGCATCTGGGAAAATTAACAAACAGTGAAATTCACGACTAATCTTGGAGGAACTGTTGGGCGAAATTCACAGCACAGAATCAGATAAGTTAATCGTTGTTTTAAGTCTGTCCAAGAGAAAGGCTGCAGTAGTGAGTATAGTGGATTCTTTCTTAATTTTCTGTTTTTGGAGATAAGTCTCTTGATTAAACTTAAAATATAAGCCATAACTATTAATTTAACCTGGGGCAGTGTTTGTAGAGGAAAAAGACGGTGTTATTTTCTGTGTCTGTAGATTGTAAAGGAGCAAAGATTGCCTTTGCAGTGATGTGTACTACTTGTCAGACAGGGGAATTTAAAGAGAGTTTAAGGGTTACTGCGGATTATATCTGCCATAAATGCTGTTGGATACGAATCTTATCACATAGAGTTCTATCTGTCTCTCCAACCGATCAAGCGATGAGGAATTTGCAACAACAACAGTATGTAATGGATGGCAGTTATAGGAAGGGGGAAAAAGTCTCAGATACAGTCACATAGATGGGTTAACTCCACGAAGGGTGAGAGAGGTCAGCACTTAGGGCAGGAGTCTTTTGTGGATATACCCATTTCAAACAGGTATGCTGTTTTGGAAAATGCAGGGGGTGATGGATTCTCAGGGGAATGTAGCACGAACAGCCAAGTTTCCAGTATTGAGACTGGCTCTAATGCAACGAGGGGTATGTCGGCTTCCGAAAGATCAATTGTGTTAGGGGATTCTGTAGTCAGAGGTACAGACAGACGTTTCTGTGGCCAGCAGAGAAAAAGCAGAATGGTGTGTTGTTTCCCTGGTGCCAGGATCAAGGATGTTTCAGAGGGTGCAGAATGTTCTCATGGGGGAGATGGGCCAGCAGGAGGTCATTGTCCACATTGGAACCAACAGCATTGGAAGGGAAAAGGTTGAGACTCTGAAGGGAGATTAGAGAGTTAGGCAGAAATTGAAAAAGGAGGTCCTCCAGGATAGTAATAGGAGGATAGAGCAGATGAATGCCTGGCTGAAGAGGTGGTGTATGGGAGAAGGATTCACAGTTTTGGATCATTGGAATCTCTTTTGAGGTAGAAGTGACCTGTCCAAGGAGGATGGATTGCACCTAACTTGGAAGAGGATTAATATACTGGTAGGAAAATTTGCTAGACCTGCTTGGGAGGATTTAAACTAGTAAGGTGGGGGGTTGGGACCCAGAGGGATAGTTAGGAAAGAGATCGATCTGAGACGGGTACCGCTGAGAACAGAAGTGAGTCAAACAGTCAGGGCAGGCAGGTACAAAGTAGGACTAATAAATTAAACTGCATTTATTTCAATGCAAGGGGCCTAACAGGGAGGGCAGATGAACTAAGAGGATGGAACTTGGGATATCATAGCAATTATGGAAACATAGATCAGGGATGGGCAGGACTGGCAGCCTAATGTTCCAGGATATAAATGCTGCAGGAAGGATAAAAAGGGAGGCAAGAGAGGAGGGGAGTGGCGCTTTTTGATAAGGAATAGCATTACAGCTGTGCTGAGGGAGGATATTCCCGGAAATACACCCAGGGAAGTTATTTGGGTGGAACTGATAAATAAGAAAGGGATGATCACCTTATTGGGATTGTATTATAGACCCCCCAATAGTCAGAGGGAAATAGAGAAACAAACTTGTAAGGAGATCTCAGCTATCTGTAAGAATAATAGGGAGTTATGGTAGGGGATTTTAACTTTCCAAACATCGACTAGGACTGCCATAATGTTAAAGGTTTAGATGGAGGGGAATTTCTTAAGTGTGGACAAGATAATTTTCTGATTCAGTATGTGGATGTACCTACTAGAAAAGGTGCAAAACTTGACCTACTCTTGGGAATAAAGCAGGGCAGGTGACTGAGATGTCAGTGGGGAAGCACTTTGGGGCCAGCTACCATAATTCTATTTGTTTTAAAATTGTGATGGAAAAAGATAGACCAGATCTAAAAGTTGAAGTTCTAAATTGGAAAAAGGCAGATAAAGGGACAGCTGGAAAATAGGAAACCTTCAGAAATGAGATAATGAGAATCCAGAGAAAGTATTTTCCTCTCAGGGTGAAAGGGAAGGTTGGTAGGAATTCTGGATGACTAAAGAAATTGAGGGTTTGGTTCAGAAAAAGAAGGAAGCAGATGTCAGGTACAGACAGGATAGATCGAGTGAATCCTTAGAGTATAAACAAAGCAGGAGTATACTTAAGAGAGAAATCAGGAGGGCAAAAAGGGGATATGAGATAGTTTTGGCAAATAGAATTAAGGAGAATCCAAAGTGTGTTGACAAATTTATGAAGGACAAAAGGGTAACTTGGGAGAGAATAGGGTCCCTCAAAGATCAGCAAGACAGCCTTTGTGTGGAGCCACAGAAAATGGGGGAGATACGAAATGAATATTTTGCATCAGTATTTCCTGTGGAAAAGGATATGGAAGATATAGACTGTAGGGAAATGGATGGTGACATCTTGCAAAATGTCCATATTACAGAGGAGGAAGTGCTGGATGTCTTGAAACAGTTAAAAGTGGATAAATCCCCAGGACCTGATCAGGTATACCCGAGAACTCTGTGGGAAGCTAGAGAGGTGATTGCTGGGCCTCTTGCTGAGATATTTGTAGCATCAATAGTCACAGGTGAGACCCAGAAGACTGGAGGTTGGCAAACATGGTGCCACTGTTTAAGAAGGGAGGTATAGACAAGCCAGGGAACTATAGACCAGTGAGCCTGACCTCGGTGGTGGGCAAGTTGTTGGAGGGAATCCTGAGGGACAGGTTGTACATGTATTTGGAAAGGCAAGGTGTGATTCGGGATAGTCAACATGGCTTTGTGCATGGGAAATCATGTCTCACAAACTTGATTGAGTATTTTGAAGAAGTAACAAAGAAGATTGATGAGGGCAGAGCAGTAGATGTGATCTATATGGACTTCAGTAAGGCGTTCGACAAGGTTCCCCATGGGAGACTCATTAGCAAGGTTAGATCTCATGGAATACAGGAGAACTAGCCATTTGGATACAGAACTGGCTCAAAGGTAGAAGACAGAGCGTGGTGGTGGAGGGTTGTTTTTCAGACTGGAGGCCTGCGACCAGTGGAGTGCCACAAGGATCGGTGCTGGGCCCCTCTACTTTTTGTTATTTACATAAATGATTTGGATGCGAGCATAAGAGGTACAGTTAGTAAGTTTGCAGATGACATCAAAATTGGAAGTGTAGTGGACAGCGAAGATGGTTACCTCAGATTACAACAGGATCTTGATCAGATGTGTCAATGGGTTGAGAAGTGACAGATGCATTTTATTCATATAAATGGAGGTGCTGCATTTTGGGAAAGCAAATCTTTTACACTTATGCACTTAATGGTATAGTCCTAGGGAGTGTTGCTGAACAAAGAGAGCTTGGAGTGCAGGTTCATAGCTCCTTGAAAGTGGAGTCGCAGATAGATAGGATAGTGAAGAAGGCATTTGGTTTGCTTTTCTTTATTGGTCAGAGTATTGAGTACAGGAGTTGGGAAGTCATGTTGTGGCTGTACAGGACATTGGTTAGGCCACTGTTGGAATATTGCGTGCAGTTCTGTTTTTCCTATCAGAAAGATGTTGTGCAACTTGAAAGGGTTCAGAAAAGATTTTCAAGAGGAGGATCTGAGCTACACGGAGAGGCTGAACAGGCTGGGGCTGTTTTCCCTGGAGCTTCGGAGGCTGAGGGGTGACCTTATAGGGGTTTACAAAATTGAGGGGCATGGATAGGATAAATAGGCAAAGTCTTTTCCTTGGGGTCGGGGAGTCCAGAACTAGAGGGCATAGATTAGATTACTTATTGTGGAAACAGGCCCTTCGGTCCAACAAGTCCACACCGACCCGCTGAAGTGCAAACCACCCAGACCCATTCCCCTACATTTACCCCTTCACCTAACACTACGGGCAATTTAGCATGGCCAATTCACTTAACCTGTGGGAGGAAACCAGAGCACCCAGAGGAAACCCACGCTCCACGGGGAGAATGTGCAAACTCCACACAGTCCGTCGCCTGAGGTGGGAATTGAACTGGGGTCTCTGGTGCTGTGAGGCCACAGTACTAACCACTCTGCCACTCTCATAGGTTTCGGGTAAGAAGCAAAAGATATAAAAGAGACCTAAGGGGCAACGTTTTCAAGCAGAGGGTGGTACGTGTATGGAATGAGCTGCCAGAGGATGTGGTGGAGGCTGGTACAATTGCAACATTTGGATGGGTATATGAATAGGAAAGGTTTGGAGGGATATGGGCCGGGTGCTGGCAAGTGGGACTAGATTGGTTTGTGATATCTGTTCGGCATGGATGGGTTGGACCGAAGGGTCTGTTTCCATGCTGTACATCTCTCTGACAAAGCATTATATTGAGGGCAAGGAAACAAAAGCATATGAGAGAAAGGTAGCCAAAAACAAAAAGATAGTAAGAGACTCTGCAAATATTCAAAGAAGAACTAGTGATGAGAGTGTTTATCCTATAGAAAATGTGCCTGGAAAATTAATGATAGAAACTAATGTGTTGGCAGATGGATTAACAATCTAGAAGTAGTCATAAATCAAGAAATGGAAGGGAGATTGGAACTCAGGAAAATCAGTCAGCAGAGACAGGTTTCTGAGTGAGTTATTGGAGATGTGGGCTGACATGTATTCAGGTCTTGATGGATTTCGTACTAGGATCTTAGACAAAGTCCCCTTTGAGAGATTTGATGCATTGGTTTTAATCCTACAAAATTCTGTGGATTTGCTGAAGATTGTTAGATTAGCAGATAGCAAATGTAACTTTATTTAAAAAGGGAAGGATACAGGGCTGTTAGTTTAACAGTCAGAATGAAAATATTAAGAGCTATTGTTAAACAAGTTATCACAGGGCGCTTAAATAAGTTCATCAGGCAGAGTCAGCATGGTTTTGTAAATGGACAAACATGATTTCTTGATCTATGAGAATTCTTTGAAGAGGTGACACATTCTGTGGATGTGTTATACTTAGACATCCAGAAGGCATTTGATAAAGTGTTACATCAAAGGTTATTGCAAAAAATAAAAATTCCAAATGTGAAGGAAGGCATGATGACAAGGTTGGAATGTTAGCTATCTAACAGGAAGCAGAGACTAGACATGAGTTGTTTTGATTTTAGAAAGATATGAAAATTGATGTGTCATGAGGATTGGTGCGGGAAATGTAATTATTTACAATTTATGTAATTGACTTGAATGAAAGGACATAAGGTATGTTACCAAATTTGCTGATGACTCAAAATTGGACAGGAAAGAAAGCTGGAAAGAGGTCATTAAGACACTGGAGAGGGATCTAGGCAGGTAAAGTGGGCAAAGACCTGATAAAGTCATCGAGTTATACACATGGAAACAGACCCAACCACTCTTTGCCAACCATAATCCCAAACTAAGCTAGTCCCATCTGCCTGCATTTGGTTCATATCCCTCCAAACATTTATTATTCATATACTTATTCAAGTGTCTTTGAATATTGTAACTGTGCTCATATTCCTGATGAAGGGCTTATGCTCGAAACATCGAATTCTCTATTCCTGAGATGCTGCCTGGCCTGCTGTGCTTTGACCAGCAACACATTTGCAACTGTGCTCATATACACCACTTCCTCTGAAAGTTAATTCCACATGAACTCTGTGTTTAAAAAGAAATGTCCTTCATGTCTTTTTAAAATCTTTCCCCTCTCACCATAAAAATATGCCCTCTAGTCTTGAATTTCTACATTCTAGGGAAAAGACACCTGCCGTTCACCTTATCCATACCCCTCATGATTTTATAAATCTTTAAGATCACTCCTCAACCTTCTATGTTCCAGTGAAGAAAGTCCCAGCCTCTTTGGCCTCTCCTTATAACTCAAACTGTCAATTCCTGGCGACATCCTGGTAAGTCTCTTCTGAGCCCTTAATTATATCCTTCCTATAACAGGGCAACCAGAACTGCACCCATTACTCCAGAAGTGGCCTCAGCAACATCTTAGACAACCTCAACATGAAGTCCCAACTCAAAGATCTGAGCAACGAAGTCAAGCATGCTAAATGCCTTCTTAACCAGCCTGCCTGTACATGAAGCAAACTTCAAAGAATTATGCACAGGACCCCTGGTTCTCTGTTCTGTAATACTGCCCAAGGCCGTACTTCTAATTGTATAAGTCCTGCCCTCCTTTGTTTTACCAAAAAGCTATTTATCATATTTATACAAATTAAACTCTATCTGCTACTCTCCGGCCCATTGACCCAATTGATCAAAATTTCTTTGTAATTTTAGATAACCTTCTTCACTGTCCACTTTACCTCCAATTTTGGTGTCATCCACAAACTTACTAACCGTACATTCTAAATTCTCATCTAGATCATTTTGGAGAAATAACAAACAAAAGTGGACCCAGCACTGATTGCTGTGGAATACTGCTGATGACAGGCTTCCGGCCTGAAAAACAACTGTCCACCACCCGCCCTCACTCAAGCCAATTTTGTATACAATTAGCAAGCTCACCCTGAATCCCATGTGATCTAACTTTACTAATTAAATCTGCCATGTGGAACCTTATAAAAGGCTTTACTAAACAACGTCTACCTCTCTGCCTGCATCAATCTTCTTAGTTATTTCCTCCAAAAATTCAATTACCCTTGTGAGACATGGTTTCCCTTGTAAAAAAAAAACCATGCTGACTATCCCTAATCATTCCTTGTGACTCCAAATGCATATAAATCCTACCTTTCAGAATCACTTCCAACAACTCACCTACCACTGAAGTCAGACTCACAGGTCAATAGTTCCCAGGCTTTTCCTTATATCCCTTCTTAAATAAAGGCGTAGCACTACCATTTGATAAGGTTCCCCATGGCGGTCAGGAGGAATGGGATACAGGGAAACTTAGCTGTCTGGATACAGAATTAGCTGGCCAACAGAAGACAGCGAGTGGTAGTAGAAGGAAAATATTCTGCCTGAAAGTCTGTGGTGAGTGGTGTTCCACAGGGCTCTGTCCTTGGGTCTCTATTGTTTGCAATTTTTATTAATGACTTGGATGGTAGGATTGAAAGATGGGTTGGCAAGTTTGCAAGTGACACAAAGGTTGGAGGTGTCATTGACAGTATAGAGGGTTGTTGTAGGCTGCAGCGGGACATTGACAGGATGCAGAGATGGGCTGAGAGGTGGCAGATGGAGTTCAACCTGGATAAATGTGAGGTGATTCATTGTGGAAGGTGGAATTTGAAAACTGAGTACAGGATTAAGGATAGGATTCTTGGCAGTGTGGAGGAACAGAGGGATCTTGGTGTGCAGGTACATAGATCACTTAAAATGGCCACACAAGTGGACAGGGTTGTTAAGAAAGCATATGGTGTTTTGGTTTTCATTAACAGGGGGATTGAGTTTAAGAGTCGTGAGATCTTGTTGCAGCTCTATAAAACTTTAGTTAGACCGCACTTGGAATACTGCGTCCAGTTCTGATCGCCCTATTATAAGAAAGATGTGGATGCTTTGGAGAGAGTTCAGAGGAGTTTACCAGGATGCTGCCTGGACTGTGGGGCTTATCTTATGAGGAGAGGTTGACTGAACTCGGACTTTTTTCATTGGAGAAAAGTAGGAGGAGAGGGGACCTAATTGAGGTATACAAGATAATGAGAGGCATAGATAGAGTCGAAAGCCAGAGACTATTTCCCAGGGCAGAAATGACTAATGTGAAGGGTCATAGTTTTAAGCTGGTTGGAGGAAAGTATAGAGGGGATGTCAGAGGTGGGTTCTTTACACAGAGAGTTGTGAGAGCATGGAATACGTTGCCAGCAGCAGTTGTAGAGGCAGGGTCATTGGGGACATTTAAGAGACTGCTGGACATGCATATGGTCACAGAAATTTGAGGGTGCATACATGAGGATCAATGGTCGGCACAACATTGTGGGCTGAAGGGCCTGTTCTGTGCTGTACTGTTCTATGTTCTATGTACTACCACTCTCCAGTCATCTGGCACCTCACGGTGTGTTAGCTTTTCTTAGTAGAGGTACTGAGTTTCAGAACCATGAGGTCAAGCTGCAACTGTAGAAAACTCTGGTAGGGCCAGACCTAGAGTATTGCATACAGTTCTGGTCACCACATTATAAAAAGGATGTGGAAACTTTGGAAAGGTTTCAGGGGAGACTTACTAGGATGTTGCCTGATATGCAGGGAAAATCTTACCAGGCACTGTTGAGGGACTTGAGGCTGTTTTTGTTAGAGAGAATAAGGTTGAGAGGTGACTTAATTGAAAAATTTAAGATAATCAGAGGATTAATTAGGGGGACAGTGAGAGCTTCGGGTGGTGATACCTAGCACGAGGGGATAGAGCTTTAAATTGAGGCGTGAGAGATATAGGACAAATGTCAGAAGTCATTTCTTTACTCAGAGCATAGCAGGAGCATGGAATGCACTGCCTGCAACAGTAGTAGACTCACCAATTTAAAGGTATTTAAATGGTCTTTGGATAGGCATATGGATGAAAATGGAATAATGTAAGTTCGATGGGTTTCAAATTGGTTTCACAGGTCAGCGCGCTTTCAAGGAACAAAGGGCATGTACTGCGTTGTAATGTTCTATATTTTATGTTCTCACCTGTGATAGATGATACCGTATTTCTGCAAGCGGCCCCCTAATTTCCTCCCTAACCTCCCACAATGTCCTGTGAGATGGTAAATCAGGTCCCAGAGATTTGTCCACCTTTATATTTCTCTTCTGTAATGTGAACGTTTTTGAAACCATCAATATTTAACCATCATCTCCATTTCTTTCTCCACAGTAAAACCTGATGCAAAATATCCATGTAATATTTCTCCCAAACTCCTTAGGTTTAACACAACTCTTTGATCTTTATGGCACCCTAATTTCTCTCTCATTGCTGTCTTGCTGTTAATGTATTTGTAGAATCTCTTTGAATTATCCTTAACCTTATTTGCCAAGGCTGTCTCATTTCCTCTCTTTGTCTTCTAAGTCTTCTTCTTAAGAATGCCCCTATACTTTTTATACTGTTCAATCCAGTTGTCTGCATCTAATATAAGATTTTTTTTATTCTAGACTAGAGATTCAATATCTTTATTCATCCATTGTTCTCTAATCCTATCAGCTTTACCTTCACTCTAAAAGGAACTTAATGACTCCAAATTCTCGTAATCACACTTGTGAAAGCCTCCAACTTATCAGATGTCCCTTTATCTGCAAAAAGTCTACTCCAATTAACTTTTGAAAGTTCTTGTCCAATTCCATTAAAATTTGCCTTAGTCCAATTAAAAACTTTCCCTTTTATGGAAGGATAATCCTTTTCGATAACTATTTTAAAATAAATAGAATGATGATCACTCGATCTAACGTGTTCCCCTCCTATCACTTCAGTCACTTGCCCTGTCAGTTTTGTTCTTTCTCTAGTAGGAACATTTACATATTGATAAAGAAAGCTTGCGTGAACACATTTAACTGATTCTTCATCATCCGAACCTTTAACACTGTGGTAATCCCAGCTAGTGTTTGGAAAATTAAAATCACCCGCTGTTGCAACCTTAATAATCTTACATATATCTGAGATCTCTCAACATATTTGTTTCTTAATTTACCTGTGACTATTGAGGGTTTAATAGTACAATCCCATCAAGGTGATCATTCCTTTCTTATTTCTAATTTCAACCCATGTATTTTCACTGGATAATTTTTCAGAAATATCTTCTCTAGTTACAGCAGTAATGTTTCCCTTAATCAAAAATGCCACTTGCCTTCCTGTTTTGCCTCCCTTTCTATCCTTCCTATAGTATCTGAAATCTTGAACATTGAGCTGCCAGTCCTGTCCATCCCTTAGCCAGTTCCTGAAATAGGTATGACATCCCAATCCCATGTTCCCAAACATGCCTTGAGTTCATCAGCCTTATCTGTAAGAGCCATTGCATTGAAATAAATTCAGTTTGATTCTTCAATTACTTCATTCTCTAAAATGCTTTTGTCTATCTTGTCTAACTAACTTGTTCTTTTCAGATTCAAAACCATCCTCATCAATCCTTCTATTTACTCTGCGACTTAAGATCCCTCTATCTCTCTATAATAGTTTACAATCTCCCTTAATAGAGTTAACAAATCTTTCCACTAGGATATTGGTCCCTTTCCCATTTTGGTGAAACCCATCCTTTTTTGAATGTGTCTTTTCTGCCCCAGAAGGAATCCCAAAAATCCAAGAACCTGAATCCCTGATCATTACACCACTGCTTCAGCCATTGATTTATCTCCTTTATCCTTTTATTCTTACCCTCATTTGAGTTTGGCACAGGGAGTAAACCAGGGATTATTACTTTTGAGGTGCTGCTTTTTAATCTTCAAACTAACCTCTCATATTCACTCTATAAAGCTTTTCCCTATATATGTAATTCCTAACAATGTGAACAATAACTTTCGGCTTCTCACTCTCCCTGTTGACAATATGCTTCAAACATTTTGAGACGTCCTTAATTCAGGCACCAGGAAAGCAACGTACTATCCTAGATTCACACTCATTGCCACAGAATCTCCTATCTATGCCCTTGACAGGAGAGTCCCTATAACAATTATGCTTTATTTTTTGTCAAACCCCACCGAACAGAAGATTAATTTTTAGTGCCCAAGCTCTGACTGCCTGTTCAATTTTCCTCTGAGTGACCATCCTTTTCAAAGTACCCATAAATATGGAATATAATGTTTGGAATCACCGGAGTAATTAAAACAAGCACATTTTTTAAATAGTGAGAGAGTCCAGACCTCTGAGATTTATGAATCAAAAAGATTTGTTTAGAGGTACTGCAAGTATTTAGGAAAGCCAACAGAAAGTTTTAGTTTATCACAAGGGGAATTAAATTCAAAAGTAGGAGGTGCTATACACTAGCCACACAAAATTGTTGAGACTATACCATAGTCATAGAATCCCTACAATGTGGAAACAGGCCGTTTGGCATAACAAGTCCACACTGACCCTCTGAAGAAGATCCCACCCAGATCCATTCCCCTACCCTATAACTCTACATTTCTTATGACTAATGCACCTCACCTACATATCCCTGAACAGTATGGGCAATTTAGCATAGCTAATCCACCCTTTGGACTGTGGGAGGAAACCAGAGCACCTGGAGAAAACCCACACAGATACTGGGAGAATGTGCAAACTCCAGACAGAAAGTCACCCAAGCCTGGACTTCTGGCGCTGTGAGGTAACAGTGCTAACTACTGAACATAGAATATTGCAGCGCAGTACACAGCGAATATACTGGACATTGGGAGGAAAATGGAGTAACCAATGGAAACCAACGCAGACTAGGTGACATCCCACTGCATCTGCCTATTGTGCATAGTATTGTTACTTTATTTAAGGAAGAATGTAAATGCATTAGAAGTTCAAAGAAAGTTTAGTAGACTAATACCTGGAAAGAAAATGTTATCCCTTGAGGAAAGGTTGGACAAGCTTAGCTTGTATCTGCTGGCAATTAGAAGAGTAAGAGGCGACTTGATTGAAGCATTTAAGATCTTTGGGGGACTTGATCGGATGGATGTGGAGAGGACAATTCCACTCATTGAGAATCTAGAATTAGAGTCAGTATTTAAAAAATCAGGGGTGCCCATTTGGAAAGAAATTAGGCAATTTTCTTTTGTGATTCACGAGTTATTGGAACTCTACCTAAAATGTTGGTGGAAGAAGGATCTTCACATTTTTAAGGCAGAGGATGGAAATTCTTGCTAAGCAAGGACTTAAAAGGTTAACAGGGATATAGTTGTAAATGGTTTTCAGGAATACAAATAAGTAGTTAGCACTGCTACCTTACAGTGCCAGGAACTTGGCTTAGATTCCAGCCTTGGGTGACTGCCTGTGTGTCTGTGCAGGTTTTGGCCAGGTGGTCCATTTTCCTCCCACTAGCCAAAACTGTGCAAATTACATGGATTAGCTCTGCCAAATTGCCCCATAGTTTGCAGGGATGTGTAAGTTAGAAGAATTTGTTATGGTAAATACGGAGTTACAGGGGTAGGGTTGGGGGTGTTGGGGGGGGCGTCGGTCTGGGAGGGATGCTGTTCAGATGGTCGGTGCGGACTTAATGGACTAAATGACCTCTATCTGCACTGGAGGGTTTCTATAATTTGACATGATCAGTACCTTATTTTGAGACTGTGTCCCCACTTTTTCGATTTCCCACTCAGTGGACATAATCTCTTGACATGTACTCTGTTAAGTTTCTTCAGGATCAATTATGTCTCAATGAGATTGCCTCTCATTTTTCTAATCTCCAGACAATATAGAACAACACTCTTTTTGTTTTATTCATTCATGGAATGTGTGCATCACTGGCTTGATCAGCATTTATTGCCCATCCCTAGTTACCCTTGAAAAGGTGGTGGTGAACTACGTTCTTGAGTGACTGATGTCCATTATGGTGTAGTTAACCCCATTATACTGTTGAAGAGGGAGTTCTAGGACTTTTACCTAGCAACACTGAAAGAGCAGTGATATGTTTCCAAGTCAGGATATTGAATTGCTTGGAGTGGAATGTGCACGTGATGGGCTACCAGGTATTTGAGCTTGATCCTTTAGATGGTAGTGGTCTTGGGTTTGAAGGGTACTAGTTGAATTTCTGTGCTGTATCTAGTAGGCAATAAACACTACTACTGGTGGAAGGACTAAATGTTTGTAAATTGGGTGCCAATCAATGGATTGCATTGTATGGAGGCTGAGGATTATAAAGATTGTGCCAAACATCTTTAGTGTTATTGGAGCTGTTCTCATTCAAGCATGTGGACAGTATTCTATCAAACTTCTAATTTGTGTCTTGATGACGGACAGGCTTTGGGAAGTTGGGAGATGAATTACTTGCTTTGGGATTCCTAGCCTCTGACCTGCTCTTGTCACCACAGTATTCATATCACAGGTTCAGTTCTGTTTCTGGTTAATGGTAACCCCCAGGAGGCTGCTAGTATGGGATTCAACAATGGCAATGCCATTCAATGTCAAGGGGATGATGGTTGGATTCTCTCTTGTTGGCAATGGTCATTGCCTGTTCGTCTCAGTTTCTCATCCCAAGGATCAGTTTAGTTAGCAAATCCTTCCATAAATGTGGAGATCAAAACTGTTCATAGTTTTCCAAATATTGTGTCACCAAATCCCTCCACAATGTTGATGAGACTTCTATATTCCTATGGTCCAATCCCTGTGAAATTAAGGCCAACATACCAGTTGCCTTCCCAACTGATTGCTGCACACTCTCTGACTTTTTGAATTTCTTGTCTCAGAACATTACCCAGCAATACTTAGAGTCAGTTAAAGAGATATTGAAGTTATTGAACTTGAGACCATGTAGAGATTCAATATGAGCATGAGAATTATAAATCTATAGCAAATGAATAATTGTGGATCAGAAATTACAGATAGTTGGACTGAGAAATAATGGATTAAGATACAAACATCAATGTGTGCACTAAATGTATTTTATGGAGGCTGCAAGTTGGGAAACTGGTGAAATATTCATTGGTCATTCCCAGATTTGACTATTCTAAAACTTGAATGAGGGTGTCAGCAGCTCAAGTTCTGAAGCAATTGTGGGAGCAGATGATATCTCAAAGATCCAACTTCTGTCTTCGTAGTGGAGAGAATATAAGGTAAGAAGCTCATCATAGGGTCAATGTATTGGATAGATTCTGTTTGAAACTGAGACAGTGATTGGACAGGAGTACGGAATCTGTGGCAAAGACTGCAGTCAGTTAGTTCAGTCTTGTCAAATTGGAATTTATCCAAGATTGAGGTATGTCTCAAATCTTCGAGTAAAAAATGAGGTCTGCAGATGCTGGAGATCACAGCTGCAAATGTGTTGCTGGTCAAAGCACAGCAGGTTAGGCAGCATCTCAGGAACAGAGAATTCAACGTTTCGAGCATAAGCCCTTCATCAGGAATAAGAGAGAGAGAGCCAAGCAGGCTGAGATAAAAGGTAGGGAGGAGGGACTAGGGGGAGGGGCGATGGAGGTGGGATAGGTGGAAGGAGGTCAAGGTGAGGGTGATAGGCCGGAGTGGGGTGGGGCGGAGAGGTCAGGAAGAGGATTGCAGGTTAGGAGGGCGGTGCTGAGTTGAGGGAACCGACTGAGACAAGGTGGGGGGAGGGGAAATGAGGAAGCTGGAGAAATCTGAATTCATACCTTGTGGTTGGAGGGTTCCCAGGCGGAAGATGAGGCGCTCCTCCTCCAGCCGTCGTGTAGTTGTGTTCTGCCGGTGGAGGAGTCCGAGGACCTGCATGTCCTCGGTGGAGTGGGAGGGGGAGTTAAAGTGTTGAGCCACGGGGTGATTGGGTTGGTTGGTTCGGGCGGCCCAGAGGTGTTCTCTGAAGCGTTCCGCAAGTAAGCGGCCTGTCTCACCAATATAGAGGAGGCCACATCGGGTGCAGCGGATGCAATAGATGATGTGTGTGGAGGTACAGGTGAACTTGTGGCGGATATGGAAGGATCCCTTGGGGCCTTGGAGGGAAGTGAGTGTGGAGGTGTGGGCGCAAGTTTTACATTTCCTGCGGTTGCAGGGGAAGGTGCCGGGGGTGGAGGTTGGGTTGGTGGGGGGTGTGGATCTGACAAGGGAGTCACGAAGGGAGTGGTCCTTGCGGAACGCTGATAGGGGAGGGGAGGGAAATATATCCTTGGTGGTGGGGTCCGTTTGGAGGTGGCGGAAATGGCGGCGGATAATACGTTGTATGCGCAGGTTGGTGGGGTGGTAGGTGAGAACCAGTGGGGTTCTATCTTGGTGGCGGTTGGAGGAGCGGGGCTCAAGGGCGGAGGAGCGGGAAGTGGAGGAGATGCGGTGGAGGGCATCGTCGATCACGTCTGGGGGGAATCTGCGGTCCTTGAAGAAGGAGGCCATCTGGGTTGTGCGGTGTTGGAATTGGTCCTCCTGGGAGCAGATGCGGCGGAGACGAAGGAATTGGGAATATGGGATGGCGTTTTTACAGGGGGCAGGGTGGGAGGAGTGTAGTCCAGGTAGCTGTGGGAGTCAGTCGGTTTATAATAGATGTCTGTGTTGAGTCGGTCGCCCGAGATAGAAATGGAAAGGTCTAGGAAGGGGAGGGAGGAGTCTGAGACAGTCCAGGTGAATTTCAGGTCGGGATGGAAGGTGTTAGTAAAGTTGATGAACTGTTCAACCTCCTCGTGGGAGCACGAGGCAGCGCCGATACAGTCATCGATGTAGCGGAGGAAAAGGTGGGGGGTGGTGCCAGTGTAGTTGCGGAAGATGGACTGTTCCACGTATCCTACGAAGAGGCAGGCATAGCTGGGGCCCATGCGGGTGCCCATGGCAACTCCTTTAGTTTGGAGGAAGTGGGAGGATTGAAAAGAGAAGTTATTCAGGGTGAGGACCAGTTCAGTCAGTCGAAGGAGGGTGTCAGTGGAAGGGTACTGGTTAGTGCTATGGACATCCAGTCCCTGTACACCTCCATCCCCCATCACGAAGGACTCAAAGCCCTCCGCTTCTTCCTTTCCCGCCGCACTAACCAGTACCCTTCCACTGACACCCTCCTTCGACTGACTGAACTGGTCCTCACCCTGAATAACTTCTCTTTTCAATCCTCCCACTTCCTCCAAACTAAAGGAGTTGCCATGGGCACCCGCATGGGCCCCAGCTATGCCTGCCTCTTCGTAGGATACGTGGAACAGTCCATCTTCCGCAACTACACTGGCACCACCCCCCACCTTTTCCTCCGCTACATCGATGACTGTATCGGCGCTGCCTCGTGCTCCCACGAGGAGGTTGAACAGTTCATCAACTTTACTAACACCTTCCATCCCGACCTGAAATTCACCTGGACTGTCTCAGACTCCTCCCTCCCCTTCCTAGACCTTTCCATTTCTATCTCGGGCGACCGACTCAACACAGACATCTATTATAAACCGACTGACTCCCACAGCTACCTGGACTACACCTCCTCCCACCCTGCCCCCTGTAAAAACGCCATCCCATATTCCCAATTCCTTCGTCTCCGCCGCATCTGCTCCCAGGAGGACCAATTCCAACACCGCACAACCCAGATGGCCTCCTTCTTCAAGGACCGCAGATTCCCCCCAGACGTGATCGACGATGCCCTCCACCGCATCTCCTCCACTTCCCGCTCCTCCGCCCTTGAGCCCCGCTCCTCCAACCGCCACCAAGACAGAACCCCACTGGTTCTCACCTACCACCCCACCAACCTGCGCATACAACGTATTATCCGCCGCCATTTCCGCCACCTCCAAACGGACCCCACCACCAAGGATATATTTCCCTCCCCTCCCCTATCAGCGTTCCGCAAGGACCACTCCCTTCGTGACTCCCTTGTCAGATCCACACCCCCCACCAACCCAACCTCCACCCCCGGCACCTTCCCCTGCAACCGCAGGAAATGTAAAACTTGCGCCCACACCTCCACACTCACTTCCCTCCAAGGCCCCAAGGGATCCTTCCATATCCGCCACAAGTTCACCTGTACCTCCACACACATCATCTATTGCATCCGCTGCACCCGATGTGGCCTCCTCTATATTGGTGAGACAGGCCGCTTACTTGCGGAACGCTTCAGAGAACACCTCTGGGCCGCCCGAACCAACCAACCCAATCACCCCGTGGCTCAACACTTTAACTCCCCCTCCCACTCCACCGAGGACATGCAGGTCCTCGGACTCCTCCACCGGCAGAACACAACTACACGACGGCTGGAGGAGGAGCACCTCATCTTCCGCCTGGGAACCCTCCAACCACAAGGTATGAATTCAGATTTCTCCAGCTTCCTCATTTCCCCTCCCCCCACCTTGTCTCAGTCGGTTCCCTCAACTCAGCACCGCCCTCCTAACCTGCAATCCTCTTCCTGACCTCTCCGCCCCCACCCCACTCCGGCCTATCACCCTCACCTTGACCTCCTTCCACCTATCCCACCTCCATCGCCCCTCCCCCTAGTCCCTCCTCCCTACCTTTTATCTCAGCCTGCTTGGCTCTCTCTCTCTTATTCCTGATGAAGGGCTTATGCTCGAAACGTTGAATTCTCTGTTCCTGAGATGCTGCCTAACCTGCTGTGCTTTGACCAGCAACACATTTGCAGTATGTCTCAAATCACCGAGTCAGTGGAAGGATGATATAATGTGATGGGAAAGTAGAACTATTTTATCATTAAAGTGGAATATGATGGTGTACAAAAGTAGAACAGGGAGGGGCTTATGGATAGAATATTAAGAGTCTAGAAATAATTATTTATGATCTGCAAAGAAATGATTGTTAGGAAAGTTCAATCTGCAAATTGATAGGAAGCAGATGACTGAAACAAGGACTACCCTACTGAACTGGAAATATGGAGGGGAACTGTTGGATGAAGATTATGTGACCAACTGTGTCAAAGGCTGAATGGAAACTGAGAATGATAAAGATGAATAATATATCAGGAACATCTCACAATACACAATTTGTTCTGGTCCTGTGAAATGGGTAGAAACCTGGCTGGAGTGATGGAAAGCATAGATTTCAATGAAACTTGGTGTTGTTTTCAGGGGTAAAAAACAGATTGAAGGACTTTAGCGAGGAAGTAAACTGGAGAAGCGACAAAAGTTCTGTGGAGACACTGAGGTTTTCTTTATTTGCAAAGGCAATGAAGACAGATTTTTTTTTTAAAAAGTGAGCAGAATGTCTGAGAATTTACTGTTTATAACAACACAAGGGCCAGAAGATGATTTAGGCAGTAGAAATTTTAGTGGGAATAGGATTAAGAGAATGGGAGGTGCATCACATGGACAAGTTCAAATTAGGGCAGGCACTTATTAGAGAAAGATACAAGTTCATAGCAAGTGTGAGCAGAAAATATGGTTAGGTAGGCAAGGGAAGGGAGGAATGTGTTAGAGACAGCTGACTGGATGGACTGCTCAAGCTCCAATACAGCAGCAGAGTGAACCTGAGATCAGATCAGGTGGAACATGGTAACCAAGAAAAGTTAAGCTTAAAACCTGAATGACTTATTGGCAGAAAGATGTTGAAGCAGTAAAGTTGGCCATATCAGTAGATCAGTCTAATTTTGATGATAGAGGAATCCAGGAGTCTAGAATAGAATTTGAACAAAGCTCCTGATGTTGGAGAAAACTTGACTTAAAAACACTAGAATAAGCAAGGATCTGTACAGGTGGATTAAACTTGTAGTTTGAACTTAATTCAGGTGAACTTGTAGTTGAACTTATAATTCTTCCTCTGTTGGGAGAAGGAAATCTTAAGTGCAGAAGAAACCAGGCAGAAAGGCCAATGGGTTGTTATGGATAAATGTGCAAGGGAGAGAATTAGCACAGGTGTCATCTTGGGAAATCCAACCCTGAGAGAAATTTCTAGGGGCTGTGTGCATTACTTAAATTATCCTGTTTTTTTTCCAGTTGAGGACAGAATCTTGAAGTGGGAAAAATAGAGAAGATAGCTGGGAGGAGCAAACAGAATGTAAAAGTAAAGTTTTGAAAGTTCAGGAATACTGTCTGTGTGATGTTGTACAGTGCGCACCAGAGGAATGCAAGTAAAAAAGAAGGCCAGTTTGAAAGGAAGTGCCTTGGCTTTGGTTGTACATTCCTTTTCGGCAGGAACTCCAACACACAGCTGCCTTTTCCTTTTCTCTTTGTAGTAAACTAACTGGTGCAGCTTGGTCCACTAGAATAATTAGGATCACAAAGCAGTCAGATTTTTCCTGAAGCTAGTTCCTTTGTGCGAAGATATCACTGAGACTTCACATTCAGCACATTGCAAGTACCTCATTCCAAGCATTTATTGAATTATGTTTACAGGTAAACTTAAAACAAGAGTTTAGAGGACAGCAATGTCACAGCAGAGCAACTGTTGAACTTTTTTCAGATTGGCAACTATATCTTGAAAGGCACTCCTCACAGCCCTGTTTAATAAGTCAATTTCAACGGTGTTGCATCATAATCATTTTAAGCATGAGTCTGCTTCGGTATTAACAACAATCTGAAATTTATATAGCAGCTTTAATATTTTAAAGGCTGCCAAAGTATTTTACAAGAGCATTTCCAAACTAAGTTTGACATTAAGCACCAAGAGGAGATATGAAAGTGAATGATCAGAAGTTTGATTTTTTTAAAAAAGTCATCAATGGCTAATGTGGGTGGATAGGAATATGGAATTAAAAATGTAAACAGATCATACACAACCTTATTGAAATACGGAGCGAGCTTATTGGGCGGAATGGTCTACTTCTGTATTTCTGTGTGTTAGTATGTTTACAGTATGTCTCTAGGGCAGGCAAAGTGGCAAATAGATGTAGAGAGAGAATTAATATTTTTCTGATTAACAATTTGATTTTTTAATATATTTAATCTTTCATAATAGAAAAGATCCAACTTTTAGTACATACTAAGTTGGGCAAATTTCAGAGACCTTTTAGAAAGTCAGGTTTTTAAAAATTCATTCACGGGGTGAGGGTGTCGCTGTCCATCCCTAATTGCCCAGAGGGCAGTTAAGAGTCAACCACATTGCTGTGGTTCTGGAGACACATGTAGGCCAGACCAAGTAAGTATGGCAGTTTCCTTTCCTAAAGGGCATTAGTGAACCAGATGGATTTTCCCTGACAATCGAGACTCTTAATTCCAGATATTGATTGAATTCAAATTCCACCACCTGCCATGACGGGTTTCAAACCCAGGTGCCCAGAACATTTTCTGGATCTCTGGATTGACAGTCCAGTGATAATACCACTAGGCCATTGCCTCCCCTCAGGTGAGACCTGATGTGGAATTCCCTGTCCTTCCATTGGTGGATTACCCCAAGCTTTTCATCGCCATGTATACTCCCATCCTCCCCATGACCAAACTTCTTCTCCTAATGAATGGTCACCCCAGCCTCCCAATGCGAGGACCACTCCTGTCTTTCTGTTGACATGCCATTTCCAGTCTCACTGGCCCACCCCCTGTTACACGTCTTCAAGGCTACCCCCTGTCTCCCCTGTCCTCTCATTATCAGGGCTGCCCTAGTCTCCTGTCTCTCGACCATTGTGCCCCCCTCCCCCTCCCTTCCTTCCTGTTGCCTGACCTGTTTCCCACAACCAGGGCTACCCCCAGCCTCTCATTATTGGGCCATCACTAGTCATATCTGGCCTCTGATCCCCAGACACACCTTATTGTGATGAGAAGGTCATCGATGAAAGAATGGAATATGGCTGACCTAAGGCATGATCTTAAGATGTTTAGGAACAAAGATGATTCATTTCCAACAATCACAACTATTTTCTTTTGTGCTAGACATGACTCCAAACATTGGAGGGTTTTCCATTGACCGGTCAATTCCCATTGACATCAAGTTCATTAACATTTGTCGCATTAAATGACTTCACATGGCATGCATCAAATTGGATGTAGACTGGCATTAGGATCTTCAGGAGAAAGAGAATTGTAATTGAACAGGCAGGGTTACAGAATTCAGTTTGATACATTGGTTTTGGTGTTGCTTAGCCTTGTCTCTGGCATGTTGCTAAGGGTTTGTGTCTTGTGACTTTATTTTGCTCAAGCTGATAGTGAATGTGCTGTTTTCTCGTACGGGGAATATGACTTGAGGTCTGGTTGCTAACTCTAATCCAGTATATGTTGGTGAGATGAGTGCATGTTTTGGACTATGGGTGGGAACATGATTTAATTCATAGTGTCTCCACAGATAAACTTACTATGGAGAATGTGTATTTGGGTGTAGGTGGAAGATGCCCCCAAATCGATGCATTGACATGAGCGAGGGAGAAAACTGCAGAGAATAATATGGGAACAGAAATAGGCCAAACTGGGAGTAAATAGTTAACATTTCTCTAATACCAATACTGTATTGCATGTGCGTAAGGAGCCATGTCAATGAGATTTCAGCTGACATAGAACTGTGACCTAGTGGTATAAGGCAATGAGTGAAGCCCTGCTGTACCTTGTGTGTGTACATAGCTTATAGGCAATTTGTGCTGTTTTTTTGTTGAGCCCATGTCTAATCAAAGTTTCTAGAAATGCTGAATAATATTCCTACACGTTTGGCCCATCAAGCCTGCTCCACCAGTCAGCATAATCACAACTGACCCTGGGCTTCAATGCCACTTTCGCATCTGCTTCCCATATGGATAAGAGGAAAATATTTCTGAAATCAGTAATTCCTTTGATCAAGCACAAGATTCATTCTGAACAATTTCTGCTTTGAACCATTCTATGCATCTTTCTTTGAATCTCTGACAATTCAATACGACAGCAGAACTGTCATTTTTTTAAATGAGCAGTTATAGTTTTCTTCTTTTTATAATTCATTGAAGTTGTGTCAAGATAAGATGCATTGAGTATGCTATCTGCATCAATTAACACAATGTAAATATTTTTAATATTCTGTACACATTTTATCAATTAATTTGTTCTGGAAGAGTGTTTTTGAGGTTGGGTATGCTGAGAACAACTTGTTCCTGCTACTAAAGCCAATCTTTGATCATTAAATCAGTTGTATGCTAAACATTGAAATGCTTTATGCATAATCCTCTGTTGGAAAGTTGAACATGTAAGCTGAGATTTAGTTCTCCATTGACCAATTCTGATGATGGCTATCTTCAGAGGCCTAACTTTTCCCAATTTCACCACCCCCCCCCCCCCCAGGGAAAAGTTTGTTGGTTTGAGCACCAATCTGCCATTGATTGGCTTGATAGTGAAGTCCAGCTCCACAAGAAGTATCAGTTTCTTAGTCATAGAGATCCCCATTGGAGGCCCAGGCTGGAGGTCTTTAAACAGCAAGAAGTTGTGTTTTTCCTTTGGGCCTGGTGGGTGAGGGCTGACAGGAAATGAGTTGAATGGAAGGGCAAGAGATTTCCTTCAGTGGCTCCCACGTTGTCCCTTCAATCTGTCCCCAATTGGCCTCAGATTAAGGCAGATAGTCTCCACCCACAACACGAGATGCAGCTGATCTGATTTCCCACTCAGAAAACCAGCATCCTCTCTTAGGTAGTTGGACAAGTGGTGAACTGAGGCACCGAAAATAATCACTAATTGACTACTCAGGGTTCATAATTGTTGGCAAGTCAAACATTTACCCACGGACCCTCTCAGCAAGCATATAATTGCTGAAGTAGCAAGAAAGAGGCAAATATTTATCCAGCATCAACTGGACCAGTTACTTACTTGTCACCTTCCTTACTTCCTCCAAATAGAGGATACTCACCACCATAGTTTCTAGATTAAGCAATCATTATCTGAATTAGCATTTAGGCATTTTCACTGATCAGGGAGAACTCAACAACAATTTTGTCCTTGCCAAATTGTTATTGCAAGGTGATAAAACATCTCAAATTTGCAGTTGTTAATATGAGTTCCACACATGGAGTGTGGCAATTAAATCACCCATTTATTTCAGGCATTAGGTTCATTTACAATGCAATGCAAAGTCCTTTATAAGGACCAACATTCTTGATTATCATTTTGAGAGGCAACTGTTGAGTGCTCCTTTGGCTGTATATGAAGAAAGGTGTTGGTTGATTCACCCTGTGAATGGAAGGAAGCTGATGTGCTCTGCCAATCAGTCATAGAGTCACAGAGATGTACAGCATGGAAACAGACCCTTTGGTCCAACCCATCCATGCTGACCAGATATCCCAACCCAATCTAGTCCCACCTGCCAGCACCTGGCCCATATCCCTCCAAACCCTTCCTATTCATATACCCATCCAAATGCCTCTTAAATGTTGCAATTGTACCAGCCTCCACCACATCCTCTGACAGCTCATTCCATACACGTACCACCCTCTGTGTGAAAAAGTTGCCCCTTAGGTTTAGGGTAAGAGGGGAAAGATATAAAAAAGACCTATGCCCTCTAGTTCTGGACTCCCGACCCCAGGGAAAAGGCTTTGTCTATTTATCCTATCCATGCCCCTCATAATTTTGTGAACCCCAATAAGGTCACCTCTCAGCCTCCGACGCCCCAGGGAAAACAGCCACAGCCTGTTCAGCCTCTCCCTGTAACTCAGATCCTCCAATCCTGGCAACATCCTTGTAAATCTTTTCTGAACCATTTCAAGTTTCACAACATGTTTCCGATAGGAAGGAGACCAGAATTGCATGCACTATTCCAACAGTGGCCTGACCAATGTCCTGTACAGCTGCAACATGACCTCCCAACTCCTGTACTTAATACTTTGACCAATAAAGGAAAGCATTCCAAACACCGCCTTCACTATCCTACCTACCTGCGACTCCACTTTCAAGGAGCTGTGAATCTGCACTCCAAGCTGTCTTTGTTCAGCAACACTCCCTAGGACCTTACCATTAATTGTATAAGTCCTGCTAAGATTTGCTTTCCCAAAATGCAATACCTCGCATTTATCTGAATTAAACTGCATCTGCCACTTCTCAGCCCATTGGCCCATCTGGTCCAGATCCTGTTGTAATCTGAGGTAACCCTCTTCGCTGTCCACTACACCTCCAATTTTGATGTCATCTGCAAACTTACTAACTGTACCTCTTATACTTGCATCCAAATCATTTATGTAAATAACAAAATGTAGAGGGCCCAGCACCGATCCTCGTGGCACTCCACTGATCACAGGCCTCCAGTCTGAAAAACAACCTTCCACCACCATGCTCTGTCTTCTACCTTTGAGCCGGTTCTGTATCCAAATGGCTAGTTCTCTCTGTATTCCGTGAGATCTAACCTTGCTAACCAGTCTCCCATGGGGAACCTTGTCAAATGCCTTACTGAAGTCCATATAGATCACATTTACTACTCTGCCCTCATCAATCTTCTTTGTTACTTCTTCAAAAAATTCAATCAAGTTTGTGAGACATGATTTCCCACGCACAAAGCCATTTTGACTATCCCAAATCTCACCTTGCCTTTCCAAGTACATGTACATCCTGTCCCTCAGGATTCCCTCCAACAATTTGCCCACCACCGAGGTCAGGCTCACTGGTCTATAGTTCCCTGGCTTGTCTTTACCTCCTTTCCTTCTTAAACAGTGGCACCACGTTAGCCAACCTCCAGTCTTCCAGCACCTCACCTGTGACTATCGATGATACAAATATCTCAGCAAGAGGCCGAGCAATCACTTCCCTAGCTTCCCACAGAGTTCTCAGGTACACCTGATCAGGTCCTGGGGATTTACCCACTTTTAACCATTTCAAAACATCCAGCACTTCCTCCTCTGTAATCTGGACATTTTGCAAGATGTTACCATCTATTTCCCTACAGTTTATATCTTCTATATCCTTTTCCATTGTAAAAACTGGTGCAAAATATTCATTTAGTATCTCCTCCATTTTCTGTGGCTCCACATAAAGGCCACCTTGCTGATTTTTGAGGGGCCCTATTCTCTCCCCAGTTACCCTTTTGTTCTTAATATATTTGTAAAATCCCTTTGGATTCTCCTTAATTCTATTTGCCAAAGCTATCTCATGTACCCGTTTTGCCCTCCTGATTTCCCTCTTAAGTACACTCCTACTTTCTTTATACTCTTCTAAGGATTCACTCGCTCTTTCCTGTCTATACCTGACATATGCTTCCTTCTTTTTCTGAACCAAACCGTCAATTTCTTTAGTCATGAAGCATTCCCTATACCTACCAGCCTTCCCTTTCACCCTGACAGGAATATACTTTCTCTGGATTCTTGTTATCTCATTTCTAAAGGCTTCCCATTTTCCAGCCGTCCCTTTACTTGCGAACATCTGCCTCCAATCAGCTTTCGAAAGTTCTTGACTCATCCCGTCAAAATTGGCCTTTCTCCAATTTAGAATTTCAACTTTTAGATCTGGTCTATCTTTTTCCATCACTATTTAAAAACAAATAGAATTATGGTCACGGGCCCCAAAGTGCTCCTCCACTGACACCTCAGTCACCTGCCCTGCCTTATTTCCCAAGAGTAGGTCAAGTTTTGCACCTTCTCTAGTAGGTACATCCACATACTGAATCAGAAAATTGTCTTGTACACACTTAAGAAATTCCCCTCCATCTAAACCTTTAACACTATGGCAGTCCCAGTCGATGTTTGGAAAGTTAAAATCCCCTACCATAACTCCCTATTATTCTTACAGATAGCTGAGATCTCCTTACAAGTTTGTTTCTCAATTTCCCTCTGACTATTGGGGGGGGTCTATAATACAATCCCAATTATTAATTACAATCCCTTTCTTATTTCTCAGTTCCACCCAAATAACTTCCCTGGATGTATTTCCGGAAATATCCTCCCTCAGCACAGCTTTAATGCTATCCCTTATCAAAAATGTCACTCCCTCTCCTCTCTTGCCTCCCTTTTGTATCTTTGCTGTAGCATTTGTGTCCTGTAACATTAAGCTGCCAGTCCTGCCCATCCCTGAGCCATGTTTCCGTAACTGCTATAATATCCAGTCCCATGTTCCTAACCATGCCCTGAGTTCATCTGCCTTCACTGTTAGGCCCCTTGCATTGAAATAAATGCAGTTTAATTTATTAGTCCTACCTTGTCCCTGCCTATCCTGACTGTTTGACTCACTTCTATTCTCAGCTGTACCCATCTCAGCTCGATCTCTTTCCTCACTATCCCCCTGGGTCCCAACCCCCCCCCCCCCCCCCCCCCCCCCCCCCCCCCCCCCCCCCCCCCCTTACTAGTTTAAATCCTCCCAAGGAGTTCTGGCAAATTTCCCTGCCAGTATATTAGTCCCCTTCCAATTTAGGTGCAATCCGTCCTTCTTGTACAGGTCACTTCTACCCCAAAAGATATTCCAATGATCCAAAAATGTGAATCCTTCCCCCATACACCAGCTCCTCAGCCATGCATTCATCTGCTCTATCCTCCTATTACTGCCGCCACTAGCTCATAGCACTGGGAGTAATCCAGATATTACTACCCTTGAGGACCCCCTTTTTAAATTTCTAACTCTGCCATCTCCCTTCAGAATCTCAATCTTTTCCCTTGCAATGTCATTGGTTCCAATGTGGAACCTTCTGCTGGCCCCTCTCCCCCGTGAGAACATTCTGCACCCTCTCTGAGACATCGTTGATCCTGGCACCAGGGAAACAACACACCCTTCTGCTTTTTCTCTGCTGGTCACAGAAACGTCTGTCTGTACCTCTGACTACAGAATCCCCTAACACAACTGATCTCTTGGAAGCCTACATATCCCACGTTACATTAGAGCCAGTCTCAATACCAGAAACTTGGCTGTTCATGCTAAGTTCCCCTGAGAATCCATCGCCCCCTACATTTTTCCAAAACAGCATACCTTTTTGAAATGGGTATATCCACAAAAGACTCCTGCCCTAGGTGCCGACCTCTCTTATCCTTCCTGGAGTTAACCCATCTATGTGATTGTATATGAGACCTTCCCCCCTTCCTATAACAGCCATCCATCACACGCTGTTGCAAATTCCTCATTGCTTTTACCTGTCTCTCCAACCAATCCACTCTATCTGATAAGATTTGCATCCAACAGCATTTATGGTGGATATAATCTGCAGTAACCCTTAAACTCTCTTTAAACTCCCACATCTGACAAGAAGTACATATCACTGCAAAGGCCATTTTTGCTCCTTCACAATCTACAGACCCAGAAAATAACGTTGTCTCATTCCTCTACAAACATTGCCCCAGGTTAAATTAATTACTATGGCGTATATTTTAAGTTTAATCAAGAGACTTATCTCCAAAAAACATATAATCAAGAAAGAATCCACTATACTCACTACTGCAGCCTTTCTCTTGGACAGACTTAAAACTACAATTAACTTACCTGATTCTGTGCTGTGAACTTCGCCCACTAGTTCCTCTAGGGTTAGTTGTGAATTTCACTGTTTGTTAATTTTCCCAGATGCACTCCGATGTCCAGCGGGAGACGAATTCAAACAGCAAAGGTAGTAACTGTGCAGGTTCTCTCTCTCTCTCTCTCTCTATCTATCTATCTCTCTCTCTCTCTCTCTCTCTTTTCCATTTGGGAACCTAAGTTCAACTTTTGGAAATGATGGAAAGTCTAATAATGTACTTTGCAGGCTGGGGAGGGCAGTACTGGATAGTAATGAACAATGACCATTTTTGTGCAACTTCCCACTTACATTGTGGATGCTGAAGTTAATTATAATGATTCTGGTAGCACACTTTCTGATGACAGCTAACTTGGAACAGTCCAATCATTAAAACTGGGACATCCTTTATCTTTGTGGTTTTCTTTGGCTGCTTTTATAATGTGCCAGGCTCATACTAACAGCTCCAGCTGTAAGCCAAAAGTAAGCCTCCTTAGATTCATTAAAGATGTGTGGCTAAAGAGATCAAATCTTGCTTTGTTTGCTCATCAGCCAACCTTAGAAAGTTACATTTTTCTTTGAGTTACAGTCATTTTTATGGAAAGTGATTATGAAGTACAACTTAAAATATCCTAATGCTAACCCAGCAGTGAAACCATATCAAAATAACTCATTAGGTAGGAAGTGCTTAATTCACCATAATGACTTGCAAGGGACTGTATTAATAGAATTATGTTTGTTAAATTGTTCTTTTGAATATAGATGAGCGAACCATGAGGGAGCACTGTTTTCTTCACGTTAAGTATTTCAGATCAGTAGATGCCAAGATAATCTGCTTGTGTATGCACTGAAACCATCAAATGAGCAGTCTCGCAGCCATGTATTACATTAATTCATATATATAATAATTATCAAGTTAAGATTGCGATTTTGATTTTTGCTGGTAATACCAGCATTTGTCACCTATTCCAAATTGTTCTTAAGGTGATGATAAGACACTGCGGCCTGTGCCATGAAGGTCTGTCTACAGTACTCGAAGGTAAAAAGTTCCAGGTTATTGACCCAGTGACAATAAAGGAATAACAATATATATGCAAATCAGAACAGTATGTATGTTGGCTGGCGAGCTGGAAGTAAGCTCTCATAAACCTCCTAACATTGTTCTTCAAGCAGTGAGGTCCTGTGACTGAAACATATTGTTGAGGAGGACCTTGCAAGTTTGTGCAGTGTATCCTAAAGGTAACACAATGAATAAAAACCAGATTCACTACCTGATATTAACCTAAGTAGTAGACACTTGAAAATAACATTCAATTCAATCAGCCCTTCCCTTCTCACTAACATTTGCAAATATGTGCCAAAATTAGGTGAACTGATCCACAAACTGGTCAATTGGTTTAGACGGATATGGGGCAAATGCGAGGATTAGATCAGTTTAGAATATCTAATTGCCATGGATGAGTTGGACTGAAGGGTCTGTTTCCATGCTGTATATTGTGATGACTCTATGTGCAGGAAAGACCCTCAAATTGGGAGCGAGTGGCCTGCAAAATTTTAACATTGACTCGGAACCCCATTAAGGAGTGTGAGCCTTGGGGAGTCAGGTGATGCGGAAAGCAAGACAAATATGGTCATCACCTGAACCAGAGGCGTACCAATATCCTGGTGGAGAGCTTTGCTAATGCTTTTCGGGTGTGTTTAAACTAATTCAGCAGGGGGATGGGAACCGAAATTGTAGTTCCAAAACATGTTAGGTAACAAAGAGAAATCACGTGAGTTGATCCCTGATCTTGCTAAAGTTCAAGGATAAATTTTAACTTCCAGGCAAGTGATTGGCAGAGCACATCAGCTTCCTCCCATTCACAAGGAGTTTGAGAGTAGTGAAGTCAGAACTAAGATTTTAAGATCACAAGGAAGCACCAGCAAGCAAGAAGTTGATTTGAAGTTTGTCTACTTCAACAATAGGAACATCCAGAATAAGGTGGGTGAACTTACTGGGTGGTACATTGGTACAGTGGTTAGCACTGCTGCCTCACAGCACCAGAGACCTGGGTTCAATTGTCTGTGTGGAGTTTGCACGTTCTCCCTTTGCGTGAGTTTCCTCCAGGTACTCCAGTTTCCTCCCACAGTCCAAAAATGTGCAGGTTAGGTGAATTGGCCATGCTAAATTGCCCGTAGTTTTAGTGTCTATTAAACTTGTGGTTAGACCGCACTTGGAATACTGCATCCAGTTCTGGTCGCCTTATTATAAGAAAGATGTGGATGCTTTGGAGAGAGTTCAGAAGAGGTTTACCAGAATGCAGCCTGGACTGGAGGGCTTATCTTATGAGGAGAGGTTGACTGAGCTCGGACTTTTTTCATTGGAGAAAAGGACGAGAAGAGGGGACCTAATTGAGGTATATAAGATAATGAGAAGCATAGATAGACTCGATAGCCAGAGACTATTTCCCAGGGCAGAAATGACTAACATGAAGGGTCATAGTTTTAAGCTGGTTGGAGGAAAATATAGAGGGGATGTCAGAGGGGGGGTTCTTTACACAGAGAGTTGAGAGCATGGAATACATTGCCAGCAGCAGTTGTGGAGGCAGGGTCATTGGGGACACTTAAGAGACTCCTGGACATGCATATGGTCACAGAAATTTGAGGGTGCATACATGAGGATCAGTGGTCGGCACAACATCATGGGCTGAAGGGCCTGCTATGTGCTGTACTGTTCTATGTTCTATGTGAAGGGGTAAATGTAGGGGAATGGGTCTGGGTGGGTTGCTCTTCGAAGGGTCGGTGTGGACTTGTTGGCCGAAGGGCCTGTTTCCACACTGTAGGGAATCTAATCTAAACTTGCAGCATGGGTTAGTACCTGTGATTTTGATGTAGTGGCCATTTCGGAGACATGGGTAGAGTAGGGACAGGAATGGTTATTGCAGTTTCTGTGATATAGATGTGTCAGCAAGAACAGAGAAAATGGTAAAAGAGGGGTGGTGAGGCACTGTTAGTCAAGGACAATATTACAGTTGCAGAAAAGATGTTGGAGGACTCATCTACTGACGTACTTTGGGCTGAGGTTAAAAATAGGAAAGGAAAGGTCATCATGTTGGGAGTTTTTTTACAGGGCTCCAAATAGTTCCAGAGCGGCACGGTGGCACAGTGGTTAGCACTGCTGCCTCACAGCACCAGAGACCCGGGTTCAATTCCCGACTCAGGCGACTGACTGTGTGGAGTTTGCACATTCTCCCCGTGTCTGCGTGGGTTTCCTCCGGGTGCTCCGGTTTCCTCCCACAGTCCAAAGATGTGCGGGTCAGGTGAATTGGCCATGCTAAATTGCCCGTAGTGTTAGGTAAGGGGTAAATGTAAGGGTATGGGTGGGTTGCGCTTCGGCGGGTCGGTGTGGACTTGTTGGGCCGAAGGGCCTGTTTCCACACTGTAAGTAATCTAATCTAAAAGATATAGAGGATTGCATAGCAAAAATGATCTTCAATAGGAGCGAGAGTGACAACATAGTTGTTATGGGGGACTTTAACTTTCCAAATATTGACTAGGAATACTATAACTCAAGTACCTTAGATGAGTCAGCTTTTGTCATTGTGTGCAGGAGGGTTTCCTGATACAGTATGTAGACAGCCCAAAAAGTACGAGGCCACATTGGATTTGATACTGGGTAATGAACCCAGCCAGGTGTTAGATTTAGAGGTAGGTGAGCACTTTAGTGATAGTGACTACAATTCAGTTTTGTTTACTTTAGTATGGAAAGGAATAGGTATATACCACAGGGCAGAAGTTATAGCTGGGGAAAAGGCAATTATGATGCAATTAGGCAATTATGATGCATAGGATAGGGAAGAAAACTGCAGGGATGGGCACAGTTGAAATGTGGAGCTTACTCAAGGAACAGCTATTGCAGGTCCTTGAAAAGTATGCACCGGTCAGGCAGAAAGTAAGTTGTCAAGTGTAGGAGCTGTGGCTTATTAAGGAAGTTGAATCTTTTGTCAAGAGGAAGAAGGCGGCTTATGTTAGGATGAGTTGTGATGGCTTAGTTCAGGCACTTGAGAGTTACAAGTTAGCCAAGAAAGACCTAAAGGGAAGGCTAAGAAGAACCAGGAGGGGCATGAGAAGTCGTTGGCAGATAGTGTCAAGGAAAATCCTAAGTCTTTCTATTGGTATATCAGGAATAAAAGAATGACTAGAGTAAAGGCCAATCAAGGATAGTCATGGGAAGTTGTGCGTGGAGTCAAAAGAGATGAGGGAAGTGCTAAATGAATACGTTTTGTCAGTATTCACACTAGAAAAAGACAATGTGGTCAAGGAGAATACTGAGATACAGGCCATTTGACTAGATGGATTGAGGTGCATATGGAGGGGATGTTATCTATTTTCAGATTTGCTAAGTCCTCGTGACTGAGTGGGATTTATCCTCAGATTCTCTGGGAAGCCAGGAAGGAGATTGCAGAGCCTTTGGCTTTGATCTTAATGTTGTCATTGTCTACAGGAATAGTGCCAGAGGACTGGAGGATAACAAATGTTGCTCCCTTGTTCAAGAAGGGGAGTAGAGACAATCCTGGAAATTATAGACCTGTGAGCTTTACTTCAGTTGTGGTGGGGTGTTGGAAAAGGTTATAAGAGATAGGATTTATAATCATCTAGAAAGGAATAAGTTGAGAAGGTGACCAAACAGATAGATGAGGGTAAAACAGTTGATGTGGTGTATATGGATTTCAGTAAGACCTTTGATAAGGTTCCCCACAGTAGGCTACTGCACAAAATACAAAGGCATGGGATTGAAGGTGATTTAGTGGTTTGGATCAGAAATTGGCTAGCTGAAAGAAGACAGGGTGGTGGTTGATGGGAAATGTTCATCCTGTAGTTCAGTTACTAGTGGTGGACCACAAGGATCTGTTTTGGGTCCACTGTTGTTTACCATTTTCATAAACCACCTGGATGAGGACAAAGAAGGATGGGTTAGTAAATTTGCAGATGACAGTCAGGTCGGTGGAGTTGTGAATAGTGCAGAAGGATGTTGTAGGTTACAGAGGGACATAGATAAACTGCAGAGCTGGGCTGAGAGGTGGAAAATGGAATTTAATGCAGAAAAGTGTGAGGCGATTCTCTTTGGAAAGAGCAACAGGTATAAAGAGTGCTGGGCTAATGATAAGATTCATGGTAGTGTAGATGAGCAGAGAGATCTCGGTGTCCAGGAATATAGATCCCTGAAAGTTGCCACCATAGTTGATAGGATTGGTAAGAAGGCATAGAGTGTGTTGGTTTTATTGGTAGAGGGATTGATTTTCGGAACCATGAGGTCATGCTGCAGTTGTGCAAAACTCTGGTGCAGCCATACATGGAGTATTGTGTACAGTTCTGGTCACCACAATAGAGGATGGATGTGGAAGCTTTGGAAAAGGTTCAAAAGGGATTTACTAGGATGTTGCCTGGTATGGAGGGAAGGTCTAATAAGGAATAGCTGAGCAATTTGAGGCTATTTTTGTTCGAGAGAAGAAGGTTGAGAGGTGACTTAATAGAGACATACAAGATAATTAGATGGTTAGATAAGTTGGACAGTGAGAGGCTTTTTCCTCGGATGGTGATGGCGAGCACAAGGGCACATAGCTTTAAATTGAGGGGTGATAGATATAGGACAGATGTCAAAGGAGTTTCTTTATTCAGAGAGTAGTAGGGGCGTGGAACACATTGCCTGCAACAGTAGTAGACTTTCCAACTTTAAGGGTATTTAAATGGTCATTGGATAGGCATATGGCTGAAAATGAAATAGTGTAGGTGAGATAGGCTTCAGATTGGTTTCACTGGTCAGCGCAACATCAAGGTCCGAAGGGCCTGTACTGGCTGTAACATTCTGTGTTCTAAATGGATCCAATGGAAAACCGTAAAAGTGAACCTGTGGAGAAACATCAGCAGAGACCAACAGGTAAAAATCGCAGTGAAAAGTCAAAGAGGCAGAGAACAAGCAAGCCTCAGGGCAAGTATTTTTGGAGACCAACAATGGAATGTGCCATTTTGGAGTCAGAGACAATATCTGAGAGCTAATCAACAAATCGAGTCAAGGACTGACATAACCAGTCATGGTGACTTTTGCTAGAGACCATCCCCAACCTCCCAAATAAAAGTTTGTGAGTAGTGTAGCTGAAGGAATCTGGGAAGGAACATGGTCAGTGTGCAGAAGACTTCAACTGGAATGAGATAAAAATGTCAAAAATTGCCATTGGAAATTTGGTTCAAAGTGGGAATTTGACGCAAAAGCATGTAGACAAACTTTAACAAAGGCATAATACAAGACGTAAGTTCTCCGGTGAACGATGAGTGGGAAAGGATTAAAGATATGGATCAAGAAGCCAACCAACAGTGACACCAACAGCTGAGTGACATCACAAACCATAACATAATGCAAGTACGAGCAAGGGAGCTGATTGGTCAGTTGGATTGGTATTTCTAATTTTTAAAGTAAAAGTAAAGTCTCCAATGGTTTTCTTTTTTAAAAAAGTGGCTGATTAAGTATAAGATTGAGATTGATGATATTTTAAACATAAAACCAAAACATCATTTAAGTATAAAAAGCATGGAATCTTATCTGATTAACCTACAGTTAATGATATGATAGTGATGGCAGGTTGAGTGATGTGCTCCTGCTGAACACCAATGTGATCCTGACTGAACACGTCTGTAGTAAGTGTTTGCAGCTCAAGGTACTTCCAATCTGATGTTGAAGGGTTGGTGTCTCATCTGCACATGTTGTGTCATATCAGGAAAAAGGAGAATTACTTGGACACTTTGCTTCAAAGGGAAGTCACACCCCACAGACCAAGTCATTTGAAATTGAACTGTGATCAGGGACAGGAAGGTGTGAAAGCAGGTGAGGCAGGTGAGGACCCAGTGAGTAACAATTAAGGAGCCTCAATCCCTGCAATTGTTCAGCAGTTCTAAGGTGCTTGCAAACTGTGTGGATGAGAGTGGAGACTGCAGGGAGGATGAGTGAACTTGCAATGGCAGATTGGTACAAGGAACCGTGCAAATGGTTAGAAGAAATAGGAATGTAGATATAGCAGGGGACTGTAAAATTAGGGGGAATAAATACTGTTCGGTGAAACTGTGAGCAGAATTTCTGAAGGCTGCATTGCTAGGGTTAAGGATATCTCACTGGGGCTAGAGAAGAGCATAAAGTGGGAGAGCAAGGTCCCAGTCAATATTGTTGTCCATATTGGTGCCAACAACAATGATATTGTCAATGTTGTCATGAATAATTTTCTGAAATGCCATTTTTCCTTGTCTGAGTTTACTGCTCACTCACTTTCCCAGTCCTGCTCTCATTGCTTTTTACTTAATCTTAGCACAGTTGTCACTGACCCAAGTTCCTCCCCCTCAAACTAAATGTTAAATTCTACCATGTTATGGTCATTGTTTCTAGAGGAAATTTTACTCTGACATCATGTATTGAATTTGTTTCATTAAACATCACCAAATTCAAAATTGTCTGATCCCTGGTTGGGACCACAACATACTAGTTTAGGAAACTATTCCAAATATACTCAATGCACTATTCCTGTGGCTGCCCCGGCCATTCTGAATATCCCAGTGTGCATGAAGATTAAGGTTGCCCTAGATTAATGCATTGCCTTTTTTACATGCCCTCATTATCTTCAGGTTTATTCTCATTCCCACTCTCAGCTTACTTTTAGGGGGCCTATGGTTACTCCTATTAGTGTGTTCTTTCTCTTTTTTTAATTCTTACCTCCATCAACATCATCTAGTTCAAGATCATTTCTTGCTATCATGCTTATTTCATATCCCCAACAATCCATCCTTTTCTTCCTGCCTGGCCTTTTGAAGAGTCACATATCCCTGAATATTTAGTTCTCAGCTTTGATCATCATGTAATCATGTCTCTGTAATATGGTCATATCCATTAACATGTATTTGTGCCATTATTCATCTACTTTGTATCAATTAGTGTTTTGTGCATTCCTTGCATGGGATTTTGTACACTACATCGATTTTGCTCATGCTGGGTATCGGGTCCTTTGTCCTGGTGAGTTGTTGTCTGAGAGTGGCTGTTGGTTTGTCTGCTTTTATGAGTCCTAGTGGTCGCAGTAGTCTGGCTGTCAGTTCAGAAATGTTTCTGATGTATGGTAATGTGGCTGGTCCTTTGGATTGTGGCATGTCCTCGTTCTGTTGTCTTTCCCTTAGGCAACTGTTGATGAAATTGCGAGGGTATCCGTTTTTGGCAAATACATTGTATAGGTGTTCTTCTTCCTCTTTTTGCAGTCCTGGTGTACTGCAGTGTGTTGTGGCCCTTTTGAACAGTGTCTTGATGCAACTTCTTTTGTGTGTGTTGGGGTGGTTGCTTTCATAGTTTAGGACTTGGTCTGTGTGTGTGGCTTTCCTGTATACCAAGTCCTAAACTATGAAAGCAACCGCCCCAACACACAAAAGAAGTTGCATCAAGACACTGTTCAAAAGGGCCACAACACACTGCAGTACACCAGGACTGCAAAAAGATGAAGAAGAACACCTATACAATGTATTCGCCAAAAACTGATACCCCCACAATTTCATCAACAGATGCCTAAGGGAAAGACAACAGAATGAGGACATGCCACAACCCAAAGGATAGCCACACTACCATACATCAAAAACATTTCTGAACTGACAGCCAGACTACTGCGACCACTAGGACTCAACAGCACACGAACCAACAGCCACTCTCAGACAACAACTCACCAGGACAAAGGACCCGATACCCAGCATGAGCAAAACCAATGTAGTGTACAAAATCCCATGCAAGGACTGCACCAAACACTACATAGGACAAACAGGAAGACAGCTAACGATCCGCATCCATGAGCACCAACTAGCCACGAAACGACACGACCAGCTATCCTTAGTAGCCACACACTCAGGTGACAAGCAACATGAGTTCGACTGGGACAACACTACTATTATAGGACAAGCTAAACAGAGAATAGCCAGGGAATTCCTAGAGGCATGGTATTCATCCACAGATTCAATCAATTAGCACATTGACCTGGACCCAATATACCGGCCACTGCAGCGGACAGCTGGAACTGACAACCGGAAGTGGAAGATACAAATCACTATCAATGCCAGAGGAAACTTCACAGAAGCACTTCACAGGAGGCCCCCAAGCACTGAGGATGTCACCTAGACAGGGGACAAAACGTCTGCAACACAAATTCCCAGCTCGGCGAACAGAACCACAACAACGAGCACCCGAGCTACAAATCTTCTCCCAAACTTTGAACATCTAGTAGAATCTCTTAATTGTATGGTATGACTTTTGTTTCAACATTAAAGGGGAATTCTCTCAGAACTCAACTTTTTCTTGTGTCCAACAGAATGGTCGATCTGTTTCTGTGTTGATATACAGGCTGTTTCTGTAGCTTTTACAAAAGCAAGTTCCCACTTTACATTGAGGAGAGTTCTTTTTAAGCCTTAATGATTTAACAAAAAAAAATCACTTCTCTCCTTAGCTTTCCATCATTGAATCCATCAGGGTCAGGCTGTTTGCTGTAGTCTGGTTTCTTACAGGTGTTTGGCTTTCTTCCAACAGTAAAGCATGCAAGTTTTTCTGAGTTCCTCTGCTGTTGGTGCTGTGCAACCTTCATTTTGGCAAAGATTCAAATGTTGTATAATGTTTTTGAATAGTCCCTTTTATTAATTTAGTTAACATTCAATGACATCATTAAAATGATCACTTATTTTATACCACAACTTTTCAATGCCAGATATGTTGGTGGAGAACGTTATTCTTCTGTTGACTGGTTAATTTGCCCAAACAGAGCTGATGCAATATATGAAGCTTTGCCGATCTGCAAAGCTTGCCATATTTGAATCCAACCTCAGTTTGTGTGAATAAAAGACACAACTCTCATCATTAAAGCAACAAGAATTGGGATAAATAAAATGAGAGGCTTGGTTATTTGATACTGAAGTTAAGTGACATTATAATCAAGAAGGAGCTCTGAATCCAGTTCACCGTCTGATACTTGCTTTTGAGTTGTTTTAGACTTGTTTGAAATCTAGTACTATCATAATGTAAAATAACTCATCTCTCAATTCATCATAACAAACACAAACTCAGAAATGTTTGAGAAACATTATTAATATAGCTATTTGTAAAGAGAATGCCAAGAGTTTGGAGGGAAGGGGAGGAATCTAGAAATCATCATCCATATTGTTACCAAGAGCATTTGTAGGATTAGAAAGCTTTTGCTGAAGAACTTTGTCAAGAAAACCTAGTTGGGTTGAGATTAGGGCACATTTGTTTGACACTCTACCATTTTTTTCTTACAGTGCCTTCAATGGAAGGTAAAATCAGGTGCACTGCAATATTATGTTTTGTAATAAAGCCAACAAGGGGCAAGGCCACGTTGGATTTGGTACTGCGTAATGAACTTTGGTGAGAGTGATCACAATTCGGTCAAGTTTACCTAAGCAATGGAAAGGGATAGGTATATACCACACGGCAAGAGTTATAGCTTGAGGAAAGGCAATTATGATGCAATTAGGCAAGACTGAAGATGCACAGGATGGGAAAGGAAACAGCAGGGGATGGGCATAATTGAAATATGGAGCTTATTCAAGGAACAGAGGGTGGTGGTAGAGGGTTGTTTCTCAGACTGGAGGCCTGTGATCAGTGGAGTGCCATAAGGATTGGTGCTGGGTCCACTACTTTTTGTCATTTATATAAATGAATTGGATGTGGACATGAGGTACAGTTAGTATGTTTGCAGATGACACCTAAATTGGAGGTGTAGTGGACAGTGAAGAAGGTGACCTCAGAATACTATGGGATCTTGATCAGTTGGGCCAATGGGCTGAGAAGAATCAGATGGAGTTTAATTCAGACAAATGTGAGGTGCTGCATTTTGGGAAAGCAAATCTTAGCAGGACTTATACACTTAATGGTAAGGTCCTAGGGAGTGTTGTTGAACAAAGAGACCTAGGAGTGCAGGTTCATAGCTCCTTGAAAGTGGAGTCACAGGTAAATAGGATAGTGAAGAAGGCGTTCGGTATGCTTTTCTTTACTGGTTAGAGTATTGAGTACAGGAGTTGGGAGGTCATATTGCAACTGTACAAACATTGGTTAGGTCACTTTTGGAATATTGCATACAATTCTGATCTTCCTATTGGAAAGATGCTGTGAAACTTAGTCATAAAGTCATGGAGATGTACGGCATGGAAACAGACCCTTTGGTCCAACTCGTCCATGCCGACCCGATATCCCAACACAATCTAGTCCCAGCTGCCAGTACCCGGCTTATATCCCTCCAAACCAATCCTATTCATATACCCATCCAAATGCCTCTTAAATATTGCAATTGTACTAGCCTCCACCACTTTCTCCGGCAGCTCATTCCATACACACACGTAAAGGGTTCAGAAAAGATTTACAAGGATGTTGCCAGGGTTAGAGGATTTGAGCAATAGGGAGAGGTTGAATAGGCTGGGTCTGTTTTCCCTGGAGCATCAGAGGCTGAGGGGTGACCTTATAGAGGTTTATAAAGTGATGAGGGGCATGGATAGGATAAATTGACAAAGTCTCTTCACTGGTTTGGGGGAGTCCAGAATTAGTGGGCGTAGGTTTAAGGTGAGAGGGGAAAGATATAAAAGAGACCTAAGGGGGGACTTTTTCATGCAGAGGGTAGTACGTGTATGGAATGAGCTGCCAGAGGATGTGGCACAATTGCAATATTTGAAAGGCATCTGGATGGGTATATGAATAGGAGGGATTTGGAGGGATATGGGGCGGGTGCTGGCAGGTGGGACTAGATTAGATTGGGATATCTGGTCAGCATGGACGAGTTGGACCGAAGGGTCTGTTTCCGTGTTGTACATCTCTAAGACGCTATGACTCAATAGCAGCTACTACATGTCCTTGATAAGTATGTATGTGTCAGGAAGGGAGGATGTTGTCGAGCAACAGAGCAGTGGTTTACTAAAGAAGTTAAGTTGAGGGCAGCATGGTGGCTTAGTGGTTAGCACTGCTGCTTCACAGTGCAAGGGACCTGGATTAGATTCCATTCGAGGGTGACCTGTGTAGAATTTGCACGTTTTTCCTCAGCGCGGATTTCCTCTGGGTGCTCCGGTTTCCTCCCACAGTACAAAAATTTGCAGCTTAGATGATTTGGCCCTGCTAAATTGTCCATAGTGTTCAGGGATGTGTGAGTTAGGTGCATTAGTCAGAGGTAAATATAGAGTAACAGATTCGGGGAATGGGTCTAGATGGGTTACTCTTTGGTGTGAACTTGTACTAATTGGCCTGTTTGCACACTGTTGGGATTCTATTCTATTCTACTCTGAGTTGAAGCTCTTGTCATAGAGATGTACAATTGGTGACAAAAAAGAAAATCCATGAGTGACGAAAGGGGCATAACTGAATTACTTTGCATCTGCCTTTACCAAGGAAGCTGATGCTGGCCAGGTCTTGTGAAATGAAATAGTCATTCAGACACTCTGGTTTAAAATTGAGAAAGAGGAGGTTCCTGATAGGCTGCATGTATTAAGGCACTTGGACAGGATGAAAAGCATTCATGGATACTGAGGCATGAGAATGGATTTGTGGAGATACTGGTCATGATTTTCCAGTTTTCCTTAAACTCTGGAGTTGTGCCAAAGGACTGGAGAATTGTAAATGATAGTCTCTTCTTCAATAAAGAATGTAAGCATCAGCTCATCAACTAAAGGCCAGTAAGTTTAACTTCCGTTGTAGGGAAGCTTCTCGAGAAATCTACATTAACCTCCAAATGGAATTGGCTACACAACAAACTAGTGAGCAAAGTGAGAGCTCATTCAGGCAAGCGGGTGGTGTTGTGGTAATATTACTGGCCTAGTAATCCAGAATGCTAAAATTTTAGGGACTGAGCTAAGGATCCCACCATGGCAGATGGTGAAATTTGAGCTAATTAAAAATTGGAATTAAAAGCTATCCTGATGGTGACTATGTAACATTGATGATCATTTAGTTCATTAATGTCCTTTCGGGAAAGGCAATTGCTGTCCTCAACTGATGTGGCCTACTTGTGACTCCAAACCCATACCAATGTGGTTGACTCTCAAAAACCCTCCAGGCAATTAAGGATAGGTAATAAATGCTGGCCTAGCTAGTAATGCTCATATCCCATGAAATGACCTTTTTTTTAAAACTAGGATTTGAAATTATCTGAATGACAAGAAACAAAGTGAAATGGTTAATAGATTTTATTTAGACGGAAGGAAAGTTTATAGTGGAGTGGTTAGTCTTTTGGGACCTTTGGTCTTTCTGATCTATATCAATAGCCCAGGCCCTTCTGTAGGGCTTATTCTAAACTTTTCTGATGATAAAATAATCTTGGAATTATTGTGAAGGGTGAGGAAGAACTTAAAAAATGGTTTAGATTAGTTGGACGAATGGTTGGCAAGTGGCAGATGAAATTCATTGCAGAGAAGTGTGAAGCAATTTATTTTGATCAGAAGAACACAGAGATAATACAAAATAAAGACTGCAATTCAAAAGAGAGTGCAGGAGCTTAGGAATCTAAGTTTGTGTGTGCATGAATAATTGAAGGTTGGAGGACAGGTTGAGAGAGTGAATACTAAAGCATTCAGTAAATTAGACTTTAAAAATAGAATACAAATGCAAGCAGACTCTCAAGTTTGCATAAAATACCGGTTTGGCTTCAATTGGCATATTGTCTTCAATCCGGATGCTTTGATTTTAAAAAAAATGTGAAAGCATTAGATAAGGTGTAGAACATATTCACAAAAAGGTTGGTGAACGACACAATAAGTAATCATCCAAACACTGAATACTTTCTTGGTACGAGGTTGTATTTTAAACTTTTGAAGCCTTATTTCTGTAATTCAGTCTGTTTAAAGTTATTGTCAAGTGGAAAGTAACAACTTGGCACTAAAGCACACTATATTTTCAAACTTAAGTTTCATTTTCAATGCTCGTTTAACTTAGTGACAAATTCTTAACCAATTGAATTGAAAATTGCAATTGAGCTGATCGTTGCACAACTAATGAGTTTGATAAGACAAACAAAGATGCACATATTGCATGCAGTAAAGGATCTGACAACTTTGACAGGGATTTGATATTCTATGCATACCACGGGTTATATTATCCTTTTTATGCAGCACTATGTTTTAGCTAAGTAAGATGATATTGGGGCAGCTCCTTGAGTTTCCCTGAAGTGAGTTGTCACAGCTGTTGATAAGATAGGGGGAAAACATTCTTTCATCTGCACTGGGAATAACTTGCATTTGCTCCCTGATTAGTTTGAATGTTGCTTGAGCCTACAATTGTTTATCTTTGCCGCTGTCAGTACTGCAGAAACTGTGTTTGGATTTGACACAATGGTAACTCTTGAAAATGTTTGATGTGTTCCAAATGGACAATTTCCCATTAGGTTGATAACTAAAAAAGACAAAGTAATATCAGAAGAGCAATTAAATCCCAATTTCATTTATCAGTAATACATTTTCTCCTTTTACATACTGAACAAATACTCTTAGTCACAAGGTTATTTAATTTAATGTATTTAAACCAAACAAATTAGTACAGAGAAAAGATAGTAATAATATCTACACAATATCGCCTCTCTGAGGCAAAACCTGATCCTTCTATTAGCCCACTCTTGCTCAAATAATTCTGTATGCCATGGGCTGTTGTCTCTTTGTTTTGATGTCGTAAATCACAGAATACTTCAAGAAGAAAAAGCAGAAAACAGGGGGAACTGGAAGGGTTAAGGAGTATGGGCTGGAATATGAATCCACCCAGGGAATTAGTCTATTCGACATTCTTGAAAAGTTGTCTAATCAGAGGTCGAAAGAGAGTAAAGATTGAGATCAACAAAAAATGGTGAGGGTCACTAGTTGATTCTTTTATGTACATTCTCCAATGACATCTGGGTTTAGTTTCTGGTTCAGGCTACGGTGCTTCTTAATAGACTAATAACTAAGGTCAGAATGTGGAGTCAGTGGGTGAGTTGCAAAGTAAATGCTAGATAGAGAGAAAGTAGAGAATGGGAACATTGTAGTTCAGAGTGGCAAATGATAAAAAGTGGTGTTCTAGAAGGGTCAGTATGGCACAGCTGCTGTTGACAATTTGCACATAAACTTTGGACTTCGGAATCAAAACACAATTTCTAAACTTGTGGATAATATCAATCTTGAAGGGATAATACCGAGGAGGACTGCAACAAATTACAGAAGAACATTAATAAACTTTTATAATGGAAAAATAAATGACAAAATGAAGTTCATCACTGCTAATTGTGAAGTATTATATTTTAGCATGGAGAAAATGATGGTCACATATTATGTGGAATGTGCATGTCTAGGCAGAAGAGATGAACAAAATAACCTCCAGAGTACATCAATAGCTACAAGTTGCATTATGTTAGCAGGTTTATAAAAACTGCAAGTTGAAAAATGTGGTGCTGGAAAAACACAGCAGACCAGGCAGCATGGCCGAAACGTCGATTCTCCTGCTCCTCGGATGCTGCCTGGCCTGCTGTGTTTTTCCAGCATCACATTTTTTCAACTCTGGTCTCCAGCATCTGCAGTCCTCACTTTCTCCTTTATAAAAACTGCAAACCAAGCACCGGGCTTTACTTTTAAAGAGATAAGATTGCAAAAGATGGAAGTTATACTATACCTGTATTGAGCCATTATTAGATAACAGTAAGATAACAGATAACATACATTTTTGGTTGCCATGTTATAGAAAAAGATTTTGAAGCATTGAATAGGGTAAAAAAGGGATTCACAAGGATAAGACCAAAATTGCGTGTGTAAATGTATCAGGGAAAGACTGATAGGATCGTCTGTCTTGAAAACAAAAAACTGAAGTGTTAACTAATAAAGGTCTTTAAAGTGATAGGATATTTTGGTTGAGTAGATGCAAGGAAAATGTTTTCTCTTGCATGGAAAAGCATTATGGAGGGTATTAACATGATGTTGTCACCAAGCAACATAACGCAGAATTTAGAAGAAACTCTTCAGCAAAAATTGAATGTGGATTCCGCTATCACAGGGGGTGGTTGAAGAAAGTATTGTAAATGCATTAAAGAATAAGATAGATTAATGTTTGAGGGAGAATGAAGCAGATGATTAAATAGGAGATTTGGATGAGCGAAAGTAGGAGGAAGCTTGAGTAAAACATAATTGCCAATAATGGCTTGGTTGGACCAAATGGCCTGATTCTGCTTTAATTATCCTATGTGACTAAACTTTAAATTTATTCCTAATCAGAAAAATAAAGGAGGCAAGGAGTGGCAAGAGCAACATCCTTTACTGCATGGAAACTCCTATAATGAAACAAAGGACTGCAGACATTGGAGATCTGAAAGAAAAACGGCAATTGCTGGTGAAACTCAGCAGATCTCTCAGCATCTGTAGAAAGAAAGTGGAGTTTGGTGACTCTTTATCAGAAGCTTCTAATTGTATTCAAAAATATGAGTTAAAATATCCATATGTTTGCATATATGTTGCTGAAGGTGGAAGGTACTGAGGAACATTATTTGCAGAATATTTTCCTTATCCTAGTGTCAGTCTCCTTTTACTAGACTGTGGCAGGCAATAGTCTCATGATAATATCACTAGATAATTAATTCAGAAACATGACTGATGTTCTGATTTGGAGATGCTGGTGTTGGACTAGGGTGTACACAGTTAAAATTCACACAACATCAGGTTATAGTCCAACAGGTTTAATTGGAAGTACACTGGCTTTCAGAATGACGCTCCTTCATCAGGTGATTGTGGAGGGCTCGATCGTAACACAGAATTTATAGCAAAAATTTGCAGTGTGATGTAACTGAAATTATACATTGAAAAATTGGTTGTCTGTTAAGCCTTTCATCTGTTAGAATACAGTGATAGTTTCACTTCTTTCATGTTTAAATTACAAAACCCTTCTTTTTAAAGTTGCATTCTCGAGTTAGCTGCTAACAATGGTGATAGCTAGACAATATGTTGAAGGTGTTAGCCCCCTGTGTTCTCTGTCTATGACCTGATGTTTAAATTGATTCTAATCTAATAAGTGAGATAACAGTGTTTTACATAAATTTCTGCAGTTTTTGAGCTCTGAGTTCTACATGAATATATGCAGTTTTTGAGCAAAGTGCAATGTAATTCTGCAATTATTAGATTAGAATCAATCTAAACATCAGGTCATAGACAGAGAACACAGGGGGCTAACACCTTCAACATATTGTCTAGCTATCACCATTGTTAGCAGCTAACCCGAGAATGCAACTTTAAAAAGAAGGGTTTTGTGATTTACACATGAAAGAAGTGAAACTATCACTGTATTCTAACAGATGAAAGGCTTAACAGACAATCAATTTTTCAATGTATAATTTCAGTTACATCACACTGCAAATTTTTGCTATAAATTCTGTGTTGCGATCGAGCCCTCCACAATCACCTGATGAAGGAGCATCGCTCCGAAAGCTAGTGTGCTTCCACTTAAATCTGTTAGACTATAACCTGGTGTCGTGTGATTTTTACTGATGTTCTGGGGACCTGGGTTCAAATTCTGCCATGGAAGAAGTTGGAACTTGAATTCAATAATTAAAAAAAAATCTGGAATTGAGGATCTAATATAAAAACAATGTTGATTATTGGAAAGACCCATCTGGTTGGCTAATGTCCTTTCTTTCCTTTAGTGAAGGAAATCTGTCATCCTTATCTGGTCTGGCCTACACGTGATTCTAGATCCACAGCAATATGGTTGACTCCCATCTGCCTCCTGGGCAATGAGGGATGGGCAATAATTGCTGGCCGAACCAGAGATGTCCATATTCCACGAGTGAATAAAACAAAAAAAACTCGCACTAGCTATTTCTTCAAATGTTCAGTGCAAAATAATAAAATTGTCTTATTAGATTGAGATGAATTTTATGAGCTAGCACTTCAGTTTACATTTTCTCCAACATAATTTATTTATTTTAGTCACATGATCAATCAAAAGAGTTCTTCTCACTGTTACTTCGAGAAACAGTAATACTTCTTAAATTTATTTTGTAACATTGAACTTAAGAAAATGTCTTTATATTTTTACAATTGCTTCAATATTGTTTCGGAGAAAAGGCACATTTTGTTGAAGCTTTTTGCCTGACATCAGTAAGAATTTAGGCTGTTCGTTCCAATGACTGGCAGATTGTATCAAAAAACATAGCCCATTGCCTGCTTGCAATAAACAAGGTACTGACTGCACTAAACCAGCTCACTATTGCAAAATTCGCAACAATAAAGGCAATTCTGCCAATGGATTACATTTCCTGAGTGTGAACAAATGACACTGACAGCCCAGTTGGGTTCTTTGCACAAGTATCCATGTATTTTAATTCACAGATCCTTTTTATTTGCACAAAAGACATGTGCCTCTTTCAAATCAACCAAATAGGTGACAGCTCTTTGCTAATTCATTTCTCGGGACAATGCCCTGATAAATCTGAGCCAATCAACCTGGTATGCAGTTTAAATGAAGCCTGCCAGTTAACTGCCAATCAGCATTAGTTGGTGCATTCTCCAGCCAATTTTACGAAACAGAGTCTGCTTGCCAGCCAATCCGGATTCCCCTCTTATGCAGCACTAATGTTGGTTTTTCCCTTGGGTTGGTATTCTTGTGAATTGTCTTGACAAAATATATTTTTTTCAGCAATATTCAAGTTCTCTGCTACCACATGAGTACTAATATTATGCTGATCCCAGTTAATGATAACACTGGACAACCAGATTGCAGAATGAAACCTGACTTGATAGATTATATGTTTAATTGTTTTTCAGTTGGCTTTGATAGTGGCTCAATGATGAAACATATTTACATGAGACTGCAGATATTTGTTAGATTCCCTACAGAGTGGAAACAAGCCCTTTGGCTCAACCAGTCCACACTGACCCTCTGAGGAGCAACCCACTGAGAACCATTTCCCTCTGACTAATGCCCTAGCACTATGGGCAATTTAGCATGGCCAATTCACCTAACCTGCACATCTTTGGACTGTGGGAGGAAACTGGAGCACCCGGAGGAAACCCATGCAGACACAGGGAGAATGTGCAAACTCCACACAGACGGTCACCTGAGGCTGGGATCAAACCTGGGGCCCTGGTGCTGTGAGGCAGCAGTGCTAACCACTGAGCCATCAAGTACTGCCTCCCTGGCTCTAATCATCCTCCATTCCTAGATTACATTGGGTTAGATTCCCCTACAATGGATATTCCTGATGAAGAGCTTATGCCTGAAACATTGATTCTCCTGCTCCTCAGTTGCTGCCTGACCGGCTGTGCTTTTTCAGCACTATATTCTTTGACTCTGATTTCCAGCATCTGCAATCTTCACTCTCTCCTATCTATAGCTAATGCCAAGTAGTGGTAAATTTTGTTGATGGCCTCAAAAACTATGGGTAAAAGAAATAGAGGAATCAAATCTAATCTTAATAAAAGAAGTAACTGGTGAAAAACAGTAAACAAAAAAAAATGCAGAAGCAGGAACATAGTCTGTTCAGTGATAGAACCATGCAGCACTCAAACGTAGCTTACTCACATCTGTTAAAGTGAAATTGCTGTTGTGTAGTCAGAGTGTCTTTCTGTGTTTGGACAGTTACATGAATAGGAAAGGTTAGAGGGGTATGGGTCAAATGCAGGTAAATGAGACAACTTCAGTTCAGGAAACTTGGGTGGCATAGATGAGTTGGGCTGAAGGGCCTGTTTGGTGCTGTATGACTCTATTTTCACACTCTACAGCTGTTTGCTTCTGCAAACAATGGAACATGCTTGGCAAGTATTGCTCCTCAGTCAGCAATATGTATTTCAACTGCAGAAACTGGAAATGTTTGGAGAAGAAGAACTTAAGGCAGCTGTCTTGGCTGAAATTTCATGCTGCAAAATGTTCCTTGTTACACACACGTTCCTATATCTTTTAAAAGATCCCACATAACCTGTAGTAACTCCGTCACTTTGTCACCATGCCTCTCTCCACAGAAACTACCTGCAGTATCTTTTCAGAATTTTATTTTATTTCTGTCCTGACCTGGCAGAAATCTCAAAAATATCTCAAATTTATTGAAGAATTTTGTCAGCTTTTGATTTAACAGGTTTGAGTCAGCAAATATAAATATCTTCTGAGTTTTAAATCTGTCACCATTCTGTTATCATCTCTTACTGCCATTTTTACTCTACTGGTGAGATCCCACAATCCCTATAAATAATTTCCTTCAACTCTACAGATCTCAGAGATTCTTTTGATTTTGATTTCAGTGTTATTATCATATGCTTCTCCAAACCTGGCACCTTGAGCATTTCCCAATTTTAATATTTCTACCATTGGAAGCCACAGCATCCATTTGACAAATCTTTAAGCTCTGGATTTTCTTCTCCCAAAACCTTTCCATATTTCCCTTCTCCTTTCTTCCCTTCCTTTATGTTGCTCCATTAAACACATCCCTCTGCCCTTATATCTATTTATGGGACCAACGTATTTCATCAAAGTTTGTTTGTTAATGTACATGTGAAATATGTTAGTGCTGTATAAATAGCAAGTATTGTTGCTGCAGTGCACATTGTCACTGAAGAAAAACATATCTTAAAGGACAACAGACAATAATTTGCTATATCTGATACTTTGGTCTTATTATAGTTCTGAAAGAGCATCCTGCCAATTCTATCATTGACTTTGAACAGCACTCAACATTATTCTCACCAGTGTTTGTTAGCTGTAGCACAGCTATGCATACCATGGAAGCTGTTGTTGAGAGGATAGTAATGTGGCAAGAGAAATGTAGTTAACTCCTGCAACAGCTGGGAGATTGACTGTCATTACTTGCCACATTAATTTGTAGAAAATGGCACAAAGGTATGTGTTATGTTACTGTTCAGTGGGAAAGGACCTTTAAAGAAGCACAAGTTATCGCTGAAAAATGTACGAGTCACTTGCTTGAACCATGTGTGACAGGTTTGTAAGAATACTAGCATGTCAAATTTATTCTGCCATTTAATGAGACCATTATAGGTTCTTAACTCCCTCCACCAGCCTTCACTTATATATATCTAAGTAGTAACTCAGTTAAGTATTTTGACAGGTTGCCAGAATATGTTGGTAAGGACAATACAGTTGATATCATGTATATGGATTTTTAAGTGGTGCTTACCAAAAATGGAATTATCGTCAAAGTTGGGGCCTCCGGACTAAAAAGAGCTAAGAGGTATGGGTGCAAAACTTGTTAAAGAACAGGAAACATTAATGGTGAGTGGTTATTTTTCAGGTTGAAGGTTTCAAAGGGTCAATACTGGAGCACCACTTTTAATGATCTGTATTAACATATACTTGAGTGTACAGGCACAACTTAAAAATTTGTAGACAATACAAACTTGCAAGTAAAATGAACAGTGAGGAGGATAGTGATAGGCTGAAAGCGGATGTAATTTAGCAGAATATGAGACTGAAATCTTTGCCCTATCATGTGACTTGGCAGATTATCTTTAATGTAAAAGTGTAAAGTGATGTGATTTGATAGGAAGAAAGGGAAAACATAAACTAAAGGGAATAATTGTAAAGTGAGCATCAAAACAAACCCTCATGTTATATGTATCCAATATATTGAAAGTGGCAAAGTTGGTTGAACATGGTTAAAGTGGCCCATAGGATTCCAGGCTCTATAAGTTAAAGCAAAGACTGCAAATGGAAGGATGTTATGGTGAACCTTTCTAGTTCAGTCACAGTTAGAGTACTGTATTATATAAAATTCTACATATTACAGTTGACAAAGGATGTGAAGGCCATAGGGAGGATGTAGACAAGATTTACCAGAATAGTCCAGGATTTAAGGACTTCAATCGCAATTATTGGAGAAACTGAGATTTTCCTTCTGAGACCAGAGGAGGTTGAGAGGAGATGAGATGAGATGTTGAAATTGATGGTGGGACTAGATAAAGAAAATAGAGGACAATGTTTCCAATTGGCAGAAGGGTCTAAAAGGGACAGTAGTTGGAGATAAATGACTAATGAAGCAAGATGATATGAGGAACGGTATTTTAATACAGTGAGTGTGTGGGATCTGGAGTGCCCTTCCTAAGAATGCAGTTGAATATTCTGACAGGAAATTAGATAGAATTTAGTAATGGATCTGGAATATAAATCTAGTGTTAGTGTGAAACCATTGTCAATTATAGTAAAAGAAAAACCCACCTGATTCACTTCTGATGTTCATGGGAGAAAGTCTTCTGTCCTTACCTGGTCGAGCCTACTTGTACCTCCAGAGCCACAGCAGTTAGAAATGAGAAACAAGTTGTGACTTAATCAGTGATGCTCACACCCCGTGAAAGAAGAATGAAGTCTGGAGTTATGACTTGACTGACTAGGAATCTCTCCTGTTCCTTCCATCTGTTATTGATATGCATTGAAATAATTTGCAGTTTGATATTCAAAGTGTCACAAGGATGTATGGGTACAGATAAAGGCCCTTTGGCCTATCATGGGAGCAGGAGAATGGATGTTTCGGGCATAAGCCCTTCATCAGGAATGAGGCTTCTGTGCCGGTGCTGAGAGATAAATGGGACGGGAGTAGGGTTGGGGGAAAGGTAGCTGAGAAAGCAATGGATGGATGAAGATGAGAGAGAAGGTGATAGGTCAGAGGGGAGAGTGATGGAAGTTCTAGAGGGCGATGCTGAGTTGGAGGCTTGGGAGTGGGATAATGTGGGAGGAGTGGAAATGAGGAAACTGGTGAAATGTACATTTATCCCGTGCGGTTGCAGGGTCCCAAGGCAGAATATGAGGCTTCTTCCTCCAGGCGTTGGGTGGTAACGGTTTGGCAGTGGAGAAGGCCCAGGACCGGCATGTCCTTGACAGAGTGGGAGGGGGAGTTGAAGAGGGGGAGTTCAGCCACAGGGTGGTGGGGTTGGTGGGTGCAGGTGTCCCAGAGATATTCTCTGGGATGTTCTGCAAGAAGGCGTCCTGTCTCCCCAATTAGATTACTTACAGTGTGGAAACAGGCCCTTCGGGCCCAACAAGTCCACACCGACCCACCGAAGCACAACCCACCCAGACCCATGCTCCTACATTTACCCCTTACCTAACACTACGGGCAATTTAGCATGGCCAATTCACCTGACCTGCACATTTTTGGACTTTGCAAGGAAACTGGAGCACCCGGAGGAAACCCACGCAGACACGGGGAGAATATGCAAACTCCACACAGACAGTCGCCTGAGGCAGGAATTGAACCCAGGTCTCTGGCGCTGTGAGGCAACTGTGCCACCGTGCCGCCCATTGCCACTGTGCCGCCCAATATGGAAGAGACCACACTGGGTGCAATGGATGAAGTAGATGACAATGGTAGAGGTACAGGTAAATTTCTGACAGATGTGGAAAAATCCCTTGAGGCCTCGGACGAAGGTGAGGGTTGTGGTGTGGACGCAGGTTTACACTTCCTGCAGTAGCAGGGAAAGGTGCCAGGAGTGGGGTGTGGGTTGGTGGGGAGTGTGGACCTGACGAGGGAGTCACAGAAGGAATGGTCTTTCCGGAATGCTAATGGGGCAGGGAGGGAAATATATCTTTGGTGGTTGGGTCTGTTTGGAGATGGTGGAAGTGACGGATGTGTGTGGATGTATGTGGAGGTTGGTGGAATGCAAGGTGAGGACCAGGGGTTCTGTCTTTGTTGCGTTTGTACCACTTCCTTTGAGCCACCTCCCAACACAACAACAACAGAACCCCCACCCTCCCATGTGCTCACCTTCTCCCCAACCCTAACCCCCACCTATTTATCTCTCAGCCCTGGTGCACAATCTTCATTCCTGATGAAGGGTTCTTCCCAACACGTCAATTCTCCTGCTCCTCAGATGCTGCCTGACCTGCTGTGCTTTCCCAGCAACAGACTTGCGACTTTGAGCTCCAGCATCTGCAGTCCTCACTTTCTCCTTTGGCCTATCATGTCCATGCTCGTCAAAAACAGCTAACTATTCTAATCTCATTTTGCAGCATTTGACCTGCAGACTTGTTGCTTTGGTATCCTAAGTGCGCATCTAAATGAATTGTAAATATTCTGAAGGTTTCTGTCTCAGTCACTCTTTACACGCAGTGAGTTCCAGATTCTCACCACCCTCTGGATGAAAATGTTTCTCCTCACATCTCCTCAAAACCCTTAGCTTAAATTAGTACCCCTTCAACATTGATCCCTCCTTCAAGGGGAACACTGTCTTCCTGTTTACCCTATCTCTGGCCCTTTACAATTCATAGATCTCAGTCTTGTTCCCTCCTTTGATCCATTGAAAACAACCTCAGTCAATCCAATATCTCTTCATAACTGAACCTATCCAACCTAAGCAACATCCTGATAAATCTAGTGTTATCACATCTCTTCTATAATGTGCGTATAATGCTCTAGCTATGGTCTCACCAATGTTTTATAAATTTCCAGCAGAACCTCCCTGATCTTAAACACTCTGCTTCAAATAATAAAAGCAAGTATACCATATGCCCTCTTAACCAGCTTATCCACTTACCCTGATATCATCTGTTCTTGTGTTTCCAATTTTGACAATGGTGCCTCTGAAATTCCTCCTTCTTTATCAACCAAGGATTCCCCATAGTTGGCAGACCCCGCAGCTGGGTCTGACCAATCTCCCGCACTCTGGCCTTCTCTTCCCCCCTCACAACAGCAAAATGGTCCTCCTTGTCCTCACCTACCATCCCACCTGCATCTACATCCAGAGGATCATCAGCCACTGTTTCTGCCATCGCCAGCAAGATGCCCCCACCCCCACATATTCACCTCCCCTCCCATGTCATGATATCTTGCTCTAATCCTCCTTCACTCCCAACATGTGTTTTACCTGCACTTCACTCAATCTAGTCTACTGAATTCGCCCCTCACAATGCAGTCTCCTCTACACTGAGGCAACAAAGTACAGATTAACTGATTCCTTCACAGAGTGCCTACATTCTGTCTGCAAAAAAGACTCACTGTTTCCCGGCCCATGCCTCAGGGTTGCTGCAGTGCTCCAGTGAGGCTCAGCGCAAGCTGGAAGAACAGCACCACATTTTCTGCCTTCTGGGCTTCATTTTGAATTCACCAATTTTAGGCTTAAGCATCTTTCATTATGGTTTCCCCCCACCTCCATGCACCAAGCCTTACCAACAAATAGGCTGCTACCACACACTATCATTGTCAGCCACGAATTATTCCCATTAGCAACTGTTCATTCTCCTAGGCTGAGTTTTATCCACTCCTTTCAAGATTAGAGTGGTACTGGAAAAGCACAGCAGGTCAGGCAGCAACTGAGGAGCAGGAAAATTGATATTTCGGGTAGGAGCCCTTCTTCCACTCCTTTATCTGTCCAACTATTTATTTCTCTCTTTGGGCTCTACCCCCACCAATTGTTTACTCCTCCCCCTCCCTTCCGAGCTACAATAAGTTTTGAAGAAGGGTCACTTTAAACATTACCTTTGAATTCTCTCCACAGATACTGTCAGACCTGCTGGGTTTTTCGAGCAATTTCTGTTTATGTTTACCCTGATACCTTAAAGAACTGGTGTATATACACACCAAGCTCTCTCTGAGGTGCTTCCTAGCATTCTAACATTCATCATGTATTTCCTTGCCTTTTTTGTCATAGAGCCATAGAGATGTACAGCATGGAAATAGGCCCTTCGGTCCAACCTGTCCCTGCCGACCAGATCTAGTCCCACCTGCCAGCACCCGGCCCATATCCCTCCAAACCCTCCCTATACCCATCCGGATGCCTTTTAAATGTTGCAATTGTACCAGCCTCCACCACTTCCTCTGGCAGCTCATTCCATACACGTACCACCCTCTGAGCGAAACGTTGCCCCTTAGGTTTCTTTTATATCTTTCCCCTCTTACCCTAAACCTATGCCCCTGAACTCTCCCGCCCCAGAGAAGTGACTTTGTCTGTTTATCCTATCCATGCCCCTCATGATTTTATAAAACTCTGTGAGGTCACCACTCAGTCTCCGACGCTGCAGAGAAAACAGCCCCAGCTTATTCAACCTCTCTCTATAGCTCAAACCTGCCAACCCTGGCAACATCCTTGTGAATCTTTTCAGAACCCTTTTAAGTTTCATAACATTTTTCCGATAGGAAGGAGACCAGAATTGCACACAATATTCCAACAGTAGCCTAACTAATGTCCTGTACAGCCATAACATGACCACCCAACTTCTGGACTACTTAGGAAAAGTTGTTCAACTTGTTGATCACATTAAGAATGCATCTTCCTTGAATATTCCTAGAGTGAGATTCCAATCCAGAGCTTTGACGTGAACCTAAGGATGCGAGAACAATGGCACTAGTCCTTCCAATTAGATCAGAAGTTGAATAGATTAAAATTGAAGGGCTTTCGAGAAAGGGAAGGGGACTGGTACTAGCTAGGTTGCTCATGCTAAATAGTTTGTTCTGTGTTATAAGCATTCTATGATTCTTCGATAGATTTTTATTAACTAAAGGTATCAACATCATATTTCAAATTTGAAATTAACCTTGCAACAATCACTGTTTGTAGAAGAGAATTGATGGACAGGTAGCTGTAGCTGTTTCAGCAATGCCAGAAATACAGCAGAGAGCACTGCTGGGACTGCAAGGAGGCCCTGGGATGAAGACAGCCATGTCACCTAGATCCAGGCAGTTCCCAAGTTTGGGATAGGAAAGCACTGGGGGACCCCGGGGGCCAATTTGAGAATGGTGAAAATTGGGTTTTGTTGCCAAGTTAGAAGGAACAAAGCAAAGGGGGGAATGGCGTTTTGAAGGATTGACCCCAATGAACACAGGTGGAAGATGCAACTTCCCTCCCCACCATCTTTTGGCTTGTTTACAAAATCACTTGGCCATTAATTACCTTTTTATCAACATGCTTGGGCTGCCAGTTTTGCACTACCCACCCACCGTGTTGTGGGAAATAAGTCAGGCATTCATTTTATTTTGTGTGTACTGCCCACTGAAAACACACTTGGCACTGTCCATAAAATACAGCTTATTGTTCCAGCTAGCTAGGAGGGTGGGTCATGCAATTCTTTCTTGGCTGAAGAAAAATTATATTTGGGCCCATTATTATTTATTTCTAAATGCAAACAAATTTAATGAAGCTGCTTACATCTTGTGCAAAAGGTCTTGTGCAGTGGGCGGCACGGTGGCACAGTGGTTAGCACTGCTGCCTCACAGCGCCTGAGACCCGGGTTCAATTCCCGACTCAGGCGACAGACTGTGTGGAGTTTGCACGTTCTCCCCGTGTCTGCATGGGTTTCCTCCCACAGTCCAAAGATGTGCGGGTCAGGTGAATTGGCCATGCTAAATTGCCCGTAGTGTTAGGTAAGGGGTAAATGTAGGGGTATGGGTGGGTTGCGCTTCGGCAGGTCGGTGTGGACTTGCTGGGCCGAAGGGCCTGTTTCCACACTGTAAGTAATCTAATCTAATCTAATCTAAAGTTGAACAGATGCTAATAAAATCAAATTCTATACTAATTGATCCAGACCCGAAGAGAAGGAAGAGGACACATGATTTTACTCTCATGTAAGAAGTACCACTGGGACATTTCCACTGATAGGAAGGTATTTCTATAATTGTATAAAGGGAAATTAACCATGTGGCCTAGCATGAGAAACTGCCAGAAAATGCCTGCTTCAATAGACTACAGCAAATTTGATATAACTTGGTTAAAGGCATAATTTGATTGGACCAGGCCTGATTCAAATTAAAAAGCATAATCTCAGGGGTTTTTTTTAATGTAAAACAATGAGTGTTACATTCTTGAGGGCTTCTGTCATTTTATCTCCCATAACATTGGTGTAGTTTTGATGAAACAGGAAGAGACCTTTGAACTCACTCCATCTGATTATGGCTGATCTTCTATCACAGTGGGAAATGACCCAACAAAAGTGAAAGCACCAAAAAATATGAAATAAGAAATCATGTTAAGGTAATATCCATCTTGGATTTTTAAAAATTGAGTTTCTAGGGAGAGAGGAACAGTAAGAAATGAGTTTCTCAAGACTTCATCCCAGATTTTCTGATAATCATTATTTATTTTAAATGGCTAACAACCAACATTAAAATAATGACACTTCAACTTGTTAGGCTTTGAGGTCCTGGGAAAAAAAAATGATGTGATGGCATTTTGGAATCAGTTGGGATCACTGGATTCTGGACTTGTCCCAAGAAAAAATACTATGTGAAACATGCTTTACAAGGTTCCTCTGGGGACCAAGTCTGCAATTGACTGGAATATTCTATTCAAGGCATTCACTTAGGTCAGTCAGAAAAACTGACCAAGATCTGGATCATCACTTGGTGGTGCTTGTGTCAATCATTGTCTTACAGGTCAAAGCACAGCAGGTTAGGCAGCATCTCAGGAATAGAGAATTCGACGTTTCGAGCATAAGCCCTTCATTATTCCTGATGAAGGGCTTATGCTCGAAACGTCGAATTCTCTATTCCTGAGATGCTGCCTAACCTGCTGTGCTTTGACCAGCAACACATTTGCAGCTGTGATCTCCAGCATCTGCAGACCTCATTTTTTACTCAATCATTGTCTTACACACTTTTTCCTAATCGGAAAAAAACAGCCTGAATTGATTTGATTTTTGATTTTGTTTGATTTATTACCGTCACATGTACTGCGGTACAGTGAAAAGTGTTACCTTAGTGCTTTATAGGCAAGTCGTACTATGCAAGTGCAACAAGGTAACAAAACAGAGTGGAAGACATAATGTTACAGGTGCTGAGAAGGTGCAGAGAGAGATCAAAATTAATGTTAAAGAGGTCCATTCAACAATTCGATAACAGCAGGGAAGGAGCTGTTTGTACTTGCGTATAAACTTTTGTTCAACAGATGAGTTTGAAAGAGAGTATAACTTGGATAGGAGAGGTCTTTGCTTATGTTAGTTGTTTTCCTGACATCGCAGGAAGTGTAGATGGAGACAGAGGATAGGAAGCTGGTTTGCCTGATGGACTGGGCTGTGTTCACAACTCTTGTCATTTCTTTTGGTCTTGGGAGGAAAAGTTGCTGTGAAGCATCCAGAACGGATGCTTTCTTTATTACATAAGAAAGTTTTGATGGACATGCAAAATTTCCTTAGCCTCCTGAGGAAGTAGAAATGTTGCTGTGCTTTCTTAATCATAGTGTCATAGAACATAGAACAATACAGCGCAGAACAGGCCTTTCGGCCCTCGATGTTGCGCCGACCTGTGAACTATTCTCAGCTCGTCATTACACTATCCCAAAATCATCCATGTTCTTACCTAAGGATTGTTTAAATCTCCCTAATGTGGCTGAGTTGACTACATTAGCAGGTAGGGCATTCCACACCCTTACCACTCTCTGTGTAAAGAACCTGCCTCTGACATCTGTCTTAAATCTTTCGCCCCTTAATTTGTAGTTTTACCCCCTCATACAAGCTGTCAATGTGGGTGGATCAGAACAGATTGCTTTGAATGTGAAATGTAGCTGAGAAATCTGGATACGGGATAATTGGTATTGAACAAGACTCGGAAGAGCTCCCTTAATATTCGTCCTGCAAAAGCAGGCTGGGATCTTGTGCTACAGTGAATTTCTGCATCTTACATATGTTCTTGATTTGAGCAGACCTTTCTAAATTTGAATCTCTTTCATATATGGTCTGGTGGCATCCTTGGTGTTCCAACCTCTGCATTTGATTGTATAGGCAGTTTTTTAATTATTAAAAACAACCTGTTGTCGTAGAAACTATTAGTGCCAGAAATGTACTGGGGCACTGATGGCAAATGTGTTGAATGTTGTATTAATATCATCTGTAGCTATATCAATGTTTGATATTTCCAGAACTGTTGGTACAAAGGGGTTTGGTTTAGAATTCTATAGAAAAGCAACTCAGCTGAACTGTTGTGCAATTATTTAATTAATCCTTTGTATTTCTCACTGCAGGGTCTAATGCAGCCTTTTTCCCCATGTTTCCAGGTTGTCCTTGACTATTTGTTTCTCATCTGATAAGCGTTTGAATTGTACATCTGTCTCCTCTGGATGCTATTGTTTTTGGTTGACTAAATTCTAGTTGAAAGTGAGGACTGCAGATGCTGGAAATCAGAGTCAAGATTAGAGTGGTGCTGGAAAAGCACAGCAGGTCAGGCAGCATCTGAGGAGTAGGAAAATTGAAGTTTCAGGCAAAAGCCCTTCATCAGGATTCTAGAGGATTTCTGAAGATCACAATGATGTGGGAGACACACTCATATTTATGAATCCTGCTTTAGGTTCAGTAATCTCCCTCATGTTGGTTTGGCTATCATTGCATTTGGCCTGCTTCAGCATTTCGGGAATCTAAAGGGGTGTCACGAGTGAAGGAAGCATGATGTGGTTCTTCTCCTTTCAATAATTTTGACCTGGTAGGTACTGCAGGAAGAATTAATCCAATCCCGTTTCAAGGATTCATCGAGGGCCGAAGGGCCTGTACTGCGCTATAATGTTCTAATGTTCTATGTTTCCTCCAAACCAGGCTCATTCTTTTGGTCTGATGACATACTATCTATACATTCATGAACTGAAACCCCTTGTAATTAATACAAGCTGGTGGGTTCATTGTGCGATGGCATCAATGACAGCATAAGTGCTGCTAATTGTTACATATTCCTTAGGGGAAAGCAACCTTGCTACAAGCCCCAGGACACTCTTGCTTTGAGTAGTTTCATCAACTTGGGTGGGAATGCAGCAGTTTACTCTAAGAATTAAGGGTTTGTATCTTAATGCACTTATTGGATAACAACTCAAAGATACAGACAACTTTAGTGTCCTGATCGGTATTTATCCCTCAACTACCATCACAATAAAAGACTGATTTGGTTGTTACATCACTCCTCTTTGTGGGACATGGTTGTTTACCAACTGGATACAGTGTTCCTACATTACACTTCATTTTTTTGTGAATCACTTTAAAATATTTATGGTGAAATTAATTTTGTTTACCTATTGTCCTCTTTGACAGCCTGTTCCTGAAATGGCCTTGAGGCAAAGAAACTCAGAGGAATAATCAGTCAACTTCACAGCCATAGGAATGTCATGGCTCCCTAACACAGCAGGGTGCAGGTCTTGTTGCATTAGTTTGCATTGTTTGAATACAGTCAAAGAGTATGGTACTGGAAAAGCACAACCGGTCAGGCAACATCTGAGAAGAATTGACATTTCGAGTATAAACCCTTCATCAGGAATGAGCTCATTCCTGATGAAGGGCTTATGCTCGAAACATCGATTCTCCTGCTCCTCGGATGTTACCTGACCAGTTGTGCTTTTCCAGCACCACACTGTCGACTCTGATCTCCAGCATCTGCAGTCCTCACTTTCTCTTAGTTGATTATTCGACTGCAGTCTGCCATGATGCTTCCACCTCCTGATGCATGTTCAGAAAGTTGAACCTCTGCCTGTCAAAGAATATGACCTTTTGTAAACAACTCTCCCACCTCCTCGACCAAGTGCTATATTCTCTAAGGCCACCTTACTACTCCAAACAGTTTGAATGAAGTTCCCCAGACATGTTAGGATGCACCTCTGGAACAGGTGGCACTTGAACCCAGATCTTTTGGCCCAGAGTAGGATCTCTACCACTGAGCCATAAAAGCCATCACTGCTGCTACAGATATTTTCAATTAACTTGTTCAATGATGTTATGACATACCTGGAGTGGATAGGACATGAACCCAGGCTTCCTGGCTCAGACTAATGGATATTCCCATTGCTGAGGTTGACCAGTTCCTGATGATGCTGTTAACATTACCTCTATTTCCTGTAGGAGAAAGTGAGGACTGCAGATGCTGGAGATCAGAGCTGAAAACGTGTTGCTGGAAAAGCACAGCAGGTCAGGCAGCATCCAAAGAGCAGGAGCAGGCCTTCTTTCCTGAAGAAGGGCTTATGCCCGAAACATCGATTCTCCTGCTCTTTGGATGCTGCCTGACCTGCTGCGCTTTTCCAGCAACACATTTTCAGCTCTATTTTCTGTACAAGACCGTGTGTGCACTCCCCCATCCCATCTCAAAACCAGTAGCATCAGCTTCAGTGTCAATAGGCTTAAAAGGCTATTGGGAAATAGCATGAATGGAGTGCACAAGCTCTAAGGGCAGAAACATCACTGACTACAGCTGATTTAAATTACTGTTACCTCTATAAATCCTGTAGCTTGAAGGGGCCCTTTCGTGGCGCAGTGGCAGCCTTGGATTGGGAGGCCTGGGATCGAGTCCCACATGCTCCAGGGGTGTTTATTAACATCTCTCTGAATAGAATGATTCGAAAAATAGGTTAATAAAAACAAAAGAAAACCTATAGTTCACTCAGTCTCCCACCAATCCCAACATGTTTTACCTTCAGCCGTATTGGTGGGTGGGATCTCTGTATGCCAGTGTAAGACTGTAGGAACTCAATTTCATGTCTGCATGAGGTTTCTGGCTTCCTGCAGTACAAACATCAGCTCACTTAATTGGGCACAAAGTAAGTGGGAACAGAATGATAAATTTGCCATTCCAATTTCTAGGATTCACAAATTTTTGTTTCTTTCTGGCAAGGAAGGAGTAAAACCCCTGAGGCTCAGAAATGATGTCATGGGAGCTAATGCACAAATATTTCATGTGTTCCTCTGACATCTCATTCTCTGCCCTCAGACTGTTTGATCATTTATTTGAAGTGACTTAACAGCCATTTAAACAGGGCAACAGAATATCAGATTAACTTGTGCAGTATCTCGAGACTGGAATCTCCCATTTCAAGAACTAAAGGCATGATTCTGCGGTCTTCAATAAGGAGCAGCATCAAAGGGACTCGCAGCTTGAGAATTATTCAGTGTGCAGAACAGGATTTTTCCATCAATTAAAATTTTAATGCACAGGTGATCACAGTGCATGCAGCTTCCATTGAGCTACACATGTCCCTTGCCATTCTGCTTGAGTTGTGACATTTGATCCATTCTCTGGTTGAGGAAATCACTGGCAAGACCAGCATTTATTGTACATCTCTCATTACCATTGAATCTGTTGCCAGTTGCCTTTTTGATAACTGAATGGCTTTCTCAACATTTCAGAAGCAGTTAGAATTCAGCCATGAGAAAAGGAACATTAGTGAAGCAAATTGGATTTTTACAACAATCCAGTATTCACATAGTCACAATTCCAAGTCCTAGCTTGGTCATTGCATATTTATTTAATTAACTGAATGTAAATTCTTCAGCTGCTTGGAAGGATTTGAACTGGTACCTTAGATTGTCAGTCCAAGCTTCTGCATTAATATTGCAGAGACATAATGCCTCTGCTACTGTCCCCAGGAAATAATTACTCCGTAAATTTATTGTTGACTTGTGTATGTAATTTTAAATATAAATATGGGGATGTATTTTTGGAAACAAAACTCAGAAAATTATATTCTGGCATTTTATTTTAATGAGATTTTATGTGCAAGTTTTTCACACTGACTGACAACAGGTGTAGACATTTGTAAAAGAGGAACCCAGCGCCATCATCCAGAGCAGAATGTAGCCAAGCTGTTGCTGGAGGCCCCCGACAGGGATGGAAAGGGTTGAGATTAATATGGTTTGGCATCTGGCAATTAGGTTTCTAGCAAGCATCAAATATCCGTCATAACATTAGTGTAACAGGGACACTATCATTTTTACTGCTAATACGTGCATCAGATTAATATTTGCATATTTAACATTGCATTACAACCTACCATTGACTCCATGCCCCCGCCCCCTCCCCATGCAGCACTTTAACCAGATGCCTGACTTTGCAGCATGCATTTAATTGGGCTGCTGACCAATGTCTTCTGCTTCTGATTTTGGCAGAAGCAACTGCAAAGTATGGAAAGTGTTTGATCTATCACTCCAGCATCAAGTCATACTTCAAATTTCAGCTCTTTGAATGGAAAATTACCTTTTGGAACTGGTTTTACCCCCTCTGGAACAGGCTTTAAGTGATGTGATTCCCAGCTCTGAAGCAGGTTGAGTAGAGAAAAATGCTAATTTTATTATTGAAAATATATAAATGGTAAAATGTCTGTGGTAAATAATAAATAGTAGGAAGCAGCTATGCGGAAGTTACATTTAAAGAATGAAAGGAAAAGGTAGTAATTTCATAATATTAGAGTTGGAAATTATTACATATGATTGATCAACAATTTGCATTGAGTTGATAATACAGTCAGACACTGTAACTACTCAGTGTGGGAGAAAAAACAATGCATAATTTACATGGACATATCACATTTCATGACCGAAGGGCATCCAAAAGGGACAGCACAATGGCTCAGTGGTTAGCACTGCTGTCTTACAGCACCAGCGACACGGGTTCAATTCCAGCCTCAGGTGACTGGAGATTGCACGTTCTCCCCATGTCTGCGTGGGTTTCCTCTGAATGCTCCAGTTTCCTTCCCAGTCCAATATTGTGCATGTTCAGTGGGTTGGCCATGTTAAATTACCCAAAGCGTCCAGGAGTATACAGGCCAGGTGGATTAACCATGGGAAATGAAGGGATAGGGTTGGGGGAACTGGTCTAGGTGGGGAGAGTCAGTGTGGACTCGATGGGCTGAATGACCTGCTTCCACACTGTAGGAATTCTATACAGATGAAGCGTTTTTGAATAGTTGCCCTGTTGAGATATAGGACTATATCGATGAATTTGCGCAGATGGTCTTGGAAGTACGCTAACTTGGATTTGTACTGAAGGATCGACATACTGGGAAGCTGGCCCCAGACCTGATGTTTTGTTTTCTCCAAATTGACAGGCCCCAATAGATTACACAATCCTCTGTGGTTCCAACATTTCATGGAATTGAGTTGCAGAGATCTGCAGCATGGTAACCGGCCCTTCAGCCCAACTTACCTATGCTGACCAGTGTTCACAATTTAAATTAGTCCCATTTGCCTGCATTTGGTCCATATCTGTCTGTACCTATCCCATCCACATACCCGTCTAAATCTTTCTTAAATGATGAAAATGTGCTCACTTCCACCATTCCCTCTGGCACATCATTCCAGATACTCCCCACCCTCTGAAAAAAATTGTCCGTTTCAACCCTTTTGTATCTCTTCCCTCTCACCTTAAAATTGAGATAACTCAAAACATACTGACTTTGAGAAAATCCATATGAAATGCTAAAGACTCGTTCTTCTTAAGATATGGAGAATAAAATTTGAATTCATCTTTTTAATACATAATGAATTGAATTTTCATAAATGTTAAAATATTTCAAAAACTAGCAACAGGCAGTTAGTGTCATTCCTCTCCAGATAAACAGATACTTTTGCAAGTTGTCTGCACTCTCATATAGGACGTCCATTCTATGGATTACTTTGGATGAACTTTTATTTGTTTATGCTCTAGAATGGAGTTTTATTCGCCGATATTTATTAAATATTGGAGTACAGGTTTTGTAACATATTTCTACCCTGGTGATTCTGTGCTGGATGTAGTGTTCATGCTGAGGTTTATATGTGCCATTGCCTTCAGCAACACATACTTTCAAAGCTCTTCACATACTAAGGCATAAGTCAAAGTAACGAGACAAAATGCAAATATTTGAAAATAATTGTCTACGTTATCTATTACTTACCTGAAAGAATAATGAAATGCACCCTGTAGTTCACCCTTTCATATACTGCTAATATTGCTCTATATGAACTGGTGGAACTTAGTGATTGTAGAGCACTGGTCTAACCAAGTATTAGCCAGAGTAATACTTGCCAAATGCAGGTAAGTTCTGGTCTAGGTCTCAGTGCCAGGCAATGAAAATCAGTCTGTTGGAATTTTAAACTAAAGGCTGAAAGTGCTGGAGAAACTAAGCAGGTCTGGTAGCATGTGTGAAGGGAGAAACAGAGTTACGATTTTGTGTCCAATATGACTCTTCTCCAGAATTTGGAAGTTTAACAAGGGCACAGGAGCCCCCCTGAACTTCTGAAGATGCAAATCTCCAACAATCCACATTCTGTATGATTTGGGCCGGTATTTACCCCAAACGTACAATGCCACCAACATAACTTTAGATCTGAAGGACAAAGAAAGTGTCAAATGTGGTGGGTAGCGTTGCTGGTTAAAGGGAGAATTAACATAATAGTGAGGAAGGATATTAGCTGAATTCGAAGTTGAATCTGTATGGTAGACCTCAGAAATACTGAGGCAGAAGGCAATGCAGGAAGTTATACATAGATGCCTAAATTGTCATGGTAATGTTGGCTTGGGCATTAAACAGGAAATTAGAGACATGGTGGCACAGTGAGGCACTGTTGCCTCAAAGCGACAGAGACCCGGGCTCAATTCCGCCTCTGGCAACTGTCTGTGTGGAGTTTGCACATTCTCCTGTGTCTGCATGGGTTTCCTCTGGCTGCTCTGGTTTCCTCCCACAGTCCAACAATGTGCAGGTTAGGTGAATTGACCATGCTAAATTGCCCGTAGTGTTAGGTGAAGGGGTAAACGTAGGGGGATGGGTCTGTGTGCGTTGTTCTTCGGAGGGTCGGTGCGGACTGTTGGGCCAAAGGGCCTGTTTACACACTGTAAGTAATCTAATCTAATCTAATCTAATCATTAAAGATGCAACGTAATTGTAGGTGTCTTTAATCTGCATAAAGATTGGGTAAACAATGCAGTAGAGGGGGAACTATTAGAGCATGTCCAAAATGGTTTTCTGGACCAATATGTTAGGAACCAACTAGAGAACACACTATCCTAGACTGGGTAATGTGTGACAAGTAAGGAATAATTGACAATATATCAGTGTGAGACCCTTTGGGGAAGAATGATGTCAGTATGACAGGATTCTTCATTCAAATGGAAAATGTTATTGCTGGTTCTGAGTCTGTGGTCCTGAATCTAAACAAGGAACACTGTGATAGTATGTGATGCAAACTGGCGATAATAAATTAAGGAACATTACTTGAAGTGGATAGGCAATGACAAATATTGAAAGAGTGCATGGAGGAAGGACAACAATTGTCCATTTCTGTCTGGCACAAAATAGAATAGGAAGAGTGGTCTAACCATGGCAACCAAGAAAAATTTGGGAGTACTATTAAATACAAGGAAGGGAAATACAAATCAACCAAAAAGAGGTGCAAACCTGCAGATTGGGAACAGTTTAGATTTCTGAGAGTATGGACAAATGGATTGAATAAGAGGGCAAAATAGATTATGAGAATAAGCTTGTGGGGAACATGAAATTGATTGTAAAAGCTTCAAGTGGTACATAAAGAGAACAAAGATGATTGAAAACAATTGTGGGTAATTTAATTTCATATCGCACAATACTCATTTTTGTGACAGTCAGAATGTCTTTTTGGCTTAACTGCAGTACCTCCTTGGTGGAAAATGGCATTAACGTTGCTACTGTATCACAAAGAATGAAACAGCTAGCTTTACTGTTGCTCAAATATCATCCTTTTAATACTCCAAGGGCATCTCCAGCTTGAGGTACCTCATGTTTATCTGTATACCTTATGTATTGGCAACATCTACCTTTCTTAGTGGGACTGCCACTGCTTTTGAATTGCCAGTTCTTCAACTAGAAAGACAGCATCAGGAGACTTCTTGCTATCTTTAATTTTGTGCAGAGGGAGACAGTTCAGAGGTTGTCACGAAGAAAATAATGCCTCCTTTGCTCCTTCCTGCAATTGCAAGTTTGGACCTTCACATGGGTCAGATTTCAAGCAGTAAAGCCCATTGGAAAATCCTGCCTGTAACTGCTAAGTATAAGGATGGACATTGAGTCTGTAGGAAATAGGGGAAGTGGTTGTGGAATGTAGAATGTTAAACATTGACACACCGAAAAGTTACACTTCCAGTAACATGTGGAGATAGTGTTATGTGTTGACTGTTCAGTGAAGTATTATTGGGTTAATTGTACTTTGGCTCTCCCAAAGACTTATTCAAACAACGGCAAGACCTTTTGTCCATACTTCAACCTATAATTACAAGAAAGGTCCAGGGAAGGGGTCGCACCCTGGTATTTTGCAGTTCCCAAAATTACCAAAAGCTTAAATCTGTCAGCATATTTCTTGTTCTTGTTTAGATGATATTGTACCTCATGTTGGGTTGATATAACATTCAGAAACTGTACAGTATGATGTGTGTGTTTAGGTCATCACCATTTCTGACCAGGCTTTAGATCAAAGTTTGGTTCTCGCCTGAAAGATGGACCTACTTTTAATTCCATCCTTTGGAAAACTAATGATGCGTAAAATTTTCTGAGACAACTTGCATATTTTGGTGATACACAATGTTGTATATAAAATATGCAACTCCTTGCAATTGATATCTTGACACAAATTAAAGCATTCCTGTTTGTCTTTTTTTTGTTAGAATCAGTGACGGGACTATGCCTTACATTACAATGAAGTAGCGAGCTGCCCAAGATGCTTTATTCCAGATGGTTTAGAATCTAGATCATTCAAATGAAAAAGAGCCAATTTGAAATCAGAAAGAATCCAAGTGTTTTTCACAAGGGATGTTTATACCAGATGATGTCTTGAGCTAAAAGCAACTGTGTTGGCTGAATACTTGAACTGCTGTCACAGTGCCACGATTTATGTGTATATTAAATCATCTGGGAAGCAATTAGATTGAAGGCAGAGTGAATTGACCAAGAAGGGATGGAGAAACAAAGTGAGTAAGTTTACCAGAGAAGAGGATTTTTAAAAATTATGGAAAGCAAAAGGAAGAGAATTTGAAAGAGAGCTATGTGCCTGAGGAAAAAAAGAGGGAAAAAAAAGTCTCAGAAAAAGGGAAAAAATGAGAAATTAGTCAATGTCCAGCAATTTTTTTAAGGAACGCTATGTACCAATCTACCTGATGTAACGTTCATTGTGATACACTGCCTGGGTTTTGTTGTTAGTGGTATGTCTCCACATGAGTATCATTATAGTTTTAAGTACTCAGAGAATCTTGCCAGAAAGACTCAATTTTTTTGGCTTGCTGTCTGATACAGAAGGTTGCCTGTTTTCTTAGATCCCAGTCCATTTAACTTTGTGGCCTATATCAATAGCAAAAAATGCTGAGATATATGAATGTACAAACCTATGAACTAAGAGCAGAAGTAGGCCATTTGGCTGATCATCATGCTTTGCCATTCAATAATGCCTCACCCAATTATGTTTCGAATTTCACAATCCTATCTAACCCCAAAAACATTTGATTTCCTTGCCTAACAAGAATCTCTCCCTTCACAATATTTTATGATGTCCCCTCCAGTACCTTATGAGTTCCAAAGTTGCATACCACTGACAGAAAACATTTCTTCTCGTCTGTATCTGAGAAGGACAATCCCGAATTTTAAGTGACAAAGGTTCCACTTCATAGGAACAGGAGTAGGCTACTCAGCCTGTCAAGTCTGCTCCACCATTTAATATAGGGTTTCGTCCAAAACGTCGATTTTCCTGCTCCTCGGATGCTGCCTGACCTGCTGTGCTTTTCCAGCACCACTCTAATCTAGACTCTGATTTCCAGCATCAGCTGTCCTCACTTTTGCCACCATTTAATATGATCATGGATGATCAAACACTTCAAAGCCTTTGACCTTGATAGCCATTCAGCCATTGATAATCAGAAATGTATTAATCTCTAAATATATTCAAAAACTGAGCTTTTATAGCCCACTCAGGTGAAGAATTCCACAGATATACAACCCTCTGAGTAAAAACAAACCTCCTTATCTCAGGCTTAAATGCCATGCCCCTTATTTTTCAATCTCTGGCTCTAACCTCTTCTCATCTTATCTGCCTTTAACACCTGTCCCTTGTCATATTTTGTAAGATGATTACCACAATTCAAAATCTAGAGAATAAAGGCATGGTTTGCACAATTTCTTTCCATAGGACAGGACTCCCTCTATGGTACAGCTATCTTTGTTGAGTTAAAGTGACCAAGAGTACTCCAAATGTGGTCTAACCAATTAATGAAACAACTCTTCACTTCTTCAACAATGCTCATTCTCCACACACACCCAAAACTGTTCCCTACCACTCCACTCCCCCAAATAGTTTATTGCCCCAAAGCCATTCCCATATCCTGCTCCACAACCTGAGAATACTCTCCTCCTTTTCCTCTGCCATACCCTGCTGGAAATGTTCTTCCCTCGCTCCACACCACACCCCTCCCCAAACTCCTGACAGTTCTCACCCCCTGTACCATTCAGCAACATTCAGCCCAACTCCCTACCCCTGCTTGCAATTTATAATCATTGCCTCCTTCCTTCAGGTGCTGGAATGGATTCAGCACCATTGGATGCTACAGTAGAGGGTGCTGAGCAATGTCTCAGGGTGAGTGGTGTCAAGCGTTGTTGGATGCATTACTGTGTGGCTATCAGGGTGCAGGGTAGGCTGTACATTGTTTGGGGATGTGCTGGGAGGTGTTGAGAAGGAGTCTGACCAGTGCCAGGAGTGCAGATTTGAAGCAGAAAAGAAACCTTAAAAAGACAGTCCATTTAAAAGCAGTGTAATGCAATGAACTAAAGACAGATCTCAAGGAACATTAGTTCATAAGACCGTAAGATATAGGAGCAGAATTAGGCCATCCAGCCCATCAAGTCTACTCCACTATTGAATCATTGCTGATATGTTCCTAAACCCCATTCTCCTGCCTTCTCCCTGTAACCATTACTTCTTCTGGCTGGAGAAGTTGCTCCTCATTTCAGTTCTTAAACTGTCGTGCATTCATTCTGAAGCTGTGTCCTCAGGTCCTCGTGTCTCTTATTGATGGGAACATATTCTCCATGTCCAGTCTCTCCAGGCCTCTTAATATTCTGAACAATTCAATGGGATCCTCCTTCATCCTTCTAAACTCTACAGATATTTGATTTGATGAATTGTTATCGCGTGTACCTAAGTACAGTGAAAAGTTGTGTTTTGCATGTAGATCATAATATACAAGGACAAACAGACCATAGGGTGATTGAACAGAGCAAGGTGCATAGAGTTACAGCTGCACAGGTCTACAAAAGCAAGATCAACATTAGATTTGAAATTTGAGAGACTCTTGTGGGACATGGGCATCAATGGATGGACAGCATTTCTGCCTAGCCCTAGTTGCCCTTAAGAAGGTAATGGTAAGTTGCCTTCTTGAACTGCTGCACTCTACAGGCTGGAGGTTGGCCTATAATATTCTTTGGGAGGGCATTCCATGATTTTGACCCAGCGAGAGTGAAGGCATAGTGATATATTTCCAAGGTAGGCTGGTGATTGGCTTGGAGGGGAATTTGCAGATGGTAGAGTTCCCATTTATCTGTTGTCATTGTTTGTAGTTCTAGAAACAAACTTATATCTGTTTCCAGATGTAAGTGATTATAGGTTTGGAAGGTGGTGTCTCAAAGTTTTGTCAAATTTCTGCATTTTGAATATAATACACTGTGTTGCTGTTTAATGTTGGTGGTGGAAGGAATGAATGCCTTTGTCATTGTGTCATAGACTCATGCGGAAGACCTTCGGTTCAACGTGTCCATGCCACCCAGACATCCCAATGTAATCTAGTCCCATTTGCTAGCATGTGGCCCATATCCCCCAAAACCCCTCCTATTCATATACCATCTGATAAGATTGCAGCAGATGAGAAAGCTCCATCCGGAGCTCCTCTGCTCTATTCATTCTTTTTCTTTATTTTCTCTCTCCTACTCATCCGTTCTCTTGGTCATGGAGACCTGGCCCTGACGTCTACAGTGGTGTTGGCAGTTAGCAGAGACAAAGATGCTGGTGACCAGCAGCCTGTGCCGGGGGCATCCATGACCAGAACCCCACACGGTATTCTATTTGTGGCCTAACCATAACTCTATAAAGTTGCAACAACACTTCTCCGCTTCTACATTCTACACCCCAGAGAAGGAAGGCAGGAATCTGTATGCCTTTTTCACTACCTTGCCTGTGTAGAGAGTTGGAGGGTCAGTACAGACTGGAGGAGGTGAATAATCTCTTCCTGCTTTGTAGGGGTTCTGTGATCCTATGATCAATGCCCTCAGGTCATTCATCCAGATCATTAATGTGTAACACAAATAGTTGTTCCAACACTGACCCCTCAGAACTCCAAACGTCACCATCTACCAACTTGAAAAAGACCTCTTTACCCCCAACTCTGTGCCTTCTGTCAGTCAACCAACTATCTATCCATCTTATAATTTGGTATACTTCACACACACCCTCACCCTCCTCTGTTCTCAGGAAAACAAACCCAACCTACCCAGTCTCTCCTCCTATCAAGACTTTTCATCTTAGGCAACCGTCTGTTGAATTTTCTTGATAACATGGTGACTACAGTTATACACAGTATTCTATCTGTTGCCTAACTAATACTCTATCAAGTTGCAGCAAGACTTACCTCTTTCTATCTTAAAGGTAAGCATCTCATACGCCCTCTTCACCAGCTACCTGTGCTGAGACTTCCAGGGACTTGAATACGAAGGTCCTTTTGTTCCTTAGTACTCCTTCGGGAATTCATTTCTTAAATCCTTCCCTCAATGGACCTCCCAAAATGCATCACCTCACACTTATCAGGATTAAATTCCTAATGCCATTACTCTGTGCAATTTTACCAGCTGATGAATATAAGACTGTAGCCTGGGACTGTTGTTCTCAGTATCAGCACCACCACCAATTTTTGTGTCATCTGCAAACTTACGAATGATACCTTCTACATTTGTACCCAAGTTGTCTACATACATAGCAAGCAACAAAGATAGCACCATTCCCTGTACTATACTGCTTGTGACAGGCTTCCAAACAACCCTCCACCAATGCCCTCTGCTTCCTATTTGCAAGCCAATTTTGAACCAGGTTTGCCAACCTGCCTTGGATCACATGGATTGTTGATTTTTCAACCTGCCTTCTGTGTTAGACCTTGTCAAATGCTTTACTGAAGACCATGTAACCATATCAACTGCACGACCCTCATCAATATATTTCATCACCTTTTCAATAAAACTCAATTCTTACCAATCAAATTATTTAATTTTATTTCAGGGCACCCATCATTAATATTTCTCAAGTTATTTTCAGCTTTAAATCAACATTTTCACAGCAATCCATTTAGTAACTCATTAGTTTTTATTTTTAAAAGAGCCTTCCTATTGAAACTTTTACAGCTTGAGATCCAAGTGATGCTGAAAATTTTTAAAGACTCTTAAGTCTATGCAGTTATTCTTTTGAAGAGAGATATTAGAGCGAGTGGGGAGAATTGACACATTAGTATTAGTAGATGTCACAACTTCTGAGAAGGGAAAAAAATGTGATTTATACATTTGATTTTATTTTTGCAGCCTTAGATTAATAGGATCAAACTATTGTCCATGGAAATTGCATTCAAAATGTTAACGCTGTCATTCCCTATTTTTGCACTTGGGTATACATAGCATGTCCTGTCAGTTATTCCTGGCAAGTTCTATGTGCACTGTCTGCACTTTAAGCCATTTTCCATATAAAAAGATTGACATGGTTTATCATATATTTTAGCTGATACATAATAAAACAATAGTAACTGTTATTCATTGGCTGCCTTCCCTTCTTAGTCACTTTAAGGACAGATCTGCTATGCATTCCTATATATTTTTTCCTGTACTGGATCAAGTATTCCTGAGGTGAAAAGTCCAAATGAGGTTTTGAAACATACTGTTTGAGTTTGGCTTTGAACAGATTGGTATAAATCTTACGTAGAGTGGAGATATAATAGTTTCTTAAAGATAATGGAGATGTGTTTTAAATATTATAACTATATACATTTATATATTGTGTGTGTTATATATACACACACACACACATTATAGTAATGGACCATATTTTAATAGACACATGTTCCAAGACTAAAGTGATTATATATCACGATGAAACAAAATTAAACTCAACGTGTCTGTCAAATATCTTTTATTCTATGAAGAACTGATTAGAGCAATGAAAAAAACATTGAGGCAGTGTGTTCTTGCCAAAGGATGGTCTTCTGAAATGAGATAATATAATTATAATCCATCACAAGCGCACACACAAGGACAACTGTACTTAAAAGGAAGACAGAAAACATACTGCAAATTAATTTTAAGATGTTCTATGTCTCCCAAAATATCCTTCAAGCCAACAGAACAAAAGCAAATGAATTACTCCAGCTGTCTGGAATTTCAGAACAATAGTTTTTCCATTGTAAAATACTTCGAACCTGAAACCTGTGTAAAAACTTTTATCTCTGAGAAAGCACATGCCTGTTGCAATTGTAATTGCACTTATCGGGGTTAGGTTTGAAATTATTTAAAAACAAAACTGCTTAATCCTCGGAGGGCTGCAGGAGCATTTTGGCAAAAACTATTTTTAAAATATTAGCAGAACAGAAATCATTTTTAAGTGATCCAATTATAATAATTTTATATTTAGAGGTACAATTCTACATAAAAGGAAAAAAATGAATAACTAAATCACACATGCACCTGAGATTTTATATGTGCTTCACTGTATAAACCAGAGGCAAATAAGTTGTTTGTGTGCACCTGTATAGTTTTACGGTTGGACCCAACTGAACCATTCCCACCTATTATGCTTGTTAGTTAATGCGAATTAGCTTAATCAGCAAGAGTCAGAACATGAATCATATTGGACAATTCCATGTGTACATTATACAATGGCATGTTTGAGCTGATGGGCTTGGTACAATTAGTGCAATGACCTAAGTGAATAATTAAAGTAAAGCACCTTTTGGATGGTGTTCCTGCAGTTAATAATACGCATGATCTAGTGACAGACACAAATTGTTCGATTACAAAAATGATATCCAAATTACATCAATTTTCATTCACCGTAATGTTGAAGGTTAATAGCTTTAATTTTTCATGTTTGAGCTATTGGTGACTGCCTTCAATAGCGGCTTGCACACTGCAAAATTGCCTCACTGACAAAACCTCAAGGCACGTCCTGGAAGGGGAACTAAAGGAGCAATTGCAACCAAAGGTGGAATATTCCCGCAGTCTTATATTGTCAGCCACTGGGGTTGTAGGACACTGCTCTGCTTATTGTTAACAAATTACACACCGTGATCTATCAAAAGCTCCCTTCTAATCATACATTCAAGGGACCTAATGCCTGTTTCAAGTGTTCAACTGCAACTTCTACAAAATTAGCCAAATGAAATTGACAGCTCCCTGAATGCATGCGTAGAATAGATATAGGTTATTCACTGCTTCTGGACAATATATGCAACAAAGTTTTTTTTTAGATTAGATTACTTACAGTGTGGAAACAGGCCCTTCGGCCCAACAAGTCCACACCGACCCGCCGAAGCGCAACCCACCCATACCCCTACATTTACCCCTTACCTAACACTACGGGCAATTTAGCATGGCCAATTCACCTGACCCGCACATCTTTGGACTGTGGGAGGAAACCGGAGCACCCGGAGGAAACCCACGCAGACACGGGGAGAACGTGCAAACTCCACACAGTCAGTTGCCTGAGTTGGGAATTGAACCCGGGTCTCAGGCGCTGTGAGACAGCAGTGCTAACCACTGTGCCACCGTGCTGCCCATAAAGTTTGTTAGAATTGGTTGAAGAATGTGAGCCACGATTAACAAGTCCAGCAAAGGGTGATTAGCTGGATTGGGGTACCTTTGTTTAAAAGCACAAACATATGAACAAGTGTAGGCCATGTAGCCCTTCACCACCATTCAGTATGATGATAGCTGATCTGACTTTACTCAACACTATATTCCAGCATATCACAATAATCGGCTATCTCTTGGCAAGCAAGGATTTTTCTATCCTTCTTTAAAGATATTTGAAGTGTCTGTATCCACTGCCTTTTGACGAAGGGAATTCCAAAGAGACTCAATCCTCTTGGAGGAAAACAATTCCTCATCTCTACTCTAAATGGGTAACCCTTTATATTTAAACTATGAACCCTAGTGACCCACAAGAGAAAGCATCCTTTCCACATCCACCAGGTCAAATCCCCTCAGGATTTTATATGTTTCAATTAAGTCACCTCTGACTCTACTAAACTCCAGAGGATACAAGCTGAGCCTTTTCTGAGAATGCAATCCATTCATTCCAGGTATTAGCCTGGTAAATCTTCTCTGAACTGCTTCCAACATTGTTAATGGTTACTTGGAAATTTTGAAAGCTGCAATAGTCATCATTGCATTACTGTGATTTTCTTTAATCTCTTTTTGCCAGATTTCTGCAGCAAACTTCTGATTACTACAGTAAAATGTCTAGAAGCAAAAACTTGTCTGTCTCTTTCTATTTATGAATTAGAATCAAAGTAAGTGGATAAGGGAAAGATTTAAGGCACATTCTTATACCAGGGATTAGCTAGCATTACCTACACAGATATAACTATGGATTCAGGTAATCTGCCTAGGAATGCCTGAAAATAACTATCTTCATTAGTTCCATTTCACTGAGAAAGCAACAATAAAGCTGTGCTATTCACTTGTAGGCAAACCCAAGCACTAGCAGGAGTGAATGTAATCACAGACCTGAACTTTGTATAATTTAGTTGCAGCTAAGATAATTCAGAGAACAGTCCAGCTTTGCACATAACTCAATCCTCTCAACCTTGGAACCATTCCTGTCATAGAGTGACTACCTTCACTACCTTCTCGAAAGCTGCCTTGCCCTTCCTAAATGTGGTGCCCAAATTAGACATCATAATACCGTTAAGACCAAACAAGTGTTCTATAAAGAATCCATGATAATTTAACACAATTAAATTGGTACTCCATGCCTCAAAGTACTAGGATTGAATAGAGCTTTTTAAACACTTCCACAGCCCGTCAGACACATTTATTGATTTTTGTAGATGGGAACAAAATCAAATGGACAAAGTTAGCAGTGAGAATAGTTTATTCAGAAGAGTTTCTTCAAACAATTTGTGTGGGACCAACCAGGGAAAGGGTTGTTTTAAGTATGGTAACATGCAATGAGACATAATCAGTTAATGATCTCATGGAGAAAGATGAGTTAACATTAATCAATTCAATTTCACTTCCAGTGTTAGGATGAGAAATCTGGGTCTGAGACTAATCTCTTAAACTTAGTAAAGGCAATATAAAGTTATAAAAACAGAACTGGTGAAAGTAAATCAGAAAATGAGTTAAAATGTATAAGAAGCAGTGAAAGATGTTTGAGGATACGTTTTATATCTGAAAGATAAACCACCCATGGCTGACTGAAAAAGTTATGATGGCATCACATTAAAAGAAAAGGCATATGCTGTTATTAAGATTTGTAGTGGACCAGAAAATTGGGAATTTCTGGGGTTAATTAAAGGATGGTTTAAGAAAAGGAGAAATTAGCATCAGACAAAGCTAACAATAAATATAAAATTACACTGGAGTTTCTACCAGTACAATATATAGAAAGGAAAAGCATTGATAAGGTACCTTGGTAAGAACATAGAACAGTACAACACAGGAACAGGCCCTTTGGCCTACCATGTTGTGCAGAACGTAATGCCAAATTAAACTAATCCCTTCTGCCTGCCTTGATTCCTTCATTCCTTGCACATGCATGTGGTTATCTGAAAGTTTCTTAAACACCCTTATCATATCTGCATCCACCACCATCTCTGGCAGCACATTCCAGACTTCTACAAAAACTTGCCCCTCACACCTCCATCCATTGAACACTCCCCCTCTCACCTTAAATGCATACCCCCCCCCTAGTTTTAGACATCTCAACTCTGGGGAAAAAATATTCTGGCTGTCAACCCTATTAGTGTATCTCATAATTTTATAGATTTCTATCAAGTTTCCCTCAACCTATGCCCTTCCAGAGAAAACAAATCAAGTTTTTTTTCTCACCTCTCCTTATACCCTCTAATCCAGGCAGCATCCTGGTAAACCTCTTCTGCATCCTCTCCAAAGCCCCCACATCCTTCCTGTAATGTGAGGACTGCAGTACTCTAAATGAGGCTTAACCAAAGTCTTTTAAAGCTACAACATGACATCCTGACTCTTGTACTCAGTTCCTTGAACAATAAAGTCAAGCATGCCATATGCCACCTTCACCACCCTACCTACTTGTGTGGCTACTTTCACGGAGCTATGGATTTGTACCCCAAGATCTCTCAGGGGCCTGCCATTAACAGTATAGTTTACCTTAACATTTGATTTCCAATGTGATCTCACACTTCGGATTAAACTCCATTTGCCATTTATCGGCCCATATCTGCAACTGATCTATATCTCACTGTATCCTTTGACAACCTTCTGCACTATCCACATCTACACTGATCGTTGTATCGTCTGCAGACTTACTAACCCACCCATCTACATTTTCATTCAAGTCATTTATATATATCACAAACAGCAGAGGTCCCAGTACGAATCCCTACGGAACACACTAGTCACAGACCTACAGCCTGAAAAACACCCTTCCACGCTCTGCCTTCTTTGGGCAAACCCATTCTGAATCCATGCAGCCAAGTCACCATGGATCCCATGCATGCCGTGGTAAAGTGGCAGTTATAGGATGAAACTGGGCTATCATTGTTGGAAAACAAACAAATGGCAGAGCATTTGAATATGCATTTTGCATCTATAAATCCTAAAAGAGACAAAAATCATCCTATGGTAGCAGAAAGTCTTAAGAATAAAAGGGAGGATGAATTTTAAAGTAATCACTGTCATGAGAGAGAAAAGCATAAGAAAAGCTTTTTTAGATAGATTAGATTAGATTACTTACAGTGTGGAAACAGGCCCTTCGGCCCAACAAGTCCACACCGACCCTCCGAAGTGCAACCCACCCATACCCCTACATTTACCCCTTACCTAACACTACAGGCAATTTAGCATGGCCAATTCACCTGACCCATACATCTTTAGACTGTGGGAGGAAACCGGAGCACCTGGAGGAAACCCACGCAGACATGGGGAGAACTTACAAACTCCACACAATCAGTTGCCTGAGGCGGGAATTGAGCTCTTTGGTCAAACTCATCCATACCGACCTGATATCCTGAATTAATCATGTCCCATGTGACAGCATTTTGCCCGTATTCCTCTCAACCCTTCCTATTTTTATAGTTCTGGAAAGCTTTCAGGAGATTGAAGATCTAAAAATGTAGCATACCTATTTAAGGAGGAAAGGAGAGAGAAAACAGGAAACTATAAACCAGTTACCTCAACAGCTGTCATTGGGAAAGTAAGAATAATGATGTTTTTAATTTAAGAAATATATAAACAAACTGAGGCTGAATTACACTACAGCTTACATTGGAAAGTTAATTAAAAAGTGCAGTAATCAGGGTAAGAATATGTAATCCATCAATCATATATTAACTAAAATAAGCAAACAAATTCAGCAGATAATGTAGAATTGTTGAACTGGAGTTAAAAGAAGAAAATATCTATTTCCGTAGCTAGACTTGCCTGGAACCAAGAAGCAATAGCCTGAAGGACAACATGCTGAATCAACCAAAGCTGACAGAGCTTTGCATGCATGGGATTTTCACTTCCCTGGATTGGTATGGGCAATAATAGAGTCATAGAGATGTACAGCACGGAAACAGACCCTTTGGTCCAACCTGTACATGCCAACCAGATATCCCAACCCAATCTAGTCCCATCTGCCAGCGCCGGCCCCTATCCCTCCAAACCCTTCCTATTCATAATACCCATCCAAATTCCTCTTAAATGTTGCAATTGTACCAGCCTCCACACATCCTCTGGCAACTTATTCCATTCACGTACCACCCTCTGTGTGAAAAGGTTGCCCCTTAGGTCTCTTTTATATCTTTTCCCCTCTCACCCTAAACCTATTCCTCTAGTTCTGGACTCCACAAACCCAGGGAAAAGACTTTGTCTATTTATCCTAACCATTCCCTTCATAATTTTGTAAACCTCTATAAGGTCACCGCTCAGCCTCTGATGCTCCAGGGAAAACAGCCCCAGCCTGTTCAGCCTCTCCCTATCGCTCAAATCCTCCAACCCTGGCAACATCCTTGTAAATCTTTTCTGAACCCTTTCAAGTTTAACAACATCTTTCCAATAGGAAGGAGACCAGAATTGCATGCAATATTCCAACAGTAGCCTAACCAATGTCCTGTACAGCCACAACATGACCTCGCAACTCCTGTACTCAATACTCTGACCAATAATGGAAAGCATACTAAACGCCGCCTTCACTATCCTATCTACCTGCGACTCCACTTTCAAGGATCTTTGAACCTGCACTCCAAGGTCTCTTTGTTCAGCAACACTCCTTAGCACCTTACCATTAAGTGTATAAGTCCTGCTAAGATTTGCTTTCCCAAAATGCATCACCTCACATTTATCTGAATTAAACTCCATCTGCCACTTCTCAGCCCATTGGCCCATCTGGTCCAGATCCTGTTATAATCGCTGTCCACTACACCTCCAATTTTGGTGTCATCTGCAAACTTACTAACTGTACCTCTTATGCTCGCATCCAAATCATTTATATAAATGACAAAAAATAGAGGACCCAGTACCGATCATTATGGCACTTCACTGGTCACAGGCCTCCAGCCTGAAAAGCAACCATCCACCACTATCCTCTGTCTTCTACTTTTGAGCCAGTTCTGTATCCAAATGGTTAGTTCTCCCTGTATTCCAAGAGATCTAACCTTGCTAATCAGTCTCCCATGGGGAACCTTGTCGAACGCCTTACTGAAGTCCATATGGATCACATCTACTGCTCTGCCCTCATCAATCTTCTTTGTTACTTCTTCAAAAAACTCAAATCAAGTTTGTGAAACATGATTTCCCATGCACAAAGCCATGTTGACTATTCCGAATCAGTCCTTGCCTTTCCAAATACATGTACATCCTGTCCCTCAGGATTCCCTCCAACAACTTGCCTGCCACCAATGTCAGGCTCACTGGTCTATAATTCCCTGGCTTGTCTTTTCTGCCCTGCTTAAACAGTGGCACCACATTTACCAACCTCCAGTCTTCCGGCACCTCACCTGTGACTATCAATGATACAAATATCTCAGCAAGAGGCCCAGCAATCACTTCTCTGCCTTCTCACAGAGTTCTCAGGTACACCTGATCAGATCCTGGGGATTTATCCATCTTTAACAGTTTCAAGACATCCAGCACTTACTCCTCTGTAATCTGGACATTTTGCAAGATGTCAACATCTATTTCCCTACAGTCTATATCTTCCATATCCTTTTCCATCGTATATTCTGATGCAAAATATTCATTTAGTATCTCCCCCATTTTCTGTGGCTCCACGCAAAGGCTGCCTTGCTGATCTTTGAGGGGTCCTATTCTCTCCCTAGTTACCCTTTGGTCTTTAATATATTTGTAAAAACCCTTTGGATTCTCTTTAATTCTATTTGCCAAAGCTATCTCATGTCCCCTTTTTGTCCTCCTGATTTTCCTCTTCAGTATACTCCTACTTCCTTTATACTCTTCTAAGGATTCACTCGATCTATCCTGTCTATACCTGACATATGATGGCAAAATTTAATAAAAATTAAATAATTAAAATCTCAATGTTGAGGAAAAACAGTTTCTAATTTTTTTCCTTAACCTTCAAATGGTGATTTAAGAACCTCAGTATTATTAGCAACTACCTTGTCTCCCGGCATTTGAATCTCAATAAATCCTCAGTTTGTCGCATTTCAAACTACTTCCAATTTTCTTGTTTCCCTGATAGATGGTGCAAATTCCCGACTATCACCTGTGTGTGCTGGTGACTCAACGTGCTGATTGTTTGGCTTTCATTCAACTATGTTGTCTCAACAATGTTCCATGGGCACCATCCTCATTGATCCCTTCATCCATCCAATCAGCATTGATTAAACCATAAACCTCACTGCAACACCATGCCTGGTCTCAAACCAACTCACACAGCATTTTAGTCTTTCTGGAGTTCAAGGGCACTAGCAACTTACAAGCTTCTGTCATGTCACTTTGTACATAGCTTCTGAGCTGGTGGACGGTGCAGGTGAAAGCCCTGCTGGTGCATTCTCTGAAAGTTCAATGTCATCCTCCTCTGAAGTGGAGGTGGAACTGAATAGTCTCTGGCACTGGCATCTTCTTTGGCTGAGGCTTATTGGTTGTCACTAGTGTCTACATAGGAGAAAGAATTAGTTGAGTAGTGCAAGTTAAAAATGAATGAGAGCTGCTGGTAACAGCATACAGCACAGCACAATTGGAAGATAGTGTGTCAGTTGGACATCGAAGTCTCCTGATCCCATATGAGTGAATATACTCTTCTCTAGATAGCTTGCGACTTTTTGCTTCACATGGAGTAAGGAGCATGATATCTCCCCTCCCCCCCCAAAAGTCTTTGTTTTCTCACCTAATTGTGGGTCAGTCTTTCTTGTAGTGAGACAAAGGGAGGATTGAGATGATGGAAGTGAATGCAGGAGAAGTTATTGGTGATGCGGCAGCAGATTGAATGTTGAAAGGTCTCAACAGTGGCAAGCACTTCCTGCTTAAGATTCCATGAGGTGGGGGCCATAGAACTCAGAAGCATAATTTATGGATTTACCTGTGTAAGATTGTATGAGAAAATTTGCTCTGAGCCATGGAGGACTCTCTGAGCATGAATCTCTGGGAGGAGGATCGCTTTGCCTCAGATTTTCTCTCACTATGTTCACCACCTCCCTAGGGTTTTATGTGGATCTTTTAGATCCTGCCAATGCTTCAGAAGAAAACCTGGAAAAGAAATCACATGAATGTGCCTCTTCTCAAGGCTTCTGTTGATCCAAAGGTGCTGTTATCTTTATAGAAATTGCAGTAACTGCTTTTTGATTGAGAAACAAAGGACTAGCATTTATATGAAATATTTCTGTAATGTGCTCCATTGTATGTCAGAAATCATTTTAGTGGTAGAAACACTGTTCTGGTCAAATGCCTTTAAAGAGACTTAGTTTGCTCATATCCTATCTTGACTCAGTCTTCTTTCCCCTGGTCCAGTCTCTGCCTACGTGCATCTGTGATTCTTCTGATGCTTTATGCCAGTTTCGGAATTTCCAGTTTGCAGGTGCCAGCTGTCTCCTTCTTACCATGGACATGCAATCCCTTTACACATCCATCCCCCAGCAGGATAGATTCAGGACTCTCTGCTTCTTCCTGTAGTAAAGTCCTGAACCGTCCCCATCCCCATCCTCCTCTGCTTGACCGAGCTTGTCCTTACCCTGAACAACTTCTCTTTTAACTTCTCTCATTTTCTTAAGATCAGTGAGATGGCCACGGGCACTGACATGGTCCCTAGTAATGCCTGTTTCCTCGTGAAACGCTCCTTGTTGCAGTCATATTCCGGCTTCCACCTACAACTCTTTCTTCAATATATCAATTGATATATGCTGCCCTCTCACGTCTGGAATTAGAAACATTCATCAATTTCGTTTCCAATTTCCACCCCACCCTCACTTTCACCAGGCCTATCTCTGACTCCTCCCTTCCCTTCCTCAACATCTCTGTTTCCATTTCTGGGGATAGACTGGTTACTAATATCCACTATGAACCCACTGTTTCCCAGAGCTACCTAGACTACACATCCTTGCACCCTGCTTCCTGTAAAGACTCTGTTCCATTCTTTAGTTCCTTTATCTCCATTGTATATGTTCCGATGAGGCTAACATCAACAAGGGAGCCTCCAAAATGTCCATCATCTTCTTCAACCAGGGATTCCCCAGCACCATTATTGTAAGGGCCCTCAACCAAGTGAGACCCATCTCCCGCACTTCCGCTTTCAACACCTCTCTTCCCTCCTGCAAAAGTGATCGGGTTCCCCTTCTCCACACCTATCATTCCCACCAGCCTCCACATCCAGAAGATCAGCAGCCACTATTTCTGCCACATCCAGCAAGATAACACCAGCAGGGCATGCATTATCCTCCACTCCCTTGTCTGCCTTCCGCAGGGACTGTTCCCTCCAGAGCACACTGGTCCACTCCTCCTTTAATCCAACACTCCCCGCACAGCTCCATGGCACCTTCACCTGCAACTGCCAAAGGTGTAACACCTGCACATGTACTTCCTCCCTCTTTAGTATCCAAGGCCCCAGTCATACCTTCCAGGTGAATCAGCATTTTACCTGCACTTCTCACAGTCTAATCTATTACATTTGCAGCTCACAATGTAGTCTCCTCTACACTGGGGAAATAAAGCGCAGACTGGGTGACCACTTCGCAGGATATTTGCCTTCTACCTGCAAAGAAGACCCTGAGCTTCGAGCTGCTTGCCACTTTAACATACCACCCTGTTCTCTGGCCAACATCTCTCGCTGAGACTTGCTGCAATGTTCCAGTGAAGCTCAGTGCAAGCTGGAAGAACAACATCTCATTTTCCACTTGGGGACTTCTCAGCCCTCCAGACTCAATATTGAGTTCAATAATTTTAGAGTCTAAACTCTCCCTTGGGGTAGGTATCCCCCTACCCCACACACTAGACCTTGTTATCACTTAGTCTGCCTTTACACGCTATCTATTGTTAGCTACTAATGGTCTCCGTTAACAGCTGTTCACCCTCTTTTCCAGGTTGTTATTGGTTCCTTTGTCTGTCCAACCATTCTTTTCTCTCTTTGGGCTTTATCCCCACCTATCGGTTAGTCCTTAAGCAACATTCCCCTCCCACCCCCGACAACCTTCTTCTGCATATAGACCGGCATTTTCCTAGTTACCAGCAGTTCTGAGGAAGGATCACTGGACGCGAAACATTAACTCTGATTTTTCTTCACAGGCGCTGCCAGATCTGCTAGCTTTTCCAGCAGCTTCTGTTTTTGTTTCTGATTTGCAGCATCCACAGCTCTTTTGGTTTTTATTTAGTTTGCTCCTGCTCTTGGCAATTTTTAAAGTTGGTTCAAAATTATGTATTTTGTCCAAAGTTTAACTTTGCATGTGATCCAAAAGGCAATTGAAGTTGTGGAAAAAACCCATGACTGTACACGCCTGCTTATGAAAAATGATTGGCTTTTGAGTAAATAATATGTGGTGTGTTTCAGTGTTTGTCTGTTTCAGCCTTTCTTTCTTATTGATAATGATGTTGTGAATCACCAAAGAATAATTTTCCACATTAAAGCTGGTCCTTTAAAAACAAGGTGTTATTCGTGAAAAAACTAATTGAAGGAATTAACGCATCATGCTGGCCATCAAGGCTGAAAGAAAGACAGACCTAACAACAATAGATTTTAGACATTAAAGATAGGATTTAGATGCTGAATTTTGTAAGAATAACAGAAACCTATTGGAGACAAGGACCAGGGAGAGCACTATATATTTTCCCCTTTCAGTCCCTGCAAAGCTAGACAGAAAGTGATGAGTTTTCATTTGACTATAGTGACAGGTCAAAAGATGAATAAACCCATATTTTCCTACATCTGGTTTAACATGCAGGCCTTCAGCCCAAAATCATTTTGACTTTCAAAAATTACTTTTCTGTTTTGATGGAGGCAAGATTGGGTGATGGGATGCCAAGCCCAAGCAGCCTTATGGAGGTGTCCCAGCCTCCAAACACTACAATGATACAGTGATTGCTCTGCCATTCCAAATTTATGGAAGCCAGAAGAGAGCATCTCTTTCTTGCCAAGTGATCCTGCAAGCATCAGCACTCACCTCTCCTGGTGAAGATACTTGCTGTCCACAACTTTGGGACCTCTGGGTTTCCTGCTTCAGAAACGCATATGCTGTCATTGGACAATGAACATTGTCAGTGTCTCCTAGAAAATCATGACATCATCCAGCCAACAACACTGGGGTCAAAGACATACTTTTGATCCCAACAGCAGGAAAAAAATCATGGATGGTAAGAATTCCACTGTGGTCAGCAAGGCAACCATGCTGTCCACCCAATGCTGGCATGCAGAGTTGAGCATTATTTGATTGTTTTCGGTATACTATCAACCCCAGTGAATCTGCAGTTATGAGAGTATTTTTTTTGGCTGGCAGATCAAGTCTTATTTGTCACGTCAGTCCTGGGGTTAACGAAATGAGTGTAGTGTGCAACCCTTGAATGGGGCTGAGATGAGTCATTACAATAGACTTGAGCAGACTACTTGTATCCCTGCTCCTGGCCTGATCAGAAAAATGTTTTACATTTCCAGAACCGTTACTTTTATCAACTTTTTGCTATCCATACAAATTGCAAATAGAGATCCTAGAACTGACAGAGATGCTTAATTTGGTTACTTCAGCCTGTTTCAGAATATGAGAATGTGTGATGAGGTTTGATTTCAAAACAATGAAGATGCCAGGACATGGAGGAATTTGTAGAATGCTGTTTATGAAACGTAGAAGAAACAAGAGGTGAAAGCCCAGAGAAACAATCACAATGATGTTTTTCAAACTAGAGGTGAAAGGAAGAATGCAAATTGACAGTGTGCTTTTCTTTTAAAAAGATGCATGAAATATCATATTCAACAAAACCGTAGGGATAAAAGATATCAGCTATTATTTGTCAGGTTTATTATTCTGATTTATTCAGCAGCAAGGATTGAGGTGGGGTTTGTGGAATGACCAACATAGGAAATGACAGATGCGTCTTAGAATATAATTAGTCCTCGATGTAATAGGGTAGATTGCTAGCTATGCCTTGCTCTTTGTTAGTATTTGTCCAAGCTAGTACTTATCAAGGAATTTTAAGTACAAAGTATGTTTTGTACAAATGCAGTTTTCATGAACTTTTACACACATTTTAAAAATATAGTTGTGGAATTAACCTCTCACATACAGTTTGTCATGCCTCCAGAATGAGTTACACAATACGGCCAGTTTTTACTAATTGCATCTATTGGTAGTCCTTAAGGAGAAAAACTAAACCCTCAAATTAAGGTTTCTTGCACTAATGTCAAATTTTGAAAATATTTATTTTATCAAAAAATAACTACATGCACAAATGAAACTAGTAAAACTGCTTAAACCAAACTACACAAAAGCATTTGAGCACCTTAAAATCAGGCTACTCAAAGGTAATGGACTGGGCATTCTTACGAAAAATGCTCCTTTTTTGATAAATTCATTTCCAATGGTTTTAATTTAAATAATATATAACTATTCTTAAATGTATTGAGGAATATTATTAATGCAACAGCAATAGTGACAAAATCTCTGCCCTGTGCCCTGATTTGTGAATGATTCAAATTTGTGATAATGTAAGTGAGTTGAAGCAGAAATCTGAACTCCAACAGAAATAGCTGGAGTTCTTGAACATAAAAATAATAATGAAGTTGGCAGTTTGTTAGATGAAAGGAAGACTGTTGTTCAGTGAATTATACTTAGTTTAGTTTGTTCCAAAGAAATCTTGAAACTTCCATCAATGCATAAAATATGCACTTTTAAAGTTGCCTTATTTTGACGACCTCAAACTAAAAAGACAGAACCATAAACCTCTAATCATTGTATTCAATTTGCTTTTTAATACAGGCCCATTTTGAAAGCCCAACACTCGTGCCACCATCTCCTCTATCTTTGGATGGCTTAAGTGAGGCTGTCTCAGGCTTTGACACTATAGAGGAGCTGATCAAGTACTTGGAACCAGAGAGGTGGCAGCTGGATTTGGAAGATTTGTACAAACCAACCTGGCAGATGCTTGGAAAGGCTTTTGTGCATGGTAGAAAATCCAGAGGCAAGTGTTCTCTTTCATTTTCAATCTTGCCAAACATTACTTGATTCTTACACGTGCAACAGTGTAGCTCGGGGAATAAGTATTTAAAAGAAAATTATTCCCAATTTTGATCAAGATATTAAGTCTGTGAATCTAGTTAAATATACTTCACAAATTAAAATTCAGTGAACATTTTAAGTTTTTCATAGGACTCTTTCTAATATGTTGAATCATGATTCATCTCACTTGGTTCTTTTAGAGTCCAATTTATCTGTTACGGTTCATAACTAATATTTCCATTTGGCATTTTTATGCATGTTCCTTCAAGTTTTCATATCAAATACAGGTACACATACCTGTATCTGAAACACTGGGGACCAGCTTTTTCGGGATTCTAAATTTTCTGAATTTCAGAATAAGTGACAGTTCAACAATGAAATTTTTAAAAATCTTACTGAACAGCCGACTCACTGTGAGTACTACGGCCCCTGACGCAGAATTGAGGGCTGCCAGTGCTGGGCCATGCCCACCACGTTGCACCTGAGTGACATGCATCGAGTGGGTGTGGAATTGAGTTAACTGCACATCAACCTTTTGAATGAGATAAAAACGTCACAAAAAATCTTTGGATTTTGAAGCTTTTCGGATTTTGGGATTTTGAATAAAGGGTTATAAACTGTAGGTGTCGCAGTATATGGACAAACATCCCAAATTCAATGAACAGGTTTTGATAAGAGTCGCTATTACGACTGAGACATATTATGGGAAATGCCCAATTTATTTGGTAATCAGTAAAGCAGAGCAACACACTATAACGCAAAAATAGTAACAGAGCATGCCTGAAATGCTTAATAGGTCAAGCAGTTTCTGTAAAGACAGATTCAGAACTAACTGGGTGGATTTTGACTACCAAGGCAGATGGGTTGAATTGAGTAATTTTTGAATAGCTGGACCATCTATTTAAGAATCGTGAGATTCATGACAAAGTGTATTCAAGATAGCTGTAGCTGTTGATGGCTTTGTAATACACAGTAGTAGACAGCCTATCTACTGAGGCAGAGACAGAGAAATTGAAAGAGGAGATGCAAGAGTCAGAGTCAGACCATAGGAAGATGAGGGAATCGTAGAGATTAGAGGCAAAATTCTTTTTCATTCTGGATTTATCTAGTTCTAGTTCCAAAGGAAGTGGCACCAGTACAGATTGAGATGTGCTGGAGAAAAAAAATTATGAAAGGGACCCAAGTAGGTCTGGAGCACAGAGTGTTCCTTAAACCCCACAAAAAGACATCTGTAACCCCACAAGGGTAGTCATGGCCCATCATTTATTTGGGAGAAGTGAGAAAAGTTAAAATAAAAATGGCTCAATGAGAAAATGAACGGAGCCAGACGGAGGAGGTTGATATCTTGGCGACTGGTTCAGTCCATCATTTGAGAAAGAAGCAGAAAACACTCACTGAATGCTTTGGGAGATGAACCTCTGAAATTCCTTACATCCTGCTTCCTGTAAGGATTCCATTCCATTGCTGTGCTTCTCTATTTCTTTTGCATCTGTTTCAGAGATGCTATCTTTTACAGTGTCGAGTCCAACCCAAGATACCATCCCACCCCCAACTCCTTGACTGTAATGGACAAGCAAACAATCATAACCAATATATTTCCTGTACTTCTCCCCTCACCATTAACTCTCCTTCTGAAAATCCTGTAAAGGTTCCCATTGTCCTTTTTTTCCTCTGCATTATCCTCCATATTCAAAGGATCATCCTCTCCTATTCCCATCACCTGCAGCATGATGTCACATAACATAACACCTCTTTCCCCTCCCCCTCCCCTGTCAGTCTAATCCTCTATTGTTCCCAACTTCTCATTTCCCTTTCTCCAGGCTCCTACTCACATAATCACGGAGTTGCCTTTTATTTAACCTCCTCCCTCCTCTGAATTCTTCCAGGTGAAGTAACAATTGTATTCCTTTCGATCTAGTATACCATATTCACTACTATGTTTTCACCTCAGTTGGAGAGATCAACGGCAAACTGGGTGGCTGCATTGTCAATAAGCTTGACCCCCTGCCATCTGGTTGTTCGTCACCTTAGTACATCAGTTTGCCTGATACAGTTTTCCATTAAAGCCCATAAAAGGGTAAGGAGCACCGTCTCATTTTCCGGTTTGGCATTTCATAGCCTTCTAAAACCAATGTTGGGTTCAACAACTAGATCTGGAAATGCAGATGTCTAGTTCCTTGAAACTGAAGTCACACGTACACAGGGTGGTGAAGAAGGCTTTTGGCACACTTGCCTTCATTGATCAGAACAGGAGTTAGAAGGATTTATTGCAGTTGTATGGGATGTTGATGAGGCCACTTTTAGAATACTGCATACAAGTCTAGTCACCATTCTATAGGAAGGATGTTATTAAACTTGAGAGAATGTAGAAAATATTTACAAGAATGTTGGCAGGACTGGAGGGTTTGAGTTATAGGGAGGGATAGAATAGGCTGGAGATTTTTGTCCCCCTTCAATATCAGAGGCAGTGGGGTGACCTTATATACATTTTATAAAATCATGAGGGGCACAAGGTGAATAGCCAAGGTGTTTTCCCAGGATAGAGCAGTCCAAAGCTAGAGGGCACGGGTTTAAGGTGAGAGGGAAAAGATTTAAGAGGATCTGAGAGGTAACATTTCTATGCAGAGGGTGTTTGGAATAAGCTGCCAGAGGGAGTGGAGGGGGTGGGCACAACTGCAAATTTCTAAGGCATCTGGATGGGTTTGTGAATAAGAAAGGTTGAGAGGGATATGGGCCAACTAGGACTAAGTTAGATTGGGATGTCTAGTCAGCGTAGACGAGTTGAACTGAAGTGTCAGTTTCTGTGTTGTATTAACTTGACGACTCTTTGCATGAACTATATCCTCCATTTTGTCTGGGGAAAGGTCAGCAAAGAATTCTCTGAAACTGCTTGAATAGGTGCTTCAGTGACTGACATATCACTGTATGCACTCCAGCAGATTTTAAAAAAAGCACTGACAACGTCAGCAATTCCTTTTATAGCGTAACGAGTGAGGATGTTAAAGTAAATAGCAGATTATGATTTATGTCTCCCCAAAATTTGTGACTCTGGCACAATAGGTTAATGTCCATTTAACTGACAAAATGGGTTATTTTTACCTTGGCATTAAGCCCTGTTGAGTGTAAATTGTCCTGCTGTATGACACAAGCCTGCTCCTGTTCTCCAGTGGCAAAAGTAGGACATACAGGTAATTCTTCTATAACACCATGATTGCCTTCTTATGCAACCCCACATTATACAAAATTCTCACTTTAGGTATAGCACTAAAGTGTTGGCAGTGTAATTGTGTTCCAGGCAACATACACTTTAAAAGTTTGCACTTCAGAAACAGTGTCCCCAGTTAGTCTATGGTGTTACAGCAAATTTGCCTTAACAAAATGCCCGCTATAGCAGAAAAACCTGTATAAGAAATAGAAGACTTCCAAACCTGGTCTCACCTGACATTTTTAATGGGCTCTGGGTTCTTGTGGACTTGGGGGAAATCTAGCCCAATGCTTCATTTCAATGATCTTTAATTGGAACATGAATAAATTTAGTACATAGCATGCTTTAAGTTTGGACAGGACACCGATACATATGATACACTGATACATATCTGAGGCCTCATTTAGTACACAGTGAAAATCAGGACCTACACATAAATGGCTTGAAAAGCAGTAGCTGCCTCTCTCTAGCATTCAGATGGGGGAAGACAACATAACAGATTCAGGAGCATTGTCATTTATCAAGCTCCAGGCACCAGAAAAAGGACACGCAAAGTAGGATCTGCCTCCTAATGCTGTTTGTTGCCATTCAAAATGTCATTACATTACATTGCTCATTGAAGCCTGAAGCCTGGAGGTAGATTGTTAGTGAAGTAGCACATCTCTAACAGGTGAAAAAGTATTGTTAATTCTGAGTCCATCATCATTGTGCTGCTAATCAGGTCACTCCTCTGTAAGTTTTGGCTTTTTTTTCTGTCTATCAAACAAGAAGCCAAATCTGATGGAGACAAACAGGAGCCTGGGAGAACACAGCAAGCCAGGCAGAATCAGGAGGTGGAGAAGTCATTGTTTCAGATATTTTACTCTTCTTCAGGACTAAATGTGGGGTTAGGGGGAGCTATGGATAAACAGAAAGAGGAAACATGGAAGGGGGAGAGTAGTGGAATGGTGACACTATCATTATCTCACCATTCCGCTACTCTCCCCACCCCGTCCACCCTTTATGTGTGGCTCCCCCTACCCCCACATCTAGTACTGAAAAAGGGTTAATATCCAAAACATTGAGTTCTCCACGTCCTGATGCGGCCTGGCTTGCTGGATTCCTCCAGCCTCCTGTTCGTCTACTTTGGATTTGAGCATCTAAAGATTTTCTGTCTTAAGCCAAATCTGATCCCTTTAAAGGACCCTGAAAGGTTAGTGACCATTTTCATAATGAGGAGGTTAGTGTCTGGAACAAAGGGGGAGGAAGAAATGTCTTTTCACACTGATGTGACTGAAAAATGATACATGTGGGATAAATATTTCGGAACACCTCAACTAAAATGAAATGAATAAGTTAACAGCACTCAGATTTGGTGGCTGCTGAGTAATTGCACATTTTGTTTCTAATCTCTATTTTAATGAGCATTTGTGCATTAACATTTTAAGCTTTAACTTTGGTCACTGTACTCTAAAATTTTTTAATTACCTCTTGAAGAAGAAAATGTCGCTTTACCCTCCAGAATAACTACCCAGTAACTAGCATGTTAAAGTATTTTATTTTACCAGCTGAGTGAGTGGAGAAAGGGATGGGAACAGAATGTGGGAAGTGGACATCAACCAAGTTGTAGAAAAAGGAAATCCAATGTTGATGAAAAAGGAAGATATGCCAGACCATTGATTGTAAAAAAAAAAATGCATCCTCTGAACAGATGCAAGAGGGATGGAGAAACTGGGAGGATAGAATTGAGTCCTTACAGAGGAGTGTGAGGAGATGTAGCCAAGGTAGATGAAGGCGTAAGTGTGCTTATTGTCAACATTAGCCAATAACCCTTACCCAGAAATGGAAGTCCAGAGAAAAAGACTGTAAAAATGCAGTTAAATTTGGAAATAAATATACCAGTGTGAGCTAGAGTTTCATTTTCAATTATACAAGACAGTTCTTTTTTCACCATTATTTCCAAATTTTACTGGTTTTGGGTCAAGGAAGAGAAAGGAAGAATAGCAGATGAGAAGATGAAGAAGGAATGGAAGTTGAAAACAAAGTTGAGGTGTTTTGCAGTTTAACATGATAGCAAGAAATAATCGTTTTGGAAAAAGAGATGAGGGACAAAACTTTGAGTAGGACTTACAAAGCATGCACATATTTCTCAGAGAAAAATTCACAGAAGGGGAAGCCCCAATTTTTATTTGAAAAATTATTTTTTTAAAAACATTCACTCATGTCAGCATATATTACCCATCCCTAATTGCCGTTACAGAGGTAGTGATAGTCTGTCTTCTTGAACTGCCACAATCCATGTGTTGTAGGTCAATTACAATGCTGTTAGGGAGAGAATTCCAGGAGTTTGACCCAGTGACAGTGAAGGAACGGCAGAACATTTCTAAGTCAGGATGGTAAAGTGACTTGGTGGACAACTTAAAGGTGATGTTGTTCCCATGTACTGCTGCCCTTATCCTTCTAGATGGAAGTAGTTATGGATGTGAAGTGTGCTGTCTGAGGACCTTTGGTGAATTTCTGCAATGCATCTTGTAGATAGTACACACTACTGCTATGAGTGTTGATAGTGGAGGGAGTGGATTTTTGTGAATGTGGTGCCAATCAAGCAGGAGGGTTTGTGTTGGATGTTGTCAAGCTTCTTGAATTTAATTGGACTTGCACTCAGGGAAGTGGGGTGTATTCCATCACACTCCCGACATATGTCTTGTAGACAGTGAACAGGTTTTGGAGAGTCAGTTATGGAATAAGATATTGCACAGTATAAGATGGAATTAAAAATGTGTTCAATGAAGTCATGAATAAAAAGAATGGTTACAAAGGGAAACAAAGCTAGAAATAGGTAAAGGATGAATACTGCAATTGAACTAGTAAATATGATAAATGCCTAAATAAATATTTGTACATCTGTAAGTACTGTGGCGGAGTGGTTATATTACTGCACTGTAATCCATTCTCTATGCAGAATGTGTAGAAATCCTACCATAGCAGTTTGAGGATGTAAATTCAGAATGAAAAATCTCAATATCTAGAACTACCTTTAGTAAAGACTAGCCACACTTATAAAAACCTAAATGCTTCATTAATGTCTTCTTGGTAAGAAAACTTGCTAACTTGCCCAGTCAGTCCTTCATTTGGCTCCAGTTACACATGAAGGTAATTATCTCTGTGAGCCATTTACTCCTGTGAGAAGTTCTATAAAAGAAATTCTCCGAACACCTTCTCAGGAAAACGGGAGTTCGGAAATAAATGACAGCTTGTTAGTAACACTCCACAACAAAAGAATAAATGAAAATAAAAGCATCAGTTTACTTGAGGCAGGATTCATGTTTGAAAAGTAAAAATGCAAGGCTGAAAGACTAACTACAACTGCTGTTTCAAAGAGCCAATACAGTCATGATGGGCCAAATAACCTTGTTCTGTGCTGAGATACTTTTGTGATTCCAAGATAATACCAATAATGTACAAAGAGCGTTACAACCAAGGTTTTTGACATCATTTCACATTAGCCTAAGCAAATTGGATGCTGTTTGCTATTTTATAGCCAGGAAATGGTATAACTACAGTGCATTTGAATTGAGTGGTACAATTGCTCAGCAACTGGTTAAAGTTCAGCAAGAGTCTACAGCTATCACAAGACCTTCTCTCGCATTTATTAATGTGGCTGTCACCAAATTTCAGCAGGAGCCTTTTCAGCTGCTAACTCAGAAGTGTTAAGTTGCAAAATCACATGAACTGAGTCCAAGGTGGAGAGGCTGCTGCCCTGCTTTACTTCTGCTGGTCAGGAAATTTTAGAAACCTTTTTACAGTACAGAGGTATGTTTAACAGCATTCTTAAATTTAAGGATGTTAATTCTCTGCTTTATTAATTTATTTTTTTCTGTTGTTGGAACATTTTAGCTTAGGCTGTCAGATGATTTGATAATGAGTACAACTAGGTTTAACTTTACTGTATGATTCAAGAGAACTTCAGACGTTATACAGAGACTGCAGGAGAAACCCAACAGGTCTGCCAGCATATGAGGAGAGAGAAACAGAGTTAATGTTCAAGCCCAGTGTGACTCTACTTCGAGCTGCTAGGGCTAATGAATTCCTCCAACATTCTTGGTATTTTGCCTTTATTTGAACTTAAGTACTTGTACAATATCTTTACAAATAATGTTTTCACACGAAGTATGTCGGCAATGTATGAGAAAGTTATCTATTATGTTTGTAAAGAGACTTAATTATACAAATTAATTGCCCACTTCTGTGGAGTAGACACATACATAGGCTAACTCACATCCTGCTTACTATTGGTGAAGTTTTCCGGGCACAAGACTTCAATTCCTGCAAAGTCCATCTTAGAAATATATTGATCTGGATATTGCTCATTCAAATATTACAGAAGATGATCTGGAAAGTATTCTGTCAAGATGAAGTACGATTAGCCACTTCTTTATTTTACATAAAAGTTTGAACGTACATTGTAAAAACCACAATGAAAATATTCAATTTTCTGTTGTCTGCAAAATAGAAATATAATACAAGTTTGCTTCTCCATTTTGATTTAATTAATGTTGTTTCATTAAATCAAGAACAGAAACTGCTGAAGAAATTCAGTAGATCTGACAGCAATTGAGACAGAGGGTTAATAGATTGAACCTTGGATTTTTGGTTAAGATTTGTGTTAAGATTTTTGAAGATATTCTTACTGGTAGGCCCAGCAAGATTTGTTGCCCTATCTTACCAAATACTCCACTGCCTGCGCAGCCTCTATTGCATCTCTCAAGTCTGATTCTCTCCTTATCTTACCATGCACTGTTCCTGGAACAATTCACAACTCACCAAAAATACACCAAAAGACTAGCATCACTTACACCAGTGCCACCTTTAAAAGCTCATTACACACTCAGACAAGTACTGTCAGTATGGAGCTGCCCTGCATAGTTCCTGCTATTTGCCGTAGACATGACAGACAGGAAATCGGGGATGAACTTTGCGGGTAGGGACCTGGAAACCTTGCTGACAAGTGTGATGCCAGTGAAAGACTTTCTTCTCCCTCAGAACCAACTGTGGAGGCCATTGCCATGCCAACCTCATCTGAGGTTACCACTCAGATTAACACAGTCTCAGCAATCTGGAGGAATGCTCAGCAATGTAGGAAGAAGATCAATGTTCTTCTTCCCTCCTTCAGCTTAGTTTCCACCATGTTCTCTTTGATCAATCGCACTAACTCTGTCTCTGCTGCGGTGCTCACCTCCCACCCGGGTTCATGTTCTTCCATTTTCACTATTTCCTGCAACATCTCCCTCATTTGTTTTCACCCTTCTAAACCTCTGAGAGCAGAAAGCCTGCCTGTCCTCAGCACTGCCTAATCATTCACTCAGGGCACCTCACCACATGCACCAAAAATAACATTTTGGCCACTCACTTTCACCTTCAGTAATACCTGCCTACCTCTCATTTCAGAATGAAAACATTAGGGCGGAACAAGTCAAATCTGGTGGTACACTGCCTGATATTCAGCTCCTGGTCCTTTCCATGGTGAGAATCCTGACTGACTCCCACAGCTATCTGGACTACACCCTACACCTCCTCCCACCCTGCCCCCTGTAAAAACTCCATCCCATATTCCCAACTCCTTCGTCTCCGCCGCATCTGCTCCCAGGAGGACCAGTTCCAACACCGCACAGCCCAGATGGCATCCTCCTTCAAGGACCGCAGATTCCCCCCAAACGTGATCGACAATGCCCTCCACCGCATCTCCTCCACTTCCCGCTCCTCCGCCCTTGTGCCCTGCTCCTCCAATCGCCAGCAAGACAGAATCCCACTGGTTCTCACCTACCACCCCACCAACCTCCGTATACAACGTATCATCCGCCGTCATTTCCAAACGGACCCCACCACCAGGGATATATTTCCCTCCCCTCCCCTATCAGCGTTCCGCAAAGACCACTCCCTTTGTGACTCCCTCGTCAGGTCCACACCCCCCACCAACCCAACCTCCACTCCCGGCACCTTCCCCTGCAACCGCAGGAAATGTAAAACTTGCGCCCACACCTCCTCCCTCACCTCCCTCCAAGGCCCCAAGGGATCCTTCCATATCCGCCACAAGTTCACCTGGACCTCCACACAATTCATCTATTGCATCCGCTGCACCCAATGTGGCCTCCTCTATATTGGGGAGACGGGCCGCTTACTTGCGGAACGCTTCAGAGAACACCTCAGGGACGCCCGGACCAACCACCCCGTGGCTCAACACTTTAACTCTCCCTCCCACTCCACCGAGGACATGCAGGTCCTTGGACTCCTCCATCAGCAGAACATAACAACACGACGGCTGGAGGAGGAGCGCCTCATCTTCCGCCTGGGAACCCTCCAGCCACAAGGGATGAACTCAGATTTCTCCAGTTTCCTCATTTCCCCTCCCCCCACCTTGTCTCAGTCAGTTTCCTCAACTCAGCACCGCCCTCCTAACCTGCAATCTTCTTCCTAACCTCTCCGCCCCCACCCCACTCCGGCCTATCACCCTCACCTTGACCTCCTTCCACCTATCACATCTCCATCGCCCCCCTCCCCCAAGTCCCTCCTCCCTACCTTTTATCTTAGCCTGCTTGGCACCCTCTCCTCATTCCTGATGAAGGGCTTATGCCCAAAACGTCGAATTTCCTATTCCTCGGATGCTGCCTGACCTGCTGTTCTTTAACCAGCAACACATTTTCAACTGTGATCTCCAGCATCTGCAGACCTCATTTTTTACCAGAATCCTGACTGACCAACCTGTGCAGCTGAATGACCATCTTCAAGCCCCTGGACTGCTGTTGGAGGCTGTCCTTAACTTACTGTTTTGGGATACCTGAACTAAGGCCATCCTTTGACTTGACTAAGGCCTACTGGCAACCATGATAAGCTTCTTGGCTTTGTGTCTTTATTATCTGGTGAAGCAAGATAGAATTAATATAGGCCTGGGAGCTATGGCAGAGGATGGAAGATGCAAGGCAGTGATGCTCTGAGCATTCTGATCATAGGGAAACTGAAAACTTAGGGTGGTGGAATTCAAGATTAAGAGACATTCTTAAGGTGAGAGGAGAAAGATTTAAAAAGGACGCGGATCAACGTTTTTACGCAGGGAATGGTTCACGTTTGAAATGAACTGCCAGAGAAAGTGGTGGATGTAGATACAGTTACAAAATTTAAAAGACATTTGGATAAGTTCTTAATAGGAAATATTTAGAGGAATATGGGCTAAACAATGAGATTAGTTTGGCAACTTGGTCAGCATGGACCAGTTGCACCTAAGGGTCTGTATTCATGCTGTATGACTCTATTTCAGAGTGAGCGAGCCATATGACAATGAATGAAAAACACAGAAATGCAACTGAGTGCCAGTCCATGAGCTGAGTGCATGTCCTCAAGTGCACAATGTTCTTGTTACAGCATTAAAATGATTGTCAACGGTGGAGCCTGAAGTACAGCATTGAAGTGCAGGATTGTAGATGGATGTGCACGTCATGAGGGTTCTTAGAGATTGGTACATGTCAGATGCCAATGATTGTTGATGGAGAACATTCATGTATTCTGCAGTCAGTACCTGTCGAGTGTGCAGTGAGATGTTGGTGCTAGTTATCCAATATTGAGGCTGGTCTCAGTCAGCAACAAACTGAAGATTGACTTCAAAGCTGACAGTTCTTGATGTCTGGCTTGTTTAGCATGTTTAGTAAGATGGGAAAAATGTGATGAATATTAATAAGTTGGATTGTGCCATTAATGAGGCAGTTAACATGCTATAATCCCTCTTAATCGGCAATTCATCACTGTCTAGCAAGAAACTTTTTGAGATTGCCCTTGTCCAATGTTACAATTACATTACCGTTGCCTGCATCGCCCAGACTCCTGTAAGATTCCGCCAGTGTTTCCAATCCAACATGACTTCTTCTGAAGTTAAGTTCTTTTTAAATCCTTTCTGTCTCCACAGATGCTGCAAGACTCACTGTGTTTCTCTAGCATTTTTTGTCATTATCTCAAATTTCCAGCTTCCAAAGTATTTTGCTTTTGTTTCATTCTAATGTTGATGGTACAATAGGAAACATATTTTTTAACTTTGCATCATTTACTAATGCATCATTTATTTTGAAATTGTGCTGATTGTTCCAACTTTTATTACAGTGAAAATAAATAGATTCCAGTTTTGGTCAGAGTTAATTGATGGACCAAGTTCCATTCACATGAGGGTTTAGTTTCAAACTTAACTGAATAAGTATGCTAAAAATTTAATACGTTTGAAACTGATGCATGAAACATGTAAAACTGCCCTGTCATTCATACTCAAACTGAGAGCTCCCTGGGGATGCAGACCCTTGCAGAAAAATCTCCAACACAATCCAACTGTGTAATAGGTAGCTTTGTGTCTGGAGAATCAGGAGGCCAGGTGTCGACGCAGCTTGACAACTCCCAGCTAAGCTATTCAAAGCTGGCTGCTCTAGACTTCCTGTAGCTAACTACTAGGGCACAGCTCACCTACTTTGTCTGAGGACTGAGAGCTATATAGAGTGCTCTCCTATTATATCAGTGTGGTGGGAAAGGAATGGGAGGAGAGCGCTCTGGGCCCCATCAAGCTGCCAATCAAAGTCACAACTTCAGTAAAACACCTGTTCATTATGGACATCTGGACTTCCATAGATCTGCCAGAGTTAAGCCCCTGGCCGTATAAATGAAGTAGAATTACACCTGGTCTTCGAGGTGTAATAGTGGAGCAATTTGTTTCACAATGACATTGAATACTAAAGATTCTGCACAACAATACTACTTTTGTTTACTGTTACACCACCGGAACTCCCATGGTGCTGTGGTTCATCATTCCCACACCTGTGGGAGAAACATTTATGGGAAATGAATAGCAATTTAAAAACTCTTCTGCACATGTTCCACCCACCAGCCTCAAAAATGGTGGAGCAGATGGTGGAAACCTCAGTCTGGACAGCAGCATTTTCAGCTGGAAAATGTGTTGCTGGAAAAACGCAGCAGGTCAGGCAGCATCCAAGGAGCAGGAAAATCGATGTTTCGGGCATAAGAAGGGCTTATGCCCGATTCTCCTGTTCCTTGGATGCTGCCTGACCTGCTGCGCTTTTCCAGCAACACATTTTTCAGCTCTGATACTCCAGCATCTGCAGTCCTCACTTTCTCCCAGCAGCATTTTGATCCAAAAACAAAGGTGCATAAACTGGTAACAAACCTCTGTTCAAGAGCATGGGATTCCTTAAAGGTAACTATGTGCTCAAAGACCTTATTGTCTTTATAATTAAAGCTTTTGTATAGTGAGTATGCCTGTTATTGGTGAAAAAGAATATGGGGTGCTGATGAATGCCACAGGATACACTTGCTGGAAGATGAGGCCTTCATTCTAAGAGCCATGGATTCCTCTTGTGGGTCAGTCCGTAACTAGAGACCATTGTTTCAAAATTAAGGGTCACCTTTTTTTAGGACAGAGATTATCAGAACATTTTTCTTTCAGAGGGTTGCGCCTCAGGAGACAGTGGAAGCAGAGGCGTCACTGAATATTTTTAAGGCTGAGGCAGATAGATTAATGTTAGGCAAGGGGTTATGGAGGTTGGATGAGAATTGTGGAATCTGGAAGATAAGCATATCAGCCATAATAATAGTGGAGCAGGTTTGAGGGGCTGATGGTCTTTTTTCCTCCTATTTCATATGTCCACACGTAAATGAAAGCCAAAAGCTTGGTGGCTTCATACCCAAGATGTTCTGAAGGAATCTTCAGACCAGTGATGAAGGATATATATGGCTGATGCAGGAGTAAGAAATAACAGCATATATTTTTTGGGAAATAACAAAATATTAATTCATATCAGCCAGAAATGAGGATGTACTAATTTCAATATTCAGTGGAAAATAACGTCAGAAAAAGAAAACAGGATCAGTGTTACTTGAGCCTTTTTCTTTATTGGAAAATGTTAGAATGACAGAAATAAATGTATTTTATCTGAATGCTTGCAATCATGAAATTGATGAGTTGATAGCACAAATAGAAATAAATTAACATGATATGTCAGCCAACACAGAGATGTGGTTACAAGGTGACCAAGGCTGGGAACTGATTATCACAGTAGTATCAAGTGATCCTGCTTTAGAGAATCAAAATGTAGGATATTTTTGGATAGAGATGGGAAACAGCAAAGGAAAGTTGTTCACAGATGGGAGTAGTTTTTAGGGCCCTAAACTTAGCCTCACTGTAAGACTTTGTAAATCAAGAAATATTGGGGCTTGTGAGAGATACAGTAAGAATTATGAAGTGATTTTAGTTTTTATAAGTTTTGGTGAAGCAAATTAGTAAAGGTAACCTGGAAGATAAGTTCAGAGAGTGTATTCAGAACCGTTTCTTGGATTAGTGCATTCTGGAACCTACAGGAATAGGCTGTATTAGATTAATAGTGTGTAATGAAATAGGATTAATTAATTACCTTAAAGTAAAGGATCCTTATATCATGGTATACCTTCACATTCTGTTTGAAATTCAAAAGTGTGGATCTAAATCTAGTTTCAAACTAATGTCTTAATAACTATGAGGGTATGAAGAGAGCATTGGCTAAAGTAGAATGCAAAAATAAGTGGAAATATATTATGACAGAGGAGCAGTGGCAGACGTTTAAGGAGATATTTCTTAACTCTCAATAGACATCTATTCTGTTGAGAAAGAAAAAGTCTGTGAGAAGGATATACAGTCTGTGGCTAACTAAGGAAGCTAAGGATCATTTCAAAGTGAAAGAAAATCATACCATGCTATAAAGATAAGTGGTTAGCCAGAAAAGCCATTTTTTTGAGCAACCAGCAAAGGGTGGCTTGAAGAAAAGGTAAAATAACATATAAGGGAAAACTATTGGCCATTTAAAAACAGACAATAGAGGATTCTGCAAGTATATAAAAAGAAAAAAGGACTATTGGTCCCTTCGAAGGTGAGGAAATAATGGGAAACAAGGAAATAGTAGGGACTTTGAACAGGTATTTTGTATCTGTTGTCATAGTAAAAGATTAGGAGATAATCAACATGCCAAAAGAGAAGGAAAAATCCAAACAATCACAATCACTAAAGGAACAATAATGGGAAAACCTGACAAAAGACTGAAAAGTTTCCTGGACAGTTTGGCCTGCATCCCGGCATCTCAAAAGTAACCTAAGAAGGGAAAGTGGATACTTGACTGTAATTCTTGACGTGTCAGCAGGTTAAAACCATAACTGTAACAGTTCTATTTAAGAAGGGGAAGAGCCAGAAATTAAGGGACTGCAGACCAGTTAACATAACATCTGTCCATTAGAAATGGAATTGTAACAGGACACTTATAAAATGGCATCCTATGCTGCATTTGTGAAAGCAATGTGTATCACCTTAAAGACTCATGGTATTGACTCCCCATGGATTCCTCAACAGTTTTTCCCTACATGTGATCATTATCAACTGGAAGGACAAGAAAAGATGTTTATGCAATCAGCATCAACTGTAAATCACACGTAATCCTGACTTGGAAATAAATCAACATAATTTCTATGTTATCGGGTCAATGTCTTGCAACTCCCTTCCTGCCATTGTGGGTATATCTATAGCCCATGGACGGCAACTGTTCAGGAAGGCAATTCGCAGCTACCTTTTCAAAGCCAGTTGGGGATGAGCCAAAACAAATGCTGTCCTAGCCAGCAGCACCTGCATCCCATGAATACAGTTTTAAAAAGTACTATCAAGCAGAGGCAACATATGAGAGGAAAATTACATTTGACACAGTTTTTGGAGTTCTTTGAAGATGTAACAGATGGCTGAATAGGGTGGAACTAGTAGGTGTAATATGTTTGGATTTCAAAATGGTATTTGATAAGATGTCACATCGAAACATAGACACATAGAATATAGAAGCAGCAGTAGGCCATTTAGCCCTTCAAGTCTGTTGTACCATTTAATATGATCATGTTTGATGATCCAATTCAGTACTCTGCTGTCCCTTCTCTTCACCTCCTTTAGTCCATTTCGTCCTAAGAATTATACCTGCATTGTTCTTGAAAGTATTCATTGTATTGGCCTAAACAGCTTCCTTTGGCAAAGATTTCCACAGCCTCACTACTCTCTGGGTGAAGAAATTTCACCTTATCTTTGTCCTAAAAGCCTACCCCATATCTTCAGATAATGACTTCTAGTCTGAACTCCCCAGACATTGCAAATATCCTTCCTGCATTTACACTGTCCAATCCTACTAGAATTTTATATATTTCTATGAGATCTCTCCTCATCAGTCTGGCTATCCCAGGAATTAGTCTGCTAAACCTTCTTTGCATTCCCTCAATAGCCAGAACATCCTTCCTGAGATAAGGAGACCAACTGGACATAATACTCCAGATGTGGTCTTACCAATGCCCTATATAATTGCCGCAAGACATCCCTACTCTTGTACCCAAATCCTCTTGCTATGAATGCCAACATATTATTGTTTTCTTCACTGCTGCTGTATCTGCATGTTCGCTCTCAGTGTTTTTGTAAACATGTCACTTGGGTCTTGTAGCACCTCCCCCTTTTCCAAGCTATCACCACTCAAATAACAATCTGCTTGCCTGCTTTTGCTACTGTAGTGGATAACCTCACCTTTATCCATACAATACTTCACCTGCCATGCATTTGCCCAATCACTTAACCAATCCAAATTATGCTTTTCTGCATGTTCCTCATAGCATACGCTCCCACCCAGCTTTGTGTCAGCTGCAAACTAAGAAATATGATATACCATATTCATCTATATCATTAATATATTGTGAACTGCTGAGGCCCAAGCACCAATCCTTGCAGTACCCCACCAATCACCACCTGCCACTCAGAGAAAGATCCATTTATTCCTCTTCTCACATAAAGGATTACTGTAGAATTTAAGAACACACAGCATTACGTGTGATATATCAGTGTGGTTAGAGGATTGACTAACTAACAGGAAACAAAAAAAAGGTCATTTTTAACTTGGCATAGTGGAGTGCCAGAGGAATCAGTGTTAAGCCTCAAATATTTATGGTTTATATTAATGACTTAACGAAGGGACTGACTATCATGTTCACATTTACTGATGACATAAAGATGGGTGGAAAAGCAAGTTGTGAGGAGGATATAACAAGTCTGCAAAGTGACAAAGATAAGTGGACAAAAGATTTGGTTGATATACTGTGGGAAATTGATAAGAATAATATAAAATCAAGGATATTACTTAAATTAAGAGAAGCCATAGTATTCTATGGTATAGAGATTTGGGTGTCCTTATAGATGAATCACAAAAATGTTAGCATGCAGATACAGCAAATAATTAGGAAGGCAAATGGAGCCTCGGCCTTTAATGCAAAAGGATTGATGTATTGCTGTAACTACATATGGTATTGATTGGATCACATAGAGGATTGCCTACCATTTTGGTTTCTAACTGTTGTGGACAAAGAGGGAATGAGGGTGAATTTTAAACTATGATTGCTTGCCTCCCTTTAAGCCATGACAGTGAGGTTTATTTTTATTTTTTTGTCTTTTTACTCCCATCCATTACAGAGATAGTCCAAAAGGTGTTCCCAAACCCTTTTTTGTAAAGTTTCTCTCTTTGAAAGAAACCCACAGTAAAACCCTTTAATATGAAATCAACAACAGGATTTATTAATAAAACATTCAAAATGCAAAGAATTTCTTCACTACTTTTCATTCATACTCAGTGTTATAATGTAGAAATAAAAGAAAGGGAAGCTGTGGACTAGATGATCACACATGTAGAAAGTGTTGTCAGCTGCACAAGTGTAAGTTCTAGGTTTCAAATCTTGAGCAGTGCCTAGAGTGACTGTGACACACTCACAAGGCTAAGATTTACCACATAAACACACTCCAGAGAGGTGGCCACACCACAGTTGGTTAGGAAAAGCCACCGTGGAAATTTGAAAGGTAAAACATGTTGACTAACTCACTGAAGTTTTTTGAAAAGGTAAAAGAAAGAGTTGATGAGGGAAACACTGTTGTCATGATGTCCCATTCACTTCCAGAAACTCCTTCATTGAATGCCACACAACAGATTTAAGAAAATGTGTAACTGGTGGAATGAAACGGACTGCAATAACATATATGCAAAATTGTCTTCGTGAAGGAAACATAAAGCTTTAGTCAATGTATATCTTTCAGGCTGGAAGAAAGTTTGTATTGGCATTCCCCAGTGGTTGGTATTCAGATCTTTGTTTTTCCTGATAATACATTGGTGATCTCGATCTTGGTGTGCAGGGGTGAGTTTCACAGTTTGTAGATGATATGAAAATTGAAAACATTGTAAGCTGTAAGGAGAACAGCATGGAACTCCAAAAGGACAGTGGCAAATGATTTAAATGTGAACATAGGAGGTATAGTTAGTAAGTTTGCAGATGACACTAAAATTAGAGGTGTAATGGACAGCGACAAAGGTTCTCTCCAGAGTACATCAGGATCTTGATCAGATAGACCAATGGGCTGAGGAGTGTCAGATGGAGTTTAATTTAGACAAATGTGAAGTATTGCATTTTGGGAAAGCAAATCAGAGCAGGACTTATACACTTAATGATAAGGTCCTAGAGAGTGTTGCTGAACACAGAGACCTTGGAGTGCAGGTTCATAGCACCTTGATAGTAGAGTTGCAGATAGATGGGATAGTGAAGGAGGTGTTTGGTATGCTTTCCTTTATTGGTCAGAATGTAGGAATTGAGAGGTCATGTTGCAGCTGTAGAGGACATTGGTTCAGCCTTTCTTTGAATATTGCATGAAATTCTGATCTCTCTCCTATTGGAAGGATGTTGTGAATCTTGAAAGAGTTCAGAGAAGATTTACAAGGATGTTGCCAGAGTTGGAGGATTTGAGCTACAAGGAGAGGCTGAACAGGCTGGGGCTGTTTTCCCTGGAGCACCGGAGGCTGAGGGGTGACCTTATAGAGGTTTACAAAATTATGAGGGGCATGGATAGGATAAATAGACAAGGTCTTTTCCCTGGGGTGGGGGAGTCCAGAACTAGAGGGTATAGTTTTAGGTTGAGAGGTGAAAAATATAAAAGGGACCTAAGGGGCAACTTTTTCACGTCGAGGGTGGTGTGTGTGTGGAATGAGCTGCCAGAGGAAGTGGTGGAGGCTCGTACAATTACAACATTTGAAAGGCATCTAGATGGCTATTTGTATAGGAAAGATTTAGAAGGATATGAGGACAGTGCTGGCAAATGGAAGTAGATTAAGTTGGGATATCTGGTCGATATGAATGAGTTGGACCAAAGGGTCTGTTTCTGTTGTGTACATCTCTATGACTCCATGATATACCCCAAACAGAGAAACTCTAGGTCAGCCCACAGAAAAACTCCAAAACAAAACAAAGCCTTGGCCAAACAGTTAACATTTTCTTTCAGTAGTTGCTGCTGGTAAGCGGACTCAAGACCTTAATTAGGCCTGAATCGAGTAAGAGATCTCATCAGCTGGTGTCCATGAGAGTGCACACCATGGAAAGCCCACCTACATCTGGCTTTGAACAGTTAAATTGTTTAGCTATGTCCAAATCAGAGCCAATCAAAATTAACATAAGTTTAAATAGTTACCTGGTTCTGATCGAGGTTGATACTGATACTGCTGTATCAATGATTGCAGAACCAGTCTTTAACAAAATCTACTCTGAACTCCAACACTTAAGTTTACGTAAGAACTTGACTGGACTGAGACCCTCTACCAGATTAAAGACTGAGACCCTTTACAGATTAAAGATATAATTTCAGTTCCGCTATCATATGAAAAGCAGCCGGTTCATTTATCACTGATCACAATAAAAAGCTCAGACCAAATATTGATGGGGTGAGATTAGTCGATAAAGATTTATCTTGACTGGCTCAACATTTTTCAATTAGAAAAGGGCTGTCTGAATGAAATCCTAAATAAATATCTGGATGTTTTTGAGGAAGGTCCAGTCACTATCAAAGGAGCTAAGGCCACTTTACATGTTTACCCGGAAACAATCCCACAATTCTGCGAGGCCTGCCAGTGTCACTTACCCTCCATGCAAAAGTGGAGGCAGAAATCTACAGGGAATTATCAAACCAGTCTGGTTTACAGAATGGGCAGCACTCATCATACCGATTGATGAGCTGATTCACTTTTGTGGAAAGTTTACAGCTGGATAAATACCCAATCCCTTGCATAGATGACTTAAACACAAAGTTGATTTTGGTTTGTGGCGGGGGGGGGCGCAGTTTTGTCCTTCATGAAGTTGGATATGAGTCATGCATATCTGCAGTTGCACTTAGATGAGGATCCTCAGAAGTATGCCAGAATTAATACTCATAACGGTTTGTGGAATATCTTCAAACTTCGTCAATTTTCGTCAGATGATGGAGAACATTTTACAAGTTCTGCCCCAGGTCACCATTTATCTCGGTGACATGCTAATAGCAGGGAAGACCAGTAAAGAACACTTAGAGAACTCAGACGTAGTTCCAAAATCTGTGTTCTTGCACTACAAAGATTGAGCTACATCCATAGGAAGATAAAGTTATGCTGTACTAGACGCTGGTTAAGCCACTTTTGGAATATCACATGCAATTCTGGTCTCCTTCCTATTGAAAGGATGTTGTGAAATTTGAAAAGGTTCAAAAAAGATTTACAAGGATGTTGCCAGGAGTGGAGGATTTGAGCTATAGGGAGACGTTGAATAGGCTGGGGCTGTTTTCCCTGGAGTGTCAAAGGCTGAGGGGTGAATTTATAGAGGCTTACAAAATCATGAGGGGCATGGATAGGGTAAATAGATGAAGTTTTTTTTCCTGGGGTGTGGTAGTCCAGAACTAGAGGGCATAGGTTTAGGGTGAGAGGGGCAAGATATAAAAGGGACCTAAGGGGTAACTTTTTCATGCTGAGGGTGGTACGTATGGAATGAGCTGCCAGAGGAAGTGGTGGAGGCTGGTACAATTGCAAAATTTAAAAGGCATCTGGATGGGTATATGAACAGGAAGGTTTAAAGAGATATGGTCAAGTGATGGCAAATGAGACTGTATTAGGTTGGGATATCTGGTCAACATTGCCTAATATGACCAAAGGACCTGATTCCGTGCTGTATATCTCTATGACTCTAAGTGAGGATGATTAAAGGTGCCCTGACTCCCACATCTGTTCTGGAGTTTAGGTCTTTTCTGGGAGTAGTGAATTATTATGGAAAGTTCATATGTAACCTGGCTGCTATCCTGGCATCTTTACATTTGCTATTGAAGAAGGGCCAGCCTTGGAAATTATCTAAAAGCCAAGACATAGCCTTCAGAGAAGTAAGGAAGCGGCTGTCATCATTTAAAGCTTTGGCGCAATTTAATCTATAGCAAGATCTGGTGCTGGCATGTGATGCCTCCCCGTATGGTGTCAGGGTGGTGATGGCTCATGGATGTACCAATGGAGAGCAATGCCCAATAACATATGTTTCCCAAACTTTGGTTGAAGCAGCGCACAAATGTGCCCAGATAGAGAAAAAATGGTTTGGTGCTCATCTTTAGTGTGAGGGAGTTCCAAATGGGACTAGTTTAGTTTGGGAAACTTGGTCAGCATTGATGAGTTGGACAGAAGGGTCTGTGAGCGTGCTATTTGACTCCATGTCAGCAAGTTTGATTGAAAAGTCAAAGATGTTTTGTTTCTCTCTCCAGACCTGCTTTTATTTCAGATTTTCTTATTCAATAATTGTTTTTGCTTGAGAATGCAGGTCCATTCTCTTCAGAGGATAAACCTGCTATGGTGAGAATAAATCCAATGAACCTTCTTTGCATTCCCTCTATAGCAATAATAACTGGAGGATAATGTTCTGAATGGTTAATCATTTGTTAGAGATTAATGGTAGATTTATTACATATAGGTGCAAATATTGCATTTTATAACACACAATAAAAAAGTTACTTAAAATACATTGGAACGTTTTGAGGCCTTTCACCAGATGAAAACAGAACTGCGGCATCCTAAAAATGTTGGGCAATATCTCGTGTTGTGGTCTGGTTGCAGTAAACCTTCTCTTGGCTGGCTGCTGGGTAACCAGAGCACACCCCAATTTCTGTCTAATGATGTAGACAAGAGATGTGCAATTTGAGGTGCAGTGAGATTTATATTACTTCAGTAGGAGAAAGTGAGGACTGCAGATGCTGGAGATCAGAGCTGAACATGTGTTGCTGGAAAAGCGCAGCAGGTCAGGCAGCATCCAAGGAGCAGGAGAATCGACGTTTTGGGCATGAGCCCTTCTTCAGGAATGAGGAAAGTGTGTCAAGCATGCTAAGATAAAAGGTAGGGAGGAGGGACTTGGGGGAGGGGCGTTGGAAATGCGATAGGTGGAAGGAGGTTAAGGTGAGGGTGATAGGCTGGAGTGGGGTTGAGGGTGGAGAGGTCAAGAAGAAGATTGCAGGTTAGGAAGGTGGTGCTGAACAAGAGATGAACTCAAATTTCTACATGACGGCTAGAGGAAGAGCGCCTCATCTTCCGCTAGGAACCCTCTAACCACAAGGGATGAACTCAGATTTCTCCATCCGTCACAAATTCACCTGCACCTCCACACACATCATTTACTGCATCCACTGCACCCGATGTGCCTACTTGCGGAACATTTCAGAAAACATCTCTGGGACACCCGGGCCAACCAACCCAACCACCCCATGGCTCAACACTTCAACTCCCCCTCCCACTCCACCAAGGACATGCAGGTCCTTGGACTCCTCCATCGCCAGGCCATAGCAACACGATGGCTGGAGGAAGAGTGCCTCCTCTTCCACCTAGGAGCCCTCCAACCACGAGGGATGAACTCAGATTTTTCCAGTTTCCTCATTTCCCCTCCCCCCACTTTGTCTCAGTCCCAACCCTCGAACTCAGCACCACCTTCCTAACCTGCAATCTTCTTCCTGACCTCTCTGCCCCCACCCCACTCCAGCCTATCACCCTCACCTTAACCTCCTTCCACCTATCGCATTTCCAATGCCCCTCCCCTACCTTTTATCTTAGCCTGCTGGACACACTTTCCTCATTCCTGAAGAAGGACTCATGCCCAAAACGCCGATTCTCCTGCTCCTTGGATGCTGCCTGACCTGCTGCGCTTTTCCAGCAACACATTTTCAGCTTATGTTACTTCAGTAGTCAAGAACTGTCAAATGATGAGCTATCCAGTTCTAGAATGTGGTCAAGCCAAAGAGTTATCGATAGGTAAGTAAAGTCTATGTTTATTTTTATGATTTTTGTCGGGGTGGAATATAACATTCACCCATCCGGGAGCAGGTGTCCAAGTGTGATTGCCCAGAGCCAGTTGGACTGCTAATAGTTAACAGCTACCTCCAAGTGATGTACTGTGCTTGAATGATATGAAGATTTCAGTTTTAAAATAAAATTTGTGGATTCCATTGCTGTGCATTTGTGTAATGTGTGGTCCCTTTAAAAAATTGAGCATTATCTCTTGTGAAGTTTAAATTACATTTTCAGAATGTGCCCCTCTACTGGGAATTAATGTTCACTCAACAGCAATTTGGTTCATGTTATTTTGATAAACTATCTATCAATTCCCAGTGCAGTCACACATTCTTAAGCTGTAATTTAAATATAATTCAGAACAGTGCCACACACAGTGTGAACAAAATCCCACAGCATGCAAGTTAAAAAGTATGTACTATCAGCTATACGTTATAGTATAGGTATGTGAGCGTTTAGTTTCCTAATACGAATTGCTGAACTACTTAAAGTATGAGGTTATCATTTTGTCTACTAATCAAATTAATATTCCTTATTTTGGCTAAAAAATGTGAATGTGATTGTTCCAGTGATGAAAGCCTACTGAGGCAAGCAGAAATTTAAGAAGGAACATGTGAGAGGAATCAATCCAGTGTTAATTGATGTAACAAAATGTTATCTGAAGTTGAGCAAGATGGGAGGAGAAGCAGCTACCAAATTGTAAAATATAGAAAAAGAGAACAACCAATGCAGGAATCTCAGCGAATGTGGTGCTCATGTATATTATAGAGTAATGTCCCGAGCATGGCACCATGTGTCAATGAACTGCCCAGGGGATACAGCAATTCTGCGATTGTAGTGTGTTGAGCAATGATGGAAATACACAGGCAATTCAGTAATGTGGGTTAAACATGGTGTATTGCCTCCCTGATGCCAGGATAACGGAGATTATGGAAAGGAATGCTGACTTTTAGAGTCATAGAGTCATACAGTATGGAAACAGACCCTTCATTTCAACTCTCAGAATCACAGAAACCCCACACTGGAGAACATCCCACCATGACCCATTCTGTCCTACCCTATCCCTAGCATTTCCCATGGCTAATCCACCTAGTCTACACATCCCTCGACCCTATAGGCAATTTAGCATTGTCAATCCACCTAATCTGCACACCTTTGGACTCTGGGAGAAAACCAGAGTACCAGGAGGAAACCAACGCAGACACTGGGAGAATGTGCAAACTCCACACAGCCAGACACCTAACGCTGGAATCAAACCCTGTCCGTGGTGTTGTGAGGAAGCAGTGTAACCATGGTGCTAACAACTGAGCCACCGTGTTATCCACTTGTCTATGCTGACAAAGTTTCCCAAGCTAAACTAATTCCATTTGCCTGCATTTGGTCCACATCCATCTAAACCTTTCCTATTCATATACCTGTTCAAATGTCTTAGAAATGTTGTAATTGTATTTGCATTTCCTACTTACCCTGACAGTTCATTCCACGTATGAATCACCCTCTGTTTGAAAAAATGTTGCCCTCAGGTCCCTTCTAATATTTCTCCTCTCATCTGCCTAGATATTGTGGTTTATATTGAAACCAGTAGTAAAGAAACTATTAAGGTCCTACATTCAAAGAATTTTGGAAGCTATGGAGAAGGATCTCAAACAGGCAGGGAGGAAGTGATAAGGATAAGGGAACCATGGTTGACTACAGAAATTGCATCTCTTGTTAAGCAGAAGAAGGAGGCTTATATATTGATGAGGCAAGATGGTTCAGATGAGGTGATGGAGAGTTACAGATCAGCTAGGAAGGATGTAAAGAGAGAGTTAAGAAGAGCAAAAAGAGGGCTTGGGCAGATTTTAGCAAATGGAATAAAGGAGAACCCTAAAGCTCTCTATAGGTATGTGAGGGATAAAAGGATGACTCGAGTAGGAATAGGGCCAGTTAAAGACAGAAATGGGAAGTTGAGTGCGGACCCTGTGGAGATCGGAGAGGTGCTAAGTGAACATTTCTCATTGGTTTTCACTCAGGAAAAGGAGAATATTGTCGAGGAGAAGAATGAGGTATGAGATATTAGACCAGAAAAGTTCGGGGTTAGTTATGCACAGGTGTTATCAATTCTAGAAGTAGTGAAAGTAGACAAGTCCCCTGGGCCGGATGCGATTTATCCGAGGATTCTCTGGGAAGCTAGGGAGGAGCTAGCAGAGCCTTTGGCTTTGATATTTGAGACGTCATTGTCTACAAATTTAGTACCAGAGGACTGGAGGATTGCAAATGTTGTGCCCTTGTTCAAGAAGGGCAGTAGAGATGACCCAGGTAATTATAGACCAGTGAGCCTTACTTCTGTTGTAGGAAAGGTTTTGGTAAGGATTATAAGAGATAAGATTTATAATCATCTAGCAAGCAATAATTTGATTTCAAATAGTCAACGCAGTTTTGTCAAGGGCTGGTCGTGTCTCACAAACCTCATTGAGTATTTTGATGAGGTGACCAAGCATGTAGATGAGGGTAGGGCAGTTGACGTGGTATACATGGACTTCAGTAAAGCCTTTTATAAGGTTCCACATGGTAGGTTGTTGGAGAAAATGCGGAGGCATAGAATTGAGGGTGATTTAACAGTTTGGATTAGAAACAGGCTTTCTGAAAGAAGGCAGCGAGTGGTGGTTGATGGAAAATATTCAGCCTGGAATCTGGTTACTAAGGGTGTGCCACAAGGATCTGTTTTGGGACCACTGCTGTTTGTCATTTTTATAAATGACTTAGACGCAGGCATAAGTGGATGGATTAGTAAATTTGCAGACAACACTAAAGTTGGTGGAGTGTGGATAGTTACAGGTTGCAGGGGGACTTGTATAAACTGCAGAATTGGGTTGAGAGGTGGCAAATTGAGTTCAATGCAGATAAATGTGAGGTGATGCACTTTGGGCCACACTTGAAATATTGTGTACAGTTCTGGTCTCCATATTTCAGGAAGGATGTGGAAGAGCTGGAAAAGGTGCAGAGGAGATTAACCAGGATATTGCCTGGTCTGGAGGAAAGGTCTTATGAGGAAAGGCTGAGAGACTTAGATCTGTTCTCATCGGAAAGAAGAAGGCTAAAAGGGGATTTGATAGAGACATACAAGGTGATCAGAGGATTAGATAGGGTAGACAGTGAAAGTCTTTTTCCTAGGATGATGATGTCAGCTTGTACGAGGGGGCATAGCTACAAATTGAGGGGTGATAGATTTAAGACAGATGTCAGAGGCAGGTTCTTTACGCAGAGTTGTAAGGGTGTGGCATGCCCTACCTGCTAATGTAGTCAACTCAGCCACATTAGTGAGATTTAAAAAATCCTTGGATAAGCACATGGATGATTTTGGGGTAGTGTAGGGGGACGAGCTGAGAATAGAAACAGCCTCTGTATTACTCCCAATGCCATTTGCTAGTGAATATTTGGATGGGCTACACTTAAACAGGACTGGGACTGACTTTTCGGGAATGTTAACTTAGTGAAGCATTTATTCTAATTTCACACAGGGAGAAGTATCATGATAAAGTATTATAAAGGAGAAACCATGTTCCGAGAGGACTGACAGAGAAAAATTATATTAAAATAGAGATGTAGCTAGAATCAGGATAAATAAGATGGGGAAAAAATGAGACAATCTGGAATGGGTTTGGAGTGTGTGTGTGTAATAAAAGAACTGTAGTAAGAAATGTTCATGAGCTGCAGGTAGAAATTGGGATTATGATACAGTGGCAAGTTAATAAACCTGACTACAAAGTATTCAGGAAATGTAGAAAAGGGCAAAATACGATGTGAGATGGCAATATTAATCAAAGATGCAGACAAAATCTTGCAGAGGCTTGGGCAGAATGGGTCGGCTGTAGTTGGAATCAATTACACATAACATTGGTGGTGCTAGAGCATGGTGGAATTACGACTGTCACACGCTCCTTTAAAGAGGTTGTAAGGATAAACACAACAACGAGAAACCAAACAGGACAACTTAAGTGTTGGGAAAACTTTTTTTTCTTTTGAACCATAGAATCCCTGCAGTGTGGAAACAAGCCGTTTGACCCATCAAGTCCACACTGACCCTTTGAAGAGCATCTACTCAGCAGTCTCCTCCCCACCCCCCCCAATCCCTGTATCGCATTTCCCATGGCTTATCCATCTAGCCTGCACGTCACTGGACACTATGATCAATTTAGAATGGCCAATCCACCTAATCTACACATCTTTGGATGTGACAGGAAGCTGGAGCACTTGGAGGAAACCCGTGCAAACACAGGGAGAATGTCCAAACTCCACACAGACAGTTGTGCAAGACTGAAATCGAAGCCGGTGTTAGGCAGCAGTGCCATACCTGGAGACATCGCTAGGATTCTTCATCCAATGGAATTTATTAATATACAATCATGTAGGAAATATCAACAAAGGTGATCTCTTTCTTTGTGATGATTATTAATCTTTTGTTGATTTCATCACACCTCAGCTTCTCAAATTTAAAGTCTGGGAATTTGGTGAGGTTTCTTCCCAGAGAGAGCCACTACAGTTTGGCAATCTCTTCATCCATTTTGTTCTGGCATTCTGGAGCAGCATCAACAGGACTACCCACTTTCTTGCTCTTAGTGTCACAGCCATGGATCTTACCTGTGAAGACGTTTTGAATAAACTGAAGTTCTTGTTCATAATAAGCATTGCCTGCCACAAGCCCAATGGTTTGGTGGAGCTCCACAGATAGTGGAAATTGCAGGAAAGGTTGGACAAGCACTCAGCTTGCTATGCAAATCAAGATACTATCTAATCAATCTGTTGAGAAATTATACACTCTAAAGTAGGTGTGACTTGAACCTAAGTCTTCTGGCTCAGAGATAGGGACACTATCACTCACCACAAGAGCCCCAATCAAAGGGACTACTTAGAGGCAATAATTTTAACAAAATTAACATTTACTTGGACAATTGTGGATTAATCAAAGGAAGCTATCATTGCTCTCAGGTAAATTGTATCTAACTAGTTAATTTATTTGATGAGGTTACAGATGGTTGGCGAGGGTTGGTGAGGGCAAATAAATTCATTGTGGTATTCATTGACTTCCAAAAGGCATTTGGCAATGTGCAACAGAATTGACTAGCCAGTGAAGTTGAAGCTCATGGAGTAAACAAGGTAGCTGCAACATAGGTTGGTTTAGTCACAGAATGTGGAGAATAGTGGTGAATAGTTGTTCATCAAACTGGCAGAAGTTGTACAGTGGGGTTCCAAAAGGGTCAGTACAGGGATCACAGCTTTTCCTATACGGGGTGAACAGGGCACAGTTTGAAAATTCGCAGATGGCATTAAAAGTACTGTCATCTGTTGAAGGATAGTAATAAACTTCAAGATGACATTGTCAGAGGGAATAGGCAAACATGGGTTGGATAAAATTCAGTGCAGAAAAATGTTAAGTGATACACTATGGTTGGAAAAAATGAGAAAAAAAGTGAAATAAAGGGTATCTATCAAAAGAGGGGCAGAAGCAGATTTGGAGACCTATTTGCTCAAACCACTGAAAGAGAGAGGGCAGACTGAGAAAGGTACACAGGATCCTAGTTTTATAAATAGGAACATAGTCCTACTCTAAAACCCAACAGTTTTGGGGTTGAGGTAGGGAAAGTGGAATGGACAGGAGGCATTTCAGACATCCATGCCCCTGCACCAAATGGACTGCAAGAGTTCAGGAAGGCAGCTCAGCAGAATGGGCAGTAAACACTGGCCGAGTCAATGGAGCCCACTTCCCCTAAAAGTAAGACTGACTTAAATCAGGAGCTACTTTCATTTCTGGCATTTCCAAATGCAATGTGTGGGTTTAACATGTTTTACATTGATTTAAAGCTACCAAGGTTCTTTGAAGAGGTCAGATTCATTTTTTAAAAGTTAGCATACTCTTTTAATATGGTAAGAGCCCTTTGGGAGAAGTCAGGTGTCCTTTTAGGAGGAGAACTACAAGTGCTGTAAAGCATTGAATGATGGACATGGTTGAAATGAATTGGCATCAGGTTGGCATTGGGCTGATTGTGGTTACGGGAATGAGTGGGAGTTTATGATGAGGCCCTAAGGTGTCTTAGAAGCTATGTAGCAACATGGAGGTGTGCAGATGATCATAAGTTGGAATGGAGAATATGAAGATCATTGGGGGGTAAGGGAGTTTGAGTTGGCATAGTTGGAACATGGGGAGTGTGTGGTGGGTGAAGGTAAAGGTAAATATGGCTGTTTTCTCCTCTTCTGCTTTTATTGTAACTAGAATGCGGATGGAGAGCAACAAGGAGAACTTTTGAACAAGATAGCTTTTGTGATTGTCTTTGTACTAGATCTGGGGACAGTGGGCTGGACTCGAGTTAGCATCCAAGAGACTCTGTCTCTGAATAAAAATCAGAACGTTTGATTATTTTTCTCTTGAGTTGGGTTTGAGGGCTTGTATATGTTGCTGGATCTCTGCACACTGCAAGATTGTGTATTACAAAAGTAAGTAAGTTGAAACGTACCTTATTAAATATTAGTTTGAAGACAGGAGGCATATTGTATCCAATTTGACACTTAAGAATGATGTCAAGGATTTAGAGAGGGTAAAGAAAAGATTCACAAATAGTGTCAAGAATGAGGAACTGCGCTTATTGGATAGACAGGAGAAGTGGGGCCTGTTCTGGTTAGAGGAGAGCCTTTTGAAAGAGGTTTTGAGAGAATTAAAAATCATGATGCATTTTGTCAAAGTTGGTGGAGAGAAACTGTTCTCTTTGGTAGAAGGGCCGCAAACCAAAGAATAACAATTTAAGGTGATTGGCAAAAGACCAAATAGCAACATGACAAAAATCTTCATGTTTTTTAGTCACTCATGGCACTCGGATGCTACTAGCTAGTCAGCATTTACTGACCTTTCCTCGTTGCCTTTGAGAAAGTGATGGAAAGCTGACTTTTTTATCTGCTGCAGTCCACCTGCTGCAGGTAGACTCCAATGCATTAGGATGGGATCCCCAGGATTTTGACCCAGCAAACAATGAAGGAACAGCAATATATTCCAAAGCAAGATGGTGAGTAGCTTGGAGCAGAACTTGCAGCTGGTGGCATTCCTATATATCTACTGCCCTTGTCCTTCTGGATGGAAATGGTCATGGGTTTGGAAACTGTCTAAAGAGCTTTTGTGAATTTCTGCCATGTATCTTGTCAACAGTACATACTGGTGTTACTCAGTGACAGTGGTGGAGGGAGTGGATGATTATGTATTTGGTGCCAGTCAAGCAGGCTACTTTATCCTGAATGGTGTCAAGCTTCGTGAGCGGTGTTGGAACTACACTTGTCCAGGCAAGTGGGGAATATTCCATCACTCATCTAACTTGGTTTTGTAGATGGTGGACAGACTTTGAGAGTCAGGAAGTGTCTTCCTCACCACAGTGTTCGTAGCCTCTGATCTGCTCTTCGCGTCATAGAGTCATACAGAATGGAAACAAAACCTTCAGCCAAATTCATCCATGCTGACCAGTTCCTAAATTGAACTAGTCCCATTTGCCTGAGTTTGGCCCATATACCTCAAAAGCATTTCTATCCATGTACATGTCCAAATGTCTTTTAAGTGTTGTAATTGTATCTGTCTCTACCACCTTGTATTTAGATAAGTACAAAGTGTTGTATTTTGGTGGATCAAACTTGAGCAAGACTTAACAATCAATGGTCGGGCCGTGGGGTGTGTTACATAACAAAGAGATTGAAGGATAAAGGTTCATAGCTCCTTGAAAGTTGAACCACAGCTGGACACAATGGTGCAGAAGGCTTTCAGCATTGTTTTCATGAGTCAGAGCATTGAGTATAGGTGTTGGAACATCTTGTTGCAGCTGTACAAGATGGTGACGCCACATTTGGAGTGCTACATACAGTTCTGGTTGGCCTACCACAGAAAGGATATTATTAAACTGAAAAGAGTGCAGAAAACATTTACTGGGATATTACTTGGACTAGAAGGTTTGAGTTATAAGAAGAGGTTGGATAGGCTGGGACTTTTTCCCTTGGAGCATCGGAGACTGAGGGATAACCTTTTAGAGGTCTATAAAATCATGAGAGGTGTACATCAGGTAGATAGCCAACGGCTTTTATCCATGGTAAGGGAATCTCATCCGAGAGGTCATAGGTTTACGTGAGATGGGAGAGATATAAAAGGGTCCAGAGGGGCAGTTCTTTTTCACTCAGTGGGTGGTGACTGTCTGGAAGGGGCTGCAAGAGGTAGTGGTGGAAGTGAGTACAATTTCGTCGTTTAAGGTTCTTACAGGTACGTGAATGGAATAGGTATGGAGGGATATGGACTAAACACAAGCAAATGAAACTCATTTAATTGTGAATTCTGGGCAACTTGGTTAAGTTGGTTTGAAGGGCCTGTTTCCATGTTGTAGACTCCATGTCTCCATTCAGAAGTCTAATAATAGTGGGAAAGAAGCTGTTCTTGAATCTGTTAGTACGTGTATTTAAGCTTTTGTACCTCGACCAGATGGAAGAGATTGGAAGAGATTATAACCAGGGTGGGAGGAGTCTTTGATTATGCTGACTGTCTTTCCAAGGCAGTGAGAGGTTTAGATGGAGTCAATGGATGGAAGGCTGGCTTGTGTGATGGACTGGACTTTGTTCACATCTTAGTTTCATATGGTCCTGGGTAGATCAGTTGCCATGTTTTCGATGGTGCGTCTACAAAAATTGATAAGAGTCTTTATGGACATGCTGAATTTCCTTAGCCTTCTGGGGAAATAGAGGTGTTGATGTGCTTTCTTGACTGTCTCAGAACAGATTGGTTGGTTGTCGTCACTCCGAGGAAGTTGATGCTGTCGACCATCTCCACCTCAGCTCCATTGATGTAGATAGGGGGCATACCCTCCACTTTGCTTCCTGAAGTTAATGACCAGCTCTTCCATTTTGCTGACATTGAAGGAGAAATTGTTATCTTTATACCATGTGTGGAAGAACTGGGCAAGCCATTTTGTCACATACTAAATCGTGTGGAAACCATTTTGCCTCATATTCAGTGCCTACCCTGAACAAAGCTTGTTTTCCCCTGTCTGCTTGGGAAATAGTTGGCCTTGCAGCTGTGCAGATAAACAACTTCTCTTTGCATGAAGCCATTGTGTACTAACACCTGCTTATCAGCTACTAACTGTTGCAATCCATACGCTACGTGACTGGGGCTAAAGTTATGCAAGTTGCCCTGTGCTTGCTTTTTATCCTGTAGTTAATGGTCAGCAAATTGTACATTATAAAGTCTGGTGAATCTCTCTAACCTGTTGGAATGATTCAGGACCATCAATCAAGCTGGTCACCTTTTCTCTCCCGGTGATATATTACAAATAAACTTGTGAGAACTCAAGGCTTGTGTGTGCGATTCATTCCAAAACAACCATTCTCCAACACCATACCACTAAGTGCACTATCTCTTTCGCAAATTCTATCTTGTCATCTGGCCTATAACAGTAGTTTTATCAGTGAACTTGTAGATGGAATTAGGATGAAATTTGGTCTCACAGACATGAGTGTAAGGGGCTGAGTACACAGCTTTGCAGGGTGCGAGTGTTGAGGATTGTCATGAAGCATGTGTTGTTGTCTATTTTTACTGATTGCAGTCTGTGGGTTAGGAAGTTGAGAATCCAGTTGCAGAGGGCGAAACAGAGACTTAGGTCTTGGGTTTTTGAGATTAGTTAGGTTGGAATTATAATGTTGAAAGTGGAACTTGTAGTCAGTGAGTAGGAGCCTGACATAGATAACCTTGTTATCTAAATGTTCCCGGGATGAGTGTAGTGCCAGGGAGATGGTATCTGCCTTGAGAGTGGGTGAGTTGCAAAGGAAAGCACTTCATAATTATGGAGGGCAGGGCTGCCGAGTAGTAGTCATTGTGGCACACTGCATGAGTTTTCTTTTGTACCAGGGTGGTCATCTTGAAGCAGGGGGTCTTCAGACCAGAGTAAAGTGTGGTTAAAGATGTCAGCTATGACAATTCTGTTCCTTTGACAAGGTTGAACTGGCCTTGGTTTTTTTCAGAGAGGTGCTAAACAACCCATTGTTCCGTCATGTCTGAAGTCTGAATGGATCATTTGGGGCCTTTTTATTTACCCTGAAGAGATAATGCCTCTGACCTAAGCCTTTCATATCTTTAAAAAAAAACCTGTCGGGTGGCACGTGGCTCAGTGGTTAGCACTGCTGACTCACAGCACCAGGGTCCCAGGTTCGATTCCAGCCTCAGGTGATTGTGTGGAGTTTGCACATTCTCCACGTGTCTGCGTGGGTTTCCTCCAGCTGCTCCAGTTTCCTCCCACAATCCAAAGATGTGCAAGTCAGGTGAATTGGCCATGCTAAATTGCCTATAGTGCTAGGTGCATTCGTCAGGGGAAATGGGTCTGGGTGGGTTACTCTTCGGAGGGTCAGTGTGGATTTGTTGGGCCAAAGGGCCTGTTTCCACACTGCAGGGAATCTAATCTAATCTAATCAAAGGGGAGTATCCATCTAGCTGTGTTTTTGATTCAGTTCAGCGGCAGTGTGCGTTAAGAAAGGCTGCTGGTTCTCTCCCTCCTTCTGCCCTTCTGACTTCGTAACCTGTAAGCCTGGTTTGGTTCATTTTTTATCTCTGTGCTAAGGGATGTGTTTATTGGGATTGTTGCAAGTATCTTTGAAATAGCATCATTAAATCAGGGATAGTCTGTTGTGTTTGGATAGGATAAGTTATCCAGTATTCTATTTTCTGTTCTTTATGTTTCATTCTGTAATTTGTAAATAAATTCTGTTTGTTTAAAACTTGGCAGTTGCACCAGCTGATTCACTCCGGGAATATCCACTATACCCTTATCAAAAACAAATAGCAAAGTTACGGTCTGGGCTACCTGCTTAAAAATGTTTTGAGGGGTCGGGCCTGGTCTATAACAGATTGGGGCTCTTTGTGGGATTTAAATAGTGAGTCGTCGGTGTTAGTGTCTTTTATTTTAGGTGTTTATTTGATTGTTTTAAACAGCACTGGGATAGCAATGGCTCTTTCAGTCACCAAGAAGGTTCTGGAAGTTGAAGAAGTGACCCTGAGGGTTTTACAAAAGGTAAATATGCCCAAGCTATGAGAATTAGTAGACAAGCTGGAGTTGAAATTACCTCCTAATGTGAGGAAAGATGAGATGATTGAAGCAGTAGCTCAGCGTTTAAATTTGCTGGAAAACCCCATCAGGAGCAATAGAGATAGCTAAACTTCAATCACAAATAAAGCAGCTTCAGGTAGAAGCAGAAATGAAACAGTTTGAGTTACAACTAAAATTGGAAGAGAAAGAAAAAGAACAAAGAGCTTTAGCAGAAGAGAAAGAAAAAGCGATAAAGTTTGAATTTCAGAAAAGCCTAGACTGGAAAGTCAGCTTAAAAGATGGAGATGAAGGCTGAGGAAGAGAGTGAGGATGAGCAAGCCCCTGGTAGTCAGAAGCCTGGTGAGAAACTGTTTAAGTATGTTCAAGCATTGCCAAGATTTTATGAGAAGGATGTGGAAGCCCTCTTCATCTCATTTCAAAAGGTGGCTAAACAAATGCAGTGACCAGTGACCACATGGGTTTTTTGATCCAAACCAAGCTTGCAGGAAGAGCTAGTGAGGTGTTCACATCACGATCAGTGGGGGTATCTGGGGAGTTTGAGGAGGTGAGAAAAGCTATCTTAAGTACAAATTAGCATGTACCAGAAGCCTACAGACAATATTTCAGGAATCTTAAGGATGGGCCCTGGTCAAACCAATATTGGGTTTGAAAGTATCAAACAAAGTAATTTTGATAGATGGATAAGAGCTTTAAAAATAGAGCCAACTTACGATGCCCTTAGAGAGAAAACTATTTTGGAGAAATCCAAAAATGCACTGCCTGACATGGTGCAAACTCATGTGGAAGACCAGAGAGTTAAAACGGCAAGGTTAGCAACTAAAGCGGCTGATCATTGAATTCGTCCGTAAAACATGGTTTGGCTTCCAGCATCAGTTTCAGTCTATGAGGGATGGAAATTGGGGAAAAGAGAAATCCTCACATGGAAAGGAAAAGGTGGATCTTGGTGAAGATCATAAGAAGAACTTACCACAGGGTAAAAAGGAAACCCTTGAAAGGGACAAAGTTGTTAAAAAGCTCCACTGTTTTCATTGCAATAAAGTAGGTCATATGAAATCACAGTGTTGGCGGGCTAGGAAAAAGTCAGATATAGAAAAGTAGGACAAGTCTGGGGGTTTTGTTGAAATGGTTACAGAAATCACAGTGGAAGCCAGAAAGCTGCATTAGGGTGTACAGGCTGATCAGAGGTTGATTAAGGAGGAAATGCCAGATCTGCTTAAAAAACATACCTGCAAAAGTAAAGTTTATTCTCATAGACCAGGAGTATATTAAGGGACACAGAATCCTGAAGGATGAAAAGCTATGTACTCCTGAAGGGCTATTGTCAGGAAAGGTACTAGTAACAGAATTCATGGTGAGACAAGAAGCACTCAATCATGTAAAGTGAGGTTAGAGTATCCAGAGGAAAGTGGAGAATTTGTGTTAGGAGTACTGGACAAACTAGGCAGAAGTGGGGACTGCAGATGCAGGAAATTAGAGTCAAGATTAGAGTGGTGCTGGGAAAGCACAGCGGGTCAGGTAGCATCCGAGGAGCAGGAAAATTGACATTTCAAGCAAACTCCAGGAATACAATTTGTCCTTGCAAATGATATAGCTGATTCACCAGTAGTTGCCACCTACTGTAATTGAAAATTCAGTGGAAACTCAGGCAACTGAAGCAGTGCAGGATTTTTACCCTGGAATCTTTCCTGATTGTGTAGTAACAAAGTCACAAAGTCACCAGCTAAAGCAGGAAAGATCAAAGGGGACAGATAAGGAAGCTGAAGGGACTTTAGGAGAGACTTTGTTCAATTGAATGGTTGAGACAAAACAGGATCAAATAAATAATCATGCAAATATCTTTAGCTCTGTCAAACTTTGTGCTAAGGGATGTGTTTGTTGAGGATTGTTGCAAGTATCTTTGGAAGAGCATCATTGAGTCAGGGATAGTCTATCAAGTTTGGATAGGATAAGTTATCCAGTATTCTATTTTCTGTTCTTTGTGTTTCATTCTGTAATTTTACAAAATTCTGTTTGTTTAAAACTTTGCAGTTAGACCAACTCATTCACTCCAGGAATATCCACTATACCCTTATTAAAAACAAACAGCAAAATTATGGTCTGGATTACCTGCTTAAAAATGTTTTGAGGGGTCCATAACACAGCCAATACTCCCAACAGCTGGTACACACAGGATCTGAGTGCACAGCCAAGGATTTCATCTGGACCAATCACTTTCAATGGGTTTACTTTCAAATGGCTAATCTAATGTCTGCAGTGGTGACTGAGGGAACAGGTGTATCCAAGGCTGTCAGGACAAGGTGACACCATTTCGCTGACCTTCTGTGCAAATGAGTGTAAAATGCATTAACTACATCAGGGAGTGATGTATTTTTGTTACATTCCATTTTGCTTTATTTTTTAGCCCGTAATGGTATGTAAACCCTGCAACAAACAGGGAGTGTCCATGTGTTAGTTTGGGTCTCTAGCTTAGTCCAGTTTTGCCTCTTGGCGTCTCTAATAGCCTTACAAATGTAGTATCTGGATTTCCTGTCTAGGTCAGAATGATCTGACTTGAATGCCACATGGACATACGCTAGGAATATGCTGAGGAGGTGAAATTGAAACCAAGTTGTTCCAGTCTCACCTGCAGGCCATTGCAGCTCCCATGTTTTGTGGTAAAGTAACTACTTGTGATCGATCCAGGGCGTCGGTAATGGATGTCTGTTGCTTCAGAATGGGCTGCTCCTGATGGGGTCCTGGCTCTGGGTCATGGTCGCGGGCACTATAGGGGTCCTCAGAATCAGTTCCACCAGGATTCCACATTGTCCATTTCCCTTAAGGTCAGTTGCCATTCCTGGGCTGTTTGGGCCTCCTCAGAGTTGGATCATTGCAGGGTCAAATACTGCTCCTGGGCTGGTCGGGCCTCAGTTCCGGGTTTCCTCAAAGTGAAGAAGGTCAGGCCAGCGGGCTGCCATTAAGCTTGCTCTAGGCTTGCTGATCCAGAGTCGGTAATCTGTAGAACCTTCAGACGTGCAAGTAGATTTAAGAGAGCATTGGCAGAAATTTTAACAGACTTAGAATTGAAGTTGAAAAGAGCAGAAGGATTGCAAGATATGTAAGAGTAAGATTTGCTGTAGAGAGCTTGCAAAGAGTTGCCATGTGTTGGCACCACCTTGAATCCTTATTTTTATTTTACCTTACAATTATAGGTACAATGTTAAAATATAGGCCAACCTATGTAACACCAACTTGTCTTCAAATCTTCAACCTAACCTTGAAACAGACTAACTCATCTTATGCCTATTCTTTTGGCTAAAACTAGCTCCTTAACTCCCAATGTTGAATTTGAAATCCTAATAAATTCTAATCAAATTCCACTACAGGCCTGCCAGCCTTTCCAACCTTCTCTAAGTTTTGCCACCCCTTTCATTTTTCCATTGCCTCTCAATTCTCCATCAGTGACAAGGCTTCAGTTTTCTGGGCCTCATCTCTGGAACTCCATCCTCTAAACCTTGTTTCTCTCTCTCTCTTTAAAAGTCTCTTCAACTGAGTCACAAGGCAAAACTAGAAGGCATATTTTTAAGGTGAGAGCAAGATTTATAAGGGACCTGAGGGGCAACTTTTTTGCATGGGGTGGTTCATATACCGAATGAACTGCCAGAGGGAGTGGTAGACAGTGACAACATTTAACAGGCATTTGGACAGGTCGATCAATAGGAAAGGTTTGAGGCATTTGGGCCAAATGCATGCAAGTGAGAGACATTTAGTTTGGGAAACCTGGTCGGCATGGACAGGTTGGACCAAAGGATCTGTTTCTATGCTTTATGATTCAATGATTCTATAAAAGCAAAGAATTGGCTTAAAGGTAACTCTATTGAAATGCTTAACAAAATAATAGATTAACCACTATAAATTAACTGTTCCCATATAGTATCATCTATTTTCAATGCCCTTATCCATAGTCATGGAGTCATAGAGTCCTCCAGCGTGGAGACAGATGGCAGATCACCACCAGCTTCTCAAGGGTGGGCAATAAATTCTGACCTAGCCACCAGTGCCCATATCTTGAAATAATGTTTTTAAAAATTCCTAATCAGTAAATGTTCTATTCTGAGGCAGTCTTAAGGCTCTGTCAAGCTGATTGCAAGTGAGATGACCTGTACCTTATATAGTTTGCTAAGAGTTGTTACATCACTCTTTGGTCTGCCTCACGGACTGAATAAATAGAGAAGGTGAATATTTGAGAATGTGAGGGTGGATCAGAAGGAGGGCTCTTTCAGTTTTATTACAAAATTTGACAATATAGTAAACAATATTGACAGTTGATTTTAGGAGGGCATAGACTGGTTTGTTTTTAATGCTTATTCATGGGGTGTAGTTATCATTATAGAAGCAATCATTTATTTCCTCCATAATTAGCTTCCTAGAGTCGATGTGGTGTCCTTCCCTCATCATGAATATGGTGGTATGGGGCATTTAATAGATTGGGTGGGTGGCAGGTATGGACCCTAAAACCTTCCTGCCTCCACCTGGATTAAACTCCTTCCCACTTTTTGAACCCTTCAGTCGGTCAATGAATGTCCACTTCAGCACCTAATCCCATTGCCACTGATAATAACCCAACAGCTCAATCAGTTGAGCGTGGCAAATAAATCCTGGCATGTTTCCTTGTGGGATCCCAAAGAAGGTTGTGACAGTGATTATGTTCCTGTTAAGTGCTTAAGTGTCATGAGATGGGGGATCACGCTGGCTATCCAGCTGATGGTCACCACCCTTGTCATCACCACCAGAATTCCACCCATAGACTCAATTCAGCACAAAAAGTGGTTATTTGGTCCATTATTTGGTCTATGCCAGCTCACTGGAAAACAAGTGAGTCAATCCTATTCCACTGTGTTATCCTGTAGATCTGCAAGTTTATTTTGTTCAATTGCCCATCAAGTTTCTTTTCAAAATCATTTGTCATCTCTGCTTTTGCTCTCCTCCTAGGTAGACCATTTCCACTCATTATTGTTCTACCTCACAGTTCCCTGCATCTCCTGCCCAATAACTTAAATTTTTGTTCCCTGTTCTTGGACCATTAGCCAAATAGAGTAGCCTTTCTTAGTCTATCTTATCTAAGCTGTTCATATTCATCTGCACCTGCATCAAATCTTCTCTCAATCACCTTGGCCCCTTTCTTAACCACGAATCAGTGTAGGACAGCAAGAACAGGGGTAATTGCTCAACAAGATGCTGTGCAATTTTAGATAGGAACATGACACCAGGTTTGCACACAGTTTGGTTTAACCTCAAACTGTTAAAAGGCAGAGGGATGGCAGTCATTGTTATATAAATGAATTAGAAACAGGAATGAAAAACAGTGGCTTTGCTTTTTCCAATAATTTTTGAAGAAGGTTTATGTTCATCAAGTACTTGATATCAGACAAGCTCTTTGTTTTAAAATGTCTTCATGGGATGAGGACATCATTGGCTAGGCCAGTATTTATTGGCCATCCCTAATTGCCCAGAGGGCAGATGAAGAGTCAACCACATTGGCTGTGAAGTCGCATGTATGCCAGACCAAATAAGGATGGCAGTTTCCTTCCCTAAAGGACATGAGATTAACTAAGAAGAAACTGTTTCTAATGTCAGAAATGTTGGTGGAACAAGTACTTTTTAGGAACTAAACCAATGAGGGTGGCATGGTGGCTCAGCGGTTAGCTCTGCTGCCTCATAGGGTCAGGGACCTGGGTTCAATTCCCGCCTCAGGCAACTGTCTGTGTGGAGTTTGCACATTCTCTCCATGTCTGCGTGGATTTCCTCTGGGTGCTTTGGTTTCCTCTTATAGTCCAAAGATGTGTAGGTTAGGTGAATTGGCCATGCTAAATTGCTCATAGTGTTAGGTGCAGGGGAAATGGGTCTGGGTGGGTTCTCTTCGGAGGGTCAGTGTGGACTTGTTGGGCCAAAGAGCCAGTTTCCACATTGTATGGAATCTAATCGAAACATTTTTATTCAGTGAGTTGTTATGACCTGAAATACAGTGCCTTGGAAGGGGGTTTAATATTGAGTTGAAATATCCTGGTCTCTTGGAGAAGTCTAGGAGATTGAAGAGCTGACTTGTGATCAACAAAAACAGTGGAGGTGGACTTGGAAAGGCACTAATTACCTTGAGAGACTTCGTTGGGATCACTTTGAGCTGAAGGTCCACAAAATTTCAAACACTTCATCTGCCTGCCCCTTCAGGCCTTATTTCCCGCTGCAAACTACGATGTTTGCCAACCAGATATATTGATTTATTTGTCTTCTAATACTTGTATGTTATTTTTTTAACTCACCCAGTGTACCAATTAGCTCCTCATTTACTTTAGCTTGATCATGGTTCTAATCCTTGGGAAACACTAAGCATAAGCAGTATGTCTCCTAGTTCAGCTTTCCTCAACCTCCTCACTAACTCCTTTGTCAAGAAGAGAAATCTGGCATTGTTTGCCCTTGTCCCCTAAGGGTGGCATAGTGGCTCAGTGGTTAGCACTGCTGCCTCAGAATGCTAGAGGCCCAGGTTTGATTCCCGCTTTGGGTGACTGTCTGCGTGAAGCTTGCATGTTTTCTTTGTGTCTGTGTGGGTTTCCAGCAGCTGCTCTAGTTTCCTCTCACGGTCCAAAGATGTGCAGGTTAGGATGATTAGCCACTGTAAATGCAAGGTTTCAGGGATAGGGTAAGGAGCTGAGTTTCAGTGGGATGCTTTTCAGAGTGTTGGTGTAAATTCGATGGGCTGAATAACCTCTTCCCACACTGTCGGGGTTCTGTGATTCCTTGTGGGAATGCACTTTGACTGTATTTGAACAATCGTCTGTTTTGTTTCCTTTCTGTTTAATTTCCTTTTTTTTATTTCACTCATGAGTTGAGGCCCTTAAGTAGTCCCCATTTATGAATTGTTTAAGTTCTATTCCCATCTGTCTTCAAATTATCAAGAAGTAGGTGTTAGGATGCGTGACCAAAGGTTTATTCAAGTTAGTAATTTTTAAAAAGAATGGTAGAAGAAGTGAAGAAGCAAAACGGATTTTTCAAGGAACGAGTTCAAAGCTTAAGGACCTCAAGGGCTGAAGGTGCAACCACTGGAGCTGAGGTGAAAGACACTTTGGTGCACAAGAGACAATGACTGTAGACACATAGCTTTGTGGGGATCGAATAGATTACAGGGCAAGTGGAAACATGTAGGGATTGAATAGAATAGGAGGAGAATTTCAAAATCCAATGTGCATTGCGGTTCTGTATCTGCTGTAGATTTATGAAGGCACAGATCACAAGCCACTCAAAGCCAATGCCCAACTGAAGCTGAATGCTTTCTTTTTGTATCTCTTCATTATAGAATTGGAAACTCAGAACAGATAAAAACACCGCGCAGACAGAAGCACCGCGCAGACAGAAGCACCGCACAGACAGAAACACTGAGCTTGGCTATTAACATTTGTTGTAATTTTATTGGAGTACATGCTACTGCAGACTAAGAAAAAATAAGCTAATCCAGTATAAATCTCTGCAGAAGCAAGCTATTCTGATAATGAGGTAATTTTCCAGCTTTACGTTTAAGACTGAGAGCAGTACTTTTACCTTGTTTTCTATAGCGTTTTAGGGATAGGGCAAAATATAGTTGAAGTGCAAGATGGGGGAACAAACAGGGGTCATAAAATCTTCGAAAGACAAATAAAATAACATTTCATGCTTACAGTGACACTAAATTACTTTTGGATTTATGTCTGTTGTTATTGAGCAGAAGTTTCAACATGTATATCTATTTAAACACATAAGTTCAGATTTGCTCAGGCATTTGTTGAAGTCAGCTACATACATAGCATTGCACAGTTGACATTTTTCCACATGGATATACTATACAGATTCCACTGCTGCTACTTCTAGTCTGATAAGTGGAAATGCTTGCCAGAGGCTGGAAGTTTCCTATCAAGAAGTCTGGGACTAGACCACTTAAACAATGCTAGATCCTCCAGGCCCAATGGTACTTTATCAATCCAACATGGACTTCTGGCTCAGATCCCAGTTTGTGCAAACGTCAGTGGATACCAAAGGGGTACTTAATGTGCTCTGATACATTTCTCTTCTTCAAATGTAATTAATAAACATTTTTCAGAGTAGACTGCCGCCTGCAAGTATGTTTTGATTTCTACATTGCTTTTCTGAGTTATGACGTCAAGCCTCTGTTATCCAGCCTACCACAGAGCTTACACAAGGGACAACTGCATATTTGAACAAGTTAAAAAGTGTGGGTCCTATTTTCCCATATGTTACTATTACATTTTGTCTTTTTGACTCAATTTTAAACTGATCAATTAATCACAAATAGGCGAACTCATGTCTGGGCTGGCACCTGAAGAATGTTTACATGGACAGGTCTCTGTGGAAATCCATCTCACAATGAGGTCTCAACTATTCTGGTCCAATTAGCGTATCCTCATCTTAAAAACAACATGCCTGAGAAAGGCAGCAGCTGTCAGCAGGATTCAGACTGATCTACCAGCTTCATTGAGTTTTACTCTTCCATTTCAAATATTGAACTGATTGGGTAGAACTCAGACCACTGAGGATTGAAGGATATGTCCCAGCTTGTATGGAGAAAATTGACCTATCCTCTCAATGATTCACTCCCATTCTCCTATTCCAGGAATTCCTAATGAAATTATGTCTTTATTACCACACCAAATGATTCATTGTTATTAATTAGTAATATCCATTGAGCATTTTTTGTACTTCAATACAAGAAATAAATTCTTTGTTCACTGTTATGTTTGTTTATGTTTCAACTTGATTCCAATAAAATACACTGGTCATTGGAAATTTTAGAATCTGTAATTTATGCAAGATGATTGAGCAAAGTATCCGAAATGAGAAAAAAAGGCCTATGCTTTACTAAGGAAATACTTTTAAAAATCAGGAGCTACTTTTTAAAACAGTTAAGTTATTCAATTATGTGAATTATTATGCTTCTTCAGTAATTCCAGTTTTAGTATTGTGTCCTCATTCTGTGAAGTGGTTAAACTGTGGTTTTACTAAGTATTTTCCTTTCATATTGACTCATGGGGCTAAAACATCCTACTGACTCTGTGATTCAGTGCAACAGTATTTGCTTCTTTGATCCAAAAGAGGTTTGTACAGTTTATTTTTCTTTGTTGCAACCTTAATTTTCAAAATGGGAGTCAGTTTGTTACTTCACAAACTTTTCTCATGCCATTAAATTGAAGTTAAAGATGATTCTTCCACACATTGCATACGCACTGATGGGTCACAGACACAGTAAATCTAATCTAGTCATGTCTTTGTTGTCTCTACAAGCAAAATTTCTCCGAAACATTGGGTCACTAAATGTTTTGTTGAAATGAATGATCTGAAAAATGTGGCAGTGTTACCCACTAGCAACAAATATCCATAAATATGGTTGAATTAGCCACTTTCCTTTACATTAGAATCATGGAGTATGCAACAACTTCCTGATATGCATTCCTGCCGGGTGAAGTGCTGTGCTGAAACTGCACATACCTTAGGCAATGTGAACAGAATCAAAGAAAAATCATCAATTTGAAAATCACACAGCAGCTCACCCAATGACCTCTGTGACATCCACAGAGAATTTTCAAACTAATCCCCGTTCTTCCACACTTCAAAGGTATAGTTCTCGCTAGAGAATGCAATATATTACCAAAATTACCACCTTACTGTCTCAGAGGAAGAATAAAGCTGTTAGATACTTTGATTCCAACCGGTAAAATTCAAAGGCCTGACAAGCACCTACAATGAATCTTGACTATGCGAAAAGAAGTCATTCAGCCCATGGGTCTGCACTGACCCTCTGAAGAGCATTCCAGTCACTGCTCCCCACCCTATCCCCATAATCCCGCATTTACCATGGCTAATCCACCAAGCCTACGCATTCCTGGACAGCAAGGTGCAATTTATCATGGCCAGTCGTACTTAACTTGCACATCTTTGCACTGTGGGAGGAAACCAGAGCACCCAAAGGAAACTCACATAAACATGGGAAGAGAATGCGCATACTCTATATGCAGAGTTGCCCAAGATTGGAATTAAACCCAGGTCCCTGTGTTGTGAGGCAGCAGTGCTAACCCACTGAGCTGCCGTGCCTCCCTATGCTCAAAAGCCTTAACAGTTTTCCTACTGAGCTCTACAGAACCACAGTCCCCATACTCCCACCCTGCTCACTTAAATACCACACTTAATTTTGACGCCCAGATTAATTGAAGAAGGTTTTTAACATTTCCTCCAAAATAGGTGTGAAGTTAGTGGAGCCATCAATTGAAGCTGCCACATGAAGGTCAAACTGTTTTCAGGTTCAGGCATGATTGGAATGAGCAGTGAAAGCCAAACAGGCAGCTTGGTGGTGCCATATCCAGCTTGGTCAGGGGAGAAAGCCGATTGCAGAGGGGTTGAGGACTTGTTAGTAACAGATGCCTGTTGTTCCTTGTCATGGAAAAATGATTCCACAAAAAATTCTTGGCTATTTGTTGAACATTTAACATCAATTCCTTTTCAATGAAAATTTTGTCCATTTGTAACAATTGTGAAGGGTCTGATAATGAATGTAGGACTGAAAATGTGTTGCTGGAAAAGCGCAGCAGGTCAGGCAGCATCCAAGGAACAGGAAATTCGACGTTTCGGGCATAAGCCCTTCTTCAGGAAATTTTTTAACAGGAAATTCGACGTTTCGGGCATAAGCCCTTCTTCAGGAATGTTTCTGATCTCCAGCATCTGCAGACCTTACTTTCTCCTCAATGAATGTAGGACTCCTATTTTCCATTATTAACCATCAGAAACAGACAGACTTGATTCTCATTCATTTACAGGGCAGATTGAAAATTACATCAAATTAAAACAAAAAAAATTGAATGCTAGAAATCTGAAGCCGGAGAAACAGTTTTAAAGAAGGGCAGTAGACTCAACGTTAATCTGTGTTTCTCTCCACAGACATTCAGATTTGCTGAGTTTCTCCAACAATTATTGTTTTTTTCTCTGTTTGATAATCGCATCAGATGGATTTTCGCTGTTAATGGGACAGCAAAGCCACAAAATTCCACACACACAGCTGCTGTAAGTGATACTGTGGGATGCCCATCATCCATTATGTGCAATAGTCCTCTGCTCTGACCTTGTAACGGCCTTTTCTGGAACCTGAGAAAGGTAGCTTTGAGCATGTTCCTGAAAATAAACAAACAAGTAGGATTCAAAATGGACAGACAGTGAGGCCCAAAATGGAGAAATAATAAAGAAGGAGGGGAGTGAAGAAACTAGTGGGTCTGAACTGAATGGGAGGCGAAACAAAATTATTAAGTGACCAAAATCAGAAAGAGGCGCAGAAATAAGCCAATCAGCACATCAAGTATTAGGGAAGCTTGGTGACTCAGCGGTAAGCACTACTATCTCATAGCACCAGGAACCTGGGTCCAATCCCAGCATTGGGTGACAGCATGTGAGGGTTTTGCATTCTCCAGGTGCTCCAGTTTCCTTCCACAGCCCAAAGCTGTGCAGGTTAGATGCATTGACTATGATAAATTGTCCCATAGTGTGCAGACTGAGTGGGTTAGCCATGGTAAATTACAGGGTTAGGGTGGGGGCATGGGTCTGGATGGGTAGCTGTTTGGAGGGTCATTGTGGGCTCACTGGGCTGAATGGCCTCTTTCAGCAATGTATGGATTCTATGATTCTAAACCTGCTCCATCATTTCATAGGATCCTGCCTGAACATTCACCTCATTATACACTCCCACACTCTCACATATACCTCTTTACACTCACACTCACACAGACAGTAATAACCCTCCCACACACACGCACACACACACACATCCAGATGCACACATACACATATAATTTTATGGGGTGAATTTGTACTTGCAGAATTACATTTTACTTTGCTCAAAAACTGCACGAATCCATATAAGATTCTGTAAATCCATTTTTTTTGGTTAAGAATCAGTCTGACCATTGTGGCATAGGCCAGATCACACCTAACTCATATTATCTGGGCCGACATGACACCAATTGTTAAAGTTCATTCGACAATTAACTTTTAAATGTTCTGGAATGAGTTGCCAGAGGAAGTGGTGGAGTCTAGTACATTTGCAACATTTAAAAGGCATCAGGATGGGTGTATGAATAGGAAGGGTTTGGAGGGATATGGGCCAGGTGCTGGCAGGTGGGACTAGATTGGGTCGGGATATCTGGTTGGCATGGACAAGTTGGACCGAAGGGTCTGTTTCCATGCTGTACAATTCTGACTCTTATGACTGACTCTTACCCTGGTACACCTTTCTCCCCATATCTTTTAGCCCTAAGTACTATATCTAACCCCTTCTTGGAGACATTAAATGTTTTGGTCTCAAACACATTTTCTCTGTGAAGAAATCGCTCTTCATCACATTCCTAGATGCCCTTTTCTGTATTCTTAGACAATGAGCCCTAGATTTGGACTCTAGTCATTAAGAACATCCTTCCTCCATTAGATCTGTTAGAATTGTATTGGGTTCTGTGAGAAATTCCACCCCCACCCCACCAAATTCCAGTGAACATAGTCCTAGCCTATGCAGGTTCACTTCATATGTCGATACTGCCGACCCAGGAACCAGTATGGTAAACTCTGAACAGCCAGTACATCCTATCTCAGATTAGGAGATGAAAACCACATATAATCTCCAGGTGTGGTCTCACCCAGGCCCTGTACAATAGTAACATGACATCCTGCTTCTCCACTTGGATCCTGTTATGAATATCAGCATACCATTTGTCTTCTTCACTGCCTGCTATACTTGCATGTTTACTTTCAACCACTGGTGTACAAGGATACCTTGCATTCCCCCGTTTCCCAATCTGTTACCATTCAGGTAATGGTCTGCCTTCCTGTTTATGAAATCAAAGTTGATAATCTCATATTTATCCACATTATACTTAATCTACCTTGCATTTGTCCACTCACTCAATTTGTTCCAATCACAATGAAGCATTTCTACATCTTCCTCACAATTCACCCTCCCCAACCTACTTTGCAAACTTGGAGATATTGCATTTAGGTCCTTCATCTTTAACATATATTGTGAAAGGTGGGTTCCCAGTAGTTACTTCATCACTTGGTAAAAGACACATTCACTCCTATTCTTTGTTTCCTGTCTGTCAATCAGTTCTCTATCCTTATCACCACACAACCTGCAATCCCATCCACTTTAATTTTACATGCTAATATTTTCTCTGGGACCTTATCAAAAGCCTTATGAATTCAACTAGCTCCCCTTATTTACTCTATTAGTATCCCATCCTGTCACTATTTGCAAGTGCTTTGCTATTAAATCTTTTACAATTAATTCCAATGTTTTCCCCACTACTGATGTAAGGCTAATGGTCCTTGTTTTCTGTTTTTTCTCTACCTCCTTTTCTAAATAGTGGAGTTTCATTAGCTGCCTTCCAATCCATGGAACTGCTCTCGAATCTTAAAAGATGACAATTAATGAATCCATTATTTCAAGAGTCGCTTCTTTCAACATTCTGTGATATAGATGATCAGGCCCCAGGGAATCATTGGTTTTTAATCTCATCAATTCCCCAAAAAACTAATTTCCTACTAAAACTGATTTCATTTTTAGAATCAAAACATCCCTACAGAGCTGCAAGTGGCCATTTGGCCCATCAAACATTTTCACACAGAGGATTCTTGTGTGAAATTAACTATCAAAGGAAGTGGTAGATGCAGGCACAGTTACAACATTTAAAAGATATTTGGACAGGTACATGAATAGGATGGTTTAGAGGTCTATGAGCCAAATGCAGGCAAGCGGGACTAGTATAGTTTGGGAAACTTGGATAAATTGGATTGAAGGGACTGTTTCCTGCTGTATGACTCTATGATTCTGCGCCGCCCCTCTGAAGAGCATCCCACCTAGATCCCCATTGCCATTCCCACATTTACCATGGTGAATCCGCCTAGCCTGCATATATTTGGACACTACTGGGCAATTTCTAGTGACCAGTCCACCTAACTGGCACATCTTTGCACTGTCAGAGGAAACCAGAGCACCTAGCAGAAACCCACACAGACATATGGAGAATATGCAAATTCTGCAGTTACCCAGGGCTGGAATTGAACTTGGGTCTCTTGCGCTGTCAGGCAGCAGTACTAACCAGTGTTCTCCCTCTCAGTCGATCTTTTGTTCCCCAGTATTTTTAGGACATTATTTGTGCCCTGCTAATGCAGTCAGAACCAGAATTGCATTTAATTATATTTCCATTTCTTTAGTTGCTATAATACCTTCCCAGTTACTGACTGTAAGGCATTTACATTTGTCTAAACTAAACTTGCTCTCTTTACATACCTATAGAAGCTTCTACAATTAGTTTGTCTGTTCCCTGAAAGTTTACTCTCATGCTCAGTGCTTCCCCCTGCCACCTTATCAATCCTTCTGCCTTTCTTTCCTGAAATCAAAACCACTCTTTTTTTGGCCACCTTTTATGTCCCTTCCTTGGATCTAATACTATCCCAAATGTCCCTTGTTAGCCATGGTTGGGCTACCTTTCCCATTTTATTTTTATGTCAGACAGCACAGAGCAAATTGTGAGCTTAGACTGATTAGGGATAATCAGCTTGGATTTCTGTGTGGAAATTGTGACTCACAAATTTGATTGGGTTATTTGAGGATATGACCAAGAAGATAGATGAGGGCAGAGTTCTAAATTTTGTCTGTACAGACTTTAGCAAGGCCTTTGACAAGGTTCTGCATAGTGGACTGATTAGTAAAATTAGATCATGTGGGATTCAGAGAGAGTTTGCCAATTAAATTTAAAAATTGGCTTGACAGTAGGTGATAGAAGGTGGTAGAGGAGGGTTGTTTTTCAGACTGGAGGCCAGTGACCAGTGATGTTCCACAGGGATTGGTGCTGGCTGCACTGCTGTTTGTCATTTATATCAATGAGTTTGGATGATCATATAGGAAGCATGGTTAGTAGGTTTGCAGATTGCACCAAAATTGGTGGTATAGTAGTCAGTGAAAAATGTTATTTAAGAATACAAAGGGATCTTGATCAGGTCGGCCAATGGGCTGAGTAGTGGCAGATGAAGTTTAATTTGGGTAATTGTAATGTGTTGCATCTTGGTAAGATGACAGGACTTAAACAGTTAATGGTAGGGTCCTGTGGAATGTTGTCGAACAGAGAAACCCCAGGGTTCAGATGCATAGTTCCTTGGATGTTGCGTCACAGATATACAGAGTGGTAAAGTAGGCATTGCTCAGACCATTGAGTATAGGAGTTGGGACGTCATGTTGCAGTTATACAGGACTGATAGACAACATTTAATACAATTACTCAAATTATTTGATTAATTAGTACAAAAATTAAAGACTGTTTCCTAATTTATCATATACATTCTATTCTGCATGTGTTTCTTCAGCGCGAATTGGCTTTAACACAATTGAAGAATTTAGGCCATTATTTGTAGAACTCAAACTTTCCTTACGTGTATTGGCTATAATGTGATTCAGCCCCCATTAGTCAAAATGATGTGGCTATTGTGCAATGTTCTTATAACATGAGATCGCACAAGAACAGAGCTATCGTGTTATATCAGAACTAACTGTAGCTAAAATCAGTGCTCAGTTTCAGTGAAATATCAGGGATAAAGGTAGTATTAAATAACAAGGGATTTTGCCTTTTTTTGCTGAAATCTAAACTGCTTCCAATTCTCAGATTTTTTTTGGTCAATTTGTATGCCCTTTCCTTGGATCTTGTCACATCTCTGATTTCCCTTGTTTGCCATGTTTGGGCCACCTTTCTCATTTTATTTTTGTGCCGGACATCACAGAACAAAGTGTAAGCTTCAAATTCAATTTGAATTGGCCAAGTACTAAACAAAACCTGATCAATTGATACAAAAATTAAAGTTATCATGTAATGAAAACCAGTGCTCAGCTAAATAATGAGATAGAGGGGATAAAGATAATATTAAATTACAAGGGGTTATAATATTATAACTGTTGTGGCTCAGAAGCTTTGGGTAGATCAATGCCAACCACCTTCTTGCTGATTTCCGATTAAACTGTTGATGCCAAATGTGGAAGGGTGCCCACATGCCTCAGCAGAAGGTAAACTTAATCTTGATGAACAGGAAATAGATTTATCACATATTGCTTACTAGCTATTTACATTATGTTAGAGATGAAACTCAGACTTCTGAAACTCAGACTCAATTAAATAGTTCACATTACTTTGAAATATTCTTGTACATAATTGGTAACAAACAGAACTGGTTAGCTCCTCCAGGAACGGTCCTTTTTATTATGATGGATGGAGCTTATCTCATGATGTCATGATGGACTCTCTTTGGTACGAAATGCCTATATAATGAGTCACGCAAAACAGTCTGAATTTTAAAATCTGCAGGTTTTTTTTGATTATTTTTATTCATATGGCTGGGCAACAGTTATTGTTTGATACTGAAGTTAACAATCTGCTGAATGGCTTTAACTGATGTCATTATGAATGGTTAAGGTGCCACCAGGGGTTGAGTTCAGTATGGAGTTCAGTATGTAGATGATGGGTTGACTTAGAACATAGAGCATTACAGTGCAGTACAGGCCTTTCGGCCCTCGAGGTTGTGCCGACCTGTGGAACCAATCTGAAACCTGTCTATCCTACATTATTCCACTTTCATTCATTTATTCCATTTTCTTCCATATTGAAAATATGGATGGACAAAGACACACTTGAGCTGTTTATTTTTTGTTTTATTTGCAGGCAAATGGTTATATTCTCCTGGCCCATCTTGACAGTTGTCCAGATTTTCCAACAAGGGTTAAAACCTGGGACTTCATCATTGATGTCAGTTACCAGTTTTGTGGTTGGTGATATTTTCATTCAACCAGGAGGGATACCATCGAGAGGAGCTGTTGTCCTTTTATAGGCTGTAGAATGTAACAGCTACGGATTTTTGGATGCATACTTTGGTTTTATTGAGATTATGTGGGAATAAGAGTGATTTGTTAGCTGTCAGACATGGTATACTTTTGGGGGGCTCTTTTCTCTGCAGATATCAGGAAGTTCAGGTTGGGAAGCTGCATTGGTCTGATATACCTAGAAATAAACCTCACCACAACATAGACTTAGATATCTACTGACTTTATGTGGAGGCTCCTAAGCCAGGTCGACCAGCAGTATTTAGCTGCTGGATAGACAAGGTAAGTGAAACAATGCTGCCCATCAGGTGAAGAATAATGAAAGGATATTTTGACATTGGTGAGTGGTTGATCGCAGAACCAGAGATAAAATTATTTTCTGGACTTCTAGTTCTTCAGATGGAAGGCTGAAACTACATTATTGGCAGTTTTTGCTTTTAGTCTCAATTTTTTGAAATAAATTTCCAGAAAACATGGATCGTTGTTTCATTGAGACATTTGCCTTTTAAAAATTAATGGTTAAATAAAACATTTCAGTTAACATCCCTAAGTACAGGAGAAGCAGTTGATTGGTGAGTTGTTCCCGAGACTTCCTTTTAAATGTAGTATTTAAATATGGAGGCAGTGTAGCACATTCCCATGGAATGCCTCTCCTTTCGCATAGGAACTCTAAGACACTTCTTGAGCAGGGAATGTTATTAACTGCAGGAGCTAAAACTCTGGGTTTCAGGGTTTAGGTGACAGCTGCTGTGATTATGAAACATCTGAAATGCTGAGTTTTGAGGGTAGATATGGTCAACCAACAGTTTAAGGGCATACTGAAACAGATTAAATGGGTAACTACCAGACAATCAAAGAGGACTGGGAGAATTGAACATGCATCACTTGAGTGCATCTCACTCACCAAACAATATGCAGTTCTGATTATTGGTAAAGATGGTGGTTTGCCAGGCAAAGTTCAGGGAGATGGGAAAGAAACTCCAAAATAGTAATCTCAAGGTTACTGTTAGTGCCTTGTACTATTGAGTGTAGGAATAAGGATAGAGCAAATTAATATATAATTTAATAGATTGTACAGTTGGGAGGGCTTCCGATTCCGGGGACACTGGGGCTAGTTCTTCAATATACCAGCTGAAGGGAAATACTGAGTCATTAAAAGGTCATGAATGGTGCAGGGTGACATGCCGTGGGAAATAGCAGGAAAGAATCTAAAGATGTTTTGTGTTCGGAAGTTGTAGGAATTACCAATAAGGGTTGGAGTACCAGTGCCCAAAGAGGTTTGTACTACTCAAGGGAATCTGTTACCATGTAACCACAGAATAATCTGCAAACAGAAACCCAATATCAGTAACACTGAGAATCACCACAACACTAATTGCTACATCCCTGGCTGTATCCCAAGTGTGGGTTTTCCAAGGCAACCATATATAGTTACAATAGGAAAGTGGCTAAAGCACTGTTTAGGAAGGCTGGACCGTTTCTGATCTGGCTTGAGTAACCAAGCTGTGAGGTCAGTTAGCTTTGTCATCATTGTAAGTTTTCCACATTTGAAAGGTGGAAAGGATTACAGATGTGACCATCAAATTCCATCTGAATACAAAATAAAAACCAAAAGATGTGTGGATTGATGTAAATCAGAAACAAAAATAGAAGTTACTAGAGAAGCTGAGCAGGTCTGGCAGTGTCTATGAAGAGAAGTCAGAGTGAATGATTCAGGTCCGGTGATTTTTCCAGCTACTCTCCTGCCTCCATAGCTGAATTTTGGTTTCGGGGCAAGTCTGTCCAGTGTGGTTAATGATGCCAGTGAGGAACCCTCAGATTGGAGCTGAAGAATGGTTCAATGCTTGCCACAGCATAATTAGACTACAAGCAAACAGATATAGAGCTGCTTGAAGTGAGAATCTATTGTCAGGACCATTCTTCATGAGTTCTGCTACATGGTAAAAATTTCCAGAACCGTTGTTATCTGCTGCGTTCCTCATAACTTCCTTCCATGAGAACAATGTTCAGCTTCCCCTTGCTGCTGTAATTTCAGGGTGAGATGATGATGAAGTTGTAAAGGGCTTAGCATCACCCTGGATGGCTTTTTATTGTTCCAAAAATGCCTCAGATCCACTTGTTTTAATAGACCACCAGGTAGAGTCAATGCCCTAGAACATTGCAAACAATCCACAGTGTAAATCATATGATTTCCGTTCTCTCAATAATTGAATATGTGTAAAAAATGTTTCTTAAAAACATATATGCCTAGTGATACCAAATGAGCTTGAAAAACAAAGTACCCCACTATGAGTGCTTCATTTTCTTCAGAAGATGGGATAAAATGCATCAGACCACAAATATAAACCTTAAGTAAAAATTGATACAAACCTGTATAGATTCCAACTTCAAGTAGCTGCACATGAAAGGAAAAGCTAGTTAATGTTGCAAACGTTTCGTCCCCTGGCTAGGCGACATCATCAGTGCTTTGGAGCCTCCTGCGAAGCGCTTCTTTGATGTTTCTTCCGGTATTTATAGTGGTCTGTCCTTGCCGCTTCCTGTTGTCAGTTTCAGCTGTCCGCTGTAGTGGTTGGTATATTGGGTCCAGGTCGATGTGTTTGTTGATGGAGTTTGTGGATGAATGCCATGCCTCTAGGAATTCCCTGGCTGTTCTCTGTCTGGCTTGCCCTATGATAGTGGTGTTGTCCCAGTCGAATTCATGTTGCTTGTTGTCTGAGTGTGTGGCTACTAGGGATAGCTGGTCGTGTCGTTTCGTGGCTAGTTGATGTTCATGTATGCGGATTGTTAGCTGTCTTCCTGTTTGTCCTGTATAGTGTTTTGTGCAGTCCTTGCATGGTATTTTGTACACTACATTAGTTTTGCTCATGTTGGGTATCGGGTCCTTCGTTCTAGTGAGTTGTTGTCTGAGCGTGGCTGTTGGTTTGTGTGCCGTTATGAGTCCTAAGGGTCGCAGTAGTCTGGCTGTCAGTTCAGAAATGCTCCTGATGTATGGTAGTGTGGCTAGTCCTTTGGGTTGTGGCATGTCCTCATTCTGTGGTCGTTCTCTTAGGCATCTGTTGATAAAGTTGCGCGGGTATCCGTTTTTGGCGAATACCTTGTATAGGTGTTCCTCTTCTTCTTTTTGCAGTTCTGGTGTACTGCAGTGTGTTGTACAGAGAACACCGAACGGAGAATTCACCACAAGGGTATACAGGAAAGCAACACACACAGACCAAGTCCTAAACTATGAAAGTAATCACCCAACACACACAAACGAAGCTGCATCAGGACACTATTCAAAAGGGCCACAACACACTGCAGTACACCAGAACTGCAAAAAGAAGAAGAGGAACACCTATACAAGGTATTCGCCAAAAACGGATACCCGCGCAACTTCATCAACAGATGCCTAAGAGATAGACCACGGAACGAGGACATGCCACAACCAAAAGGACTAGCCACACTACCATACATCAGGAGCGTTTCTGAACTGACAGCCAGACTACTGCGACCCTTAGGACTCATAACGGCACACAAACCAACAGCCATGCTCAGACAACAACTCACTAGAACGAAGGACCCGATACCCAACATGAGCAAAACTAATGTAGTGTACAAAATACCATGCAAGGACTGCACAAAACACTATATAGGACAAACAGGAAGACAGCTAACAATCCGCATACATGAACATCAACTAGCCACGAAACGACACGACCAGCTATCCCTAGTAGCCACACACGCAGACAACAAGCAACATGAATTCGACTGGGACAACACCACTATCGTAGGGCAAGCCAGACAGAGAACAGCCAGGGAATTCCTGGAGGCATGGCATTCATCCACAAACTCCATCAACAAACACATCGACCTGGACCCAATATACCAACCACTACAGCGGACAGCTGAAACTGACAACAGGAAGTGGCAAGGACAGACCACTATAAATACCGGAAGAAACATCAAAGAAGCGCTTCGCAGGAGGCTCCAAAGCACTGATGATGTCGCCTAGCCAGGAGACGAAACGTTTGCAACAAAAACTTCCAGCTCGGCGAACAGAACCACAACAATGAGCACCCGAGCTACAAATCTTCGCACAAACTTTGAAAGCTAGTTAATTAATTGTCTTGTAGCTAAAATAGTAACTGGATTATTTATCAGTTAAATTATAGATGTATAAATTTAACAGAAAAAAAATCCTTTCAGAACTTTCTGTTTTTTCTCAGCAGATTATACAAAGCAACACCTTAAACTTCACAATACATCTTTTTAATCAAAGAATTAATAGCACAGAAACAAGCCATTTGTTCTAATAGAGCCATGGTAGTATGTATACATCACACAAGTCTCCTCCACCTTAACGTGCTTCTACTTCTTTTTCCCCTCATAAACCTGAAATGGCAACTGTACATGACCAGATGTTTTTTGAGGTAGGAAATTAATGGTCAAAGCATGTGCAACACTCAGACATTGTGCCATAACCTTGTGATCTTAATCTAATGTTCTTGTTAATGCAGTTGATCTGAACTTGCTGAAAGAAGAAGTGAAGCTGTACAGCTGCACACCACGCAATATATCAGTGTCTCTGAGAGAGGAACTCAAACGGACAGATACCATCTACTGGCCAGGGTGTCTACTGGTAAAACGCTGTGGGGGTAATTGTGCCTGCTGCTCCCTTGGCTGCCAAGATTGTCAATGTGTTCCCATCAAAGTGTCAAAAAAATACCATGAGGTATCTGGTAGCTTCTTCAATGATTTTTCTTTTAAACTTTTACTGTAATAATCATTAAATGTTTTCTTTGTTGGGAAAGAAATGTTGGAGTGTAAACTTTAGTAAGACAGGATAGTTTTTAATCCTCAGACCCTGTGTATGGGTATCCAAAGACTTACCCGAAAGAACTTATTATCTCTTAAAGTTTGGCTGCAAATTTAACCCAGTAACTTTCCAACAGGTTTTTGCAAAGAGAAAGAGAAGTCATTGTCTGATTAATCTGAATTCATGGGCTTTTGGCAGATTCCAACACCTCATAGTTATCATACTCCATAATATATTACTGAATAAAGGAAAAGTGCAAAGAAAATAGCATATTATACTTGTTATATGACACCAGGTTATCGTCCAGTAGGTAAGTAAACCGGTTGGACTATAACCTGGTATCATATTATTTTTAACTTTGTCCACCCCAGTCCAACATCAGCACCTCCACATCATATTATAATTGGAATAGTTTAAAGTTGTACAATTCTCATGTATTACAAAAAACACAGAATAACACAAATGCTGAAAATCTGGAATAAAAAACATTATAACTGGATATGAATTTCAGGCTCAGAATCTATGTAGAGAAAAGAGTAGAGTTAATATTTCAGGTTTGAGACTTTCATCAGAACTAGGAATCATTAGAGGTGTCAAAATTAATGATTTAGATGACTTAAAGTGTGGAAACAGGCCCTTCGGCTCAACTGGCCCGCCGAAGCGCACCCACCCAGACCCAGTCCCCTACGCTTACCCCTGCACCTAACTTTACGGGCAATTTAGCATGGCCAATTCATCTAACCTGCACATTTTTGGACTGTGGGAGGAAACCAGGGCACCCGAAGGAAACCCACGCAGATACGGGGAGAAGGTGCAAACTCCATACAGTCGCCTGAGGCAGGAATTGAACCCAGGTCTCTGGCGCTGTGAGGCAGTAGTGCTAACCACTTTATTTGTATATTAATTGCACACCACAATGATTTCGAAAATAATTTAATGGCAATGATATTTTTCAGATCAAATAAGGTTGGGCAGGTGGCAGAGGCTGGGGAAATTTACAATGGGACCAAAACAAGAAAGAGAAAAAAGTACAATAGAATGGAACTGGAGATAAGGTCATTAGACAGCAGGAGTAGGAGTGAGAGGACAGGAATCCCAAAGGAGATGGAAAACAGAATCAAAGATACCTTTCTGTATGCAGCTTCCTTGTTAAACCTTCCACATTCAGTGCCAAGTTTGGGATTCAAAACCAATGTGCCAGCACTTTTGCCATTGGCTGTTATTTATTGAATGCTATATTCCAAATGGCTGTGAGAATAAGGAGATCAATGGATTAAAGATCCGTCATGAATTGCTAATGTTTTATTTCTTTATGAGATGTGGCCATTGTTGGCATAGAATTATTCAACATGTTGACATTTATTTTTCAGCAATTATTCTTCTCAAACACAATACAAGTGATGAAGTCATAAGTGTGTAATATTCATGTGGAATACTCAGCTGTGAACACAAAATTGCATCATCTTTTGTCAATTTAGTATCCAATTACTTAAAAATTAGATTTTCTTTAGTTGCTGATTTTATGAAATTAATATTCTTCTTTAGAGTTCTAGCTGACATATGCATATCACTGCCATAATATGCTGTTTGAATTTCAAGAAGCCCAAGTAAGAATTTGGATGATGTCGCACTGATGTCCAGGTCACTTATTTTATAAAGACAGCTTTACAAGAGAGATTTATTGTATGGACAGAATCCCCAGTGATGTATTTGGACATATTGTTTGTATTTTAGTGTGTTAGTAATGGAAGTTTCAAAGTATCTGGTATAATCTATTTAGTGACAGGAATAAAGCTCCTTCATCTTTCATGCTGTTTTAACTTAATGGCTTAAACTTTTTCAGGTTCTTCAACTACGATATAGAAGTCCTGGGAAACCATTGCAGAAATCCCTGGCAGATGTGGGATTGGAGCACCATGAAGAATGTGGCTGTGTGTGTAAAGGAAAAACAGAAGGTTAAGCTAGTTTGCCCTTTTACCTTTCAAAGACTTGAAGCATTGAAAAATGGGGCCTGTGTGCATTATCTTGTTCAGAGATCACACTCATCTCAGTTTTCGACTTTCCACTTTGTAGTTTTTTGGTGGACTTTGGTGTAGACATGTAGCTCTCCTGCCTATAAATGGACCTGAAAAGTATGAAACAGGGGACGAACTCCATTCCCAATAAGATTTGGATATCTAGATGATGGCAAAGAAAATAGCTCATGCATTGAACTCTGGGTTCCCTTTCTTTCTCACCTGTGTAAGGATATAAATATTACTTAATTTACTGTTCCAGTTCTGAACCAAGTAAAATTGCAGAAAATAGTTTTCAAGAGAAAGGACTACTTCTGGAATCAACTACTGCTTACCACCATAAATGTTGTGACTTGCAGTATTCCTCGCCTCGTGGCTGAAAACTTCCAAGAAAATCTGTTTGTGTTGTGCTGCTTGTCCTCGTGTGATATCACTTCCTGTGTGCATCATTTTCTTCCATACACAATTTTTAAAGAGAAATCTGCAATTTCTGCTACGATATCCTAGCAAATGTGTCACAGTGACAATATACTGGAGAGATGCAGAATTTGAGGAGAGTAAGGACTTACCAGACTTTTCTGAGGGCATTGCCTGAAGTTGTGTACATTTTTTTATATCTTCTCATTTAGGCTAATATGACTAAAGCTTTTTTTTTGTATTACATTAAATGTATCTATTTTGTACCAAACCTATTTAAGAATTTAGCTTTTGCATTGTCTGAGATGACTCATGATTTACAACACTTTAACAAAAGGGAAATGGGTAGGTGTGATCAAAAGCACAGTCATATCATTGCACTGTCAGTGTTGGTGCTTTGTGTAATGTACTGTATATATCTTTTTCTACAGTAGCCACTATTCCAAAGATCGAATTAACCAGAACGTCTACTTAATTGTCTACTTTGTTCATAAAATAGTTGTATCTGTATCTTAGTTTGACTCGGTCCTTTCTCTTTTTTAATACAATGTCATAAGGTAAAGAATATATAGTTTATGGGCATCTTGTATTAACGCAGACTTTCATTGGTGAATTTACTAACTGAGCTAGTAAGTGCAAGGTGTTCTAACTAGAGCAGCTGCATTATTAAAGGCTTTGCTGCAAAAAAAGCTAGTTTTCCAGAAAGTTAGTCTTTCTCAATTGAAAATATTTGTTAAAAATATCTGAAAAAAAAACACGTTGGTTACATATTTGTATTTATTTAATTTTAAATGAAATGTTAAAAACTCACTTGTGCCTATAAAAGAGTTAATGTAACAGCAGCTAAATCTATAAAGGTTACAAATATTTCTATACCAGTTATCTTTTGTCTTTAACCACAAGATACTCAATTAACTGCAGTTAATTCGAGTCACTGTGCCACCCCTAAAAATCTTGCCAATTATGTGTTTAGTTGTCCCATATCAAGTTGATATTCACTGCCAATTATTATAGTGCATTATATGTACTATTAAATATACTGGATTGTTTGGTGCATGGGTGCTGAGTTCATACCCATTCAATTCATGCCAAAGGAACCTCAGAAGACAATATTTAATAAAAAGGGTTAATGCACATTTGTCCTGTATTAACCCATAGTTATTTGTAAAATAGTATGTCAGTCAAAAGCAAACAGTGCAATCATCACATATTGCTGATTTATGCAATGGCAAGATTAGATTCTCAAATATAATTTGATGTGGCTTCCTTGGAGTATTTCTTTAAATATCTTTGTTATTTATTTTAAAAAGGGTCAACCAGCTAGGATTTGAATTTTCAACTTGTATGACACTTAACTAGGTATCACTGACAGCAACTGGTTTCTGTGAGTGTTGGATGATTACCAGCTGACCTTGAAATCCCAAGTTAGAACAGATGAGGTGAAGTAAACTTCCATGAAGTTTAAAGAGATTATTCAGTTATTATGATACAATACATTTGTTTTGTTTCACAGGTGTTATTTCTTTGGGATGAAGGACCTATTTCCTTGCTATATACCTCCAAGAGAATACAAGAAAGGTTGGGGTGAGAAAAATCCATTCAGTCCATCCAAGTATTGTCAGTGTACTCTTCAAGTCTTCAAGACTTAGGAAAGGACATAAAGAGTAGAGGCATTTGCTTCCAATATTATGCAAATCTGAGATGTAAAATGTTCAGTCTTTACCCATTCAAGTGCCATAGACAGCACTTCATTATCAACAACTACATGAGCAGGAAGAGTACATGTTAATATGAGTACTGATAAGTCAGGGTAATATGCAACATAATAAAAATTAATGCACTTTGACCATTACAAGGCACACGGTAATTATCTATGCTCTGGTTTACATTTCCTATCCTGTTATAAATAATATGGCACCTCAAAAACACTGATTCTGTTCAGTTTTGAGAGAGCAAGCAGGTCGTAAACATTTCAGCCATCTCTCATTAGCAATTATGAGGAAGAGAAGTCCCACACCACTGACTGTAGGACGAAAGCAACTGAATACCTGTATTCATAGGAAGGTGGCATGTTAAAACAAACATTGAAAGCCACAATAGAAGAGGTACAATTTAATGAGGGAAACTAATTCACTACTAAATCAGGCATTTATAATCTTTAGATCTGACAGTAGGGGAAAAACTAGGTCCAATATGGAGTGTTCCCTAGCTTGTACTGTTCATGGCCAAGACCAGAAAGTTAGGCAGTGTTTTATTGCTCTGTAAGAAGTATCTGGTATGATCAAACTACTAACAGTTTAGTCAGTTTTTTGCTTGTTTGTTTATGGTGGGCCCTAAATTTGTTCTCAGTGTGATTTGTCAGTAGTTTATATAAAAAATGTCAAAAGGTGGAGTACTGTCCTCAGCCTACTGTACTGTTCCAGTGAGGCTCAGTGTAAGCTTCAGCATTTCATAGACTTTCAGAGTCAGCAACGGGTTCAACAGTTTTAGAGCATAAATTCTTGTCACTTTTTTTCATGTTCTTGGCTTCTTCTGGTTTTCTCTTCTTTCAGATAGAAGCATATCTTCATGTAGGACAATGATTCCTCACCACAGTCACCTCAGCATAAGGTACATCAGATAGATTGGCTGCCACTACCCGCTTTCCAGTAGGAATCCATCGGGCCTGATTGACCCAGTGTGGTATTGGAAACAGTCTAACGAGAAGACACTGTTGCACAAAATAAAATGTTGTTTATTGCAAGACAGCAACCAAAGTCATTGATATGATAGATATTGTCATTACAATGATCAGGGAGACCTCAGGAGTAGGTCTGTCTTGTTTAAGATCCAAAGTTGTTCTTCCATCCAAGTCTGTATGACATCGTTGTGCATTACTTAATACCTTAGATTTAATACTTACTAAGGCAAACATCATACTTCCATTTTTGTGTGTCTTTTCTTGCATCTTTGGTACTGGAGGATTATTTGTTTTTCCCTGTAATTCACTCCTGTCTGCCACTCTATCATAGAGCTTCTTTTATTTTTGTTCTATCCACTTCCTGCCCAAAACCTAAAACATCCCAAACTTTTTCCAGTTTTGGTGGAGGGTCACATACCTGAAACATAGTGGTGATTGTTCCTATATTTTGGCAGCATCAATGTCAAGAGTTTCGTGGATGGATTTTCCTATGTGTGCCTAGCTGACTTTTCTCATACAATCCTCTGGTCACCTTATTAGTTATGAATCTGGGCCCTACACTGCCCTTCTTTATCAGTCATGTGTTCACAGCATCAGAACTGCTCCTCGCTGACAAAACTTTCCAGCAGTGAAGTTGTAGATACAATAATTAAATCCCAGCTAAACACCAGTTCAAACACCGGAACCCAGGAATGACCATTACAAGTGTGATGCCTGACTGAAAAGGAAATGGCTGAGAAAAGGAAGGTGACACTCTGGTCCATGTACAGGGATCGAGAAATCTTGGTCAAGGCGGGCCTTCCTCTGTTTCCAGGACTGCGATTGGAGATGACAGCAGCAGATGCTGTCAGCCTGGATGGAGAGAGCCACCTGAGTCAATGCAATTTCCACAAAGAGAAGACATACACAACAATGCAGTAAGAATGCTAGTCACAATCTACTACTCCTTCTTGTCCTCTGTACATCTCACTCTACTCACTCACTCATGTAACCTTATCAATTGTCCTGTTCCTGTAACACCACTAATGCCTATTCCAGTACTTTTCTCGAGTCGTAGAGGTGTACAGCATGGAAACAGACCCTTCAGTCCAAATCATCCACGCTGACTAGATATCCTAACTTAATCTAGTCCCCTGTGCCAGCACTTTGCCCATATCCCTCTAAACCCTTCCTATTCATACGCGTATCCAGATGCTTTTAAATGCTGCAATTGTTCCGGCCTACACTAATTCCTCTGGTAGCTCATTCCATATGCGCATCACCCTTTGTGTGAAAAAGTTGACCCTTAGGTTTCTTTTATATCTTTCCCCTCTCACCCTAAACTTATGCTGTCTCATTCTGGACTCCCCCACCTGGGAGAAAGACACCTTGTCTCTTTACCCCATCCTTCCCCCTCATGATTTTATAAACCTCTATAAGGTCACCCCTCAGCCTCTGACACTCCAGGGAAAACAGTTCCAGCTTATTTAGCCTCTCCCTATAGCACAAATCCTCCAACCTTTGTAAATCTTTTCTGAACCCTTTCAAGTTTCACAACATCCTTCCAATAGGATGGAGAGCAGAATTACACACAATATTCCAATAATGGCCTAACCAACATCCTGTACAGCCACAACATGACCTCCCAACCCCTATATTCAATACTCTGATCAATAAAGGAAAGCATACTAAATGCCTACTTCATTATCCTATCTACGCGTGACTCTACTTTCAAGGAACTATGAACCTGCACTCCAAGGTCTCTTTGTTCAGCAACACTCCCCAGGACCTGACCATTAAGTGTATAGGTCCTGCTCTGATTTTCTTTTCCAAAATGCAGTAACTCGCATTTATCTAAATTAAACTCCATCTGCCACTCCTCAGTCCACTGGCTCATCTGATCAAGATCTCATTGTAATCTGAGGTAACCTTCTTCGCTGTCCACTACAACTCCAATTTTGGTGTCACCTGCTAACTATGCCTCCTATGTTCATATCCAAATCATTTATATAAATGACAAAAAGTAGCGGACCTAGCACCGATCCTTGTGGCACTCCCCTGGTCACAGACCACCAGGCTGAAAAACAACCTCCACCATCACCTTCTGTTATCTGCCTTTGAGCCAGTTTTGTATCCAAATGGCTGGTTCTCCCTCAATTCCATGAGATTTAACCTTACTAACCAGTCTCCCATGGGGAACATTGACGAACACCTTATTAAGTCCATATAGGTCACGTCCACCGCTCTGCCCTCCTCAATCCTTTTTGTCACTTCATCAAAAACGCAATCAAGTTCGTGAGACATGATTTCCCACGCACAAAGTCATGCTGACTATCCCTAATCAGTCCTTGCCATTCCAACTCCATGTAAATCCTGTCCCTCATCAATAAATTCACAAAGTTCCTCCTTCCAGGAGGTAAGGAGACAAATATTGGCCACCCCCATGTCTGACTTGGTCCTTTCAGCCCTGTTATGCAAAGTGGTAAAGGAAGGGATTGTATGAGAAGGAGGTGCTGGATGTCTAAAAATGCATAAAAGTGGATAAATTCCCAGGACCTGATCAGGTATAGCCTGGAACTCTGTTGGAACCTAGGGAAGTGATTGCTGGGCCCCTTGTTGAGATAGTTGTATGATCGATAGTCACAGATGAGGTGCCATAAGATTGGAGGTTGGTTAGTGTGGCGCCACTATATTAAAAAGATGATAAGGAAAAGCCAAGGCCAACAACCTGCCCACCACCAATATCAGGCTTTCTAGTCTATAGTCTGCATGGTGGCTCAGTGGTTTGCACTGCTGCCTCATCAGCACCAAGGATCTGGGTTCAATTCCAGCCTCAGTTGACTGTGTGGAGTTTGCACATTCTCTCCGTGTCTGTGTGGGTTTCCTCTGGTGCTGTGGTTTCCTCCAATGGTCCAAAGATGTGCAAAGTTTTGTGAATTGGCCATGGTAAATTGTCCATATTGTTCAGGGATGTATAGGTTAGGTGCATTAGTCAGGGGAAATATAGGGTAATGGGTCTGGGTGGGATGATCTTCGAATGGGCAGTGTGGACTTGTTGGGCTGAAGGGCCTGCTTCGATACTGTAGGAATTCTAATTCTAATTCTAATTCTAATCGGATCAAGTCCTGGGGATTTATCCACTTTAAGCATTTTAAAACATCCAGCACATCCTCCTCATCCAATGCCTTCCATTGTCACATTGCAGAAGATCATCTTGCATAACAGGACTGAAAGGACAAATTCAGACATCAGGGTGGCCAATATTTGTCTCCTGAGCTCGATGACGATGCACTTGTTGCACCCCAGTCAGATTAATTGTGTTGTTCTGCACTGCTTCCCCTTTACCAACACCGAATGTATCCTGAGCATGTTCAAACTTTTTTCCCTGTTATGTAAATAATTCCTTCTCTTAGGCAGACACATGGCATTCACATGGCCTCTGCACTGAGAGGCCAGTACCTGACCCCATCAGCTCCTTCTTTAGTTCTGAAGTGAAAATAAAATCACAGATCTCTCAGAGGATGCACTAGTAAGGCTTTCTCCTGTACCCTCCAGAACCTTGGTGACTCATTTATCTAGATTTGAATTGGGTGGGCACATCATTGGCATGTTCCTGCAGCTGGTTGAGGAAAAATGCCCAAGTCACTAGCACTTAGTGAACCTTAAGAAACCAGGCACCTGCGCAAATCCAGGAAGAAGGTAAGATGGATACAGAACTGCCTTAGTCATAGGAGACAGAGGGTATTGGTGGAAGGATACTTTTTGAAATGGAGGGCTGTAACTAATGGTGTTCCACAGAGATCAGTGTTGGGACCTCTGCTGTTCATAGTGTACATAAATGATTTGGTGGAAAATGTCTAATTAGTAAGTTTGCAGATGACACAGGTGGTGTTGCAGATAGTGAGTAGGATTGCCAGAGGATATAGCAAGCATGTGGAGAAAAATGGCAGATGGAGTTTAATCTAGACAAATGTGAGGTGATGTATTTTGGATGGTCAAGTACAGGTGGAAATCCTACAGTGAAAGGCAGAACCCTTAGGAGTATTGATATGCCGAGGCATCTGGGTGTGCAGGTCCACAGATCACTGAAGGTGGCAGCGCAGGTAGGTGAGTTGATAATAAAAGGCCTATGGCATGCTGGCCTTCATTGGAAGGGACGTAGACTATAAAGAGAGACAAGCTATGCTGCAGCTTTATCGAACTTTAGTTAGGACACACTTGGAATATTGCGTACAGTTCTGGTCACCATGCTACTGGAAGGATGCAGATGCTTTGGAGACGGTACAGAAAAGATTTACCAGGATGTTGCCTGGTATGAAGGATTTTAATGATGAAGAAAGGTTGGATAGACTGGGGTTTATTTACACTGGAAGGCAGGAGGTCAAGAGGCAACCTGTTAGAAGTTTATAAGATAGTGAATGTCTTCGATAGAGGGGAAAATATGAGGCTTTTACTAAGGGACAGAGGTTCAAGATATGGGGGCATGTTTAAAAGAGTTGTGCGAGGCAAGATTTTCATACAAAGGCTGGTGACTGCCTGGAACACACTGCAAGAGGAGGTGGTGGAAGCAGACACAATAGCAGCTTTCAAGAAGCACCTGGAGGAATACATGAATAGGAATGAAATAGAGGGATATGGATCCTGTAAGTGAAGACAGTTTTAGTATGGAAGGGAAAAGTGGAAGGCTGTAGGGCCTGTTCCTGTGACTGCATTGTTCTTTGTTCTAAGAAGGTGACTCCATAGTGTCAGGTTTTATAACTTTGTGTAAATACACAGACAGTCGCACAAACAGCAGGCAGGTCTGGTAGAGACACTCAGTAAACTGGACTAAACGTTGGAGTCCACTAACTTGATCAGTACCACATTGGCTCCAGCATGCCTGTATCTGCCATGGACAGGTTGGCATCTGCCATAGAGTGCCAAATTCACCAGAACACTCGGTGGCTGCTGGAAGTGCACCCGGATCTGCTTTCTATTGCTTTAGCCATTAGTGTTCAGCATCAATGACAGGGGGATGAAGAACCTACCTTTGCTCCAGGTGCCTCTTCCTTTCAAGGGGACAGGGTAGTGCTAGCAGGTACCCAAGTGGAGGAGGAAACACGCAGAGTAGCTGCTTCCAACTCTTCCACTTCTCCTTCCCCACCGCAAGAAGACACTTCAGGGATGCCGAGTGCCCAAGTTCACCCTGCCTGTGATCCGCAATGTTGTAGTAGCTGCAGCTGAGCTGAGCTGAGCCAATGTCTGGATGGGAAACACGCAGCATGTCTGCTCCCTGCACTCCACAAGCATCTCTGGGGTCATCTGCTCAAACTTTCCAGGTGAAATGTTTCCATTGCAGATCGGGCTCCCTCCACTCCGATTGCAGACACCCTTTGGCCTGCACATAAATATAGAGGGAGAGCAGGGTCGAAGAAATCTCTCAGAAGACACACCAGTGACACAGATGATGTTTCAAAAATGTTATAAATAGAATCTCAAATTTGTAACATACATCCATTTCAAATCATCATTTTAGCTGTAGGCCTGGTCCAGTGACTGCCATGTCAGAGTTGAACAGCTCCAAGGAGGGTAGAAGTTACAACAGTGATTCATTATTTGTCTCTGGAAGCATCCTGGATTGCAATAAATTACACACATCTTTCAAAGCTTAGGTTCATGACTACTGCAAGACTTAGCACTGAGGAGGTTACTGATTGCAAAGCTAATGTGAATACCTTCTAAATATTTTTGCCGTGTTCATGTTCCACACTATTGTCACTTTGGATGTGTGGCTAAATGATCATTCTGGACACAGGTTCATTCTATCTTTATGCTTTACAGGGGAGCAGCATTAATTTAAAGATGAGATCCAAACTCGGCCTCATAGTACAGCGTTCTAGTGAAAATAATGGTTTTGAGTGCAAATTCTGTAATATTAGATCTTGGATTGAAGTGTACTTAAGCATTACATGCTCATGTAGCAGAGTTTGTGAAATCGCCGACTTTGAAAAATGATGGTGAGTGATAAGGGTTTGCATCAGGCTTATAACTCTGATAATGGCCGTAGCAGAACTGATTGTGCAGCTGTCAGATACCTCATCATGATGGACACCTAAGAAGCTAACTTTTCCTTTGTGCCATGAGATGTTAGAACCTTCACATCATAATGCTGTCTCTTCTTGTACATATGAGGGAAAATGGTGTCCTTGAAAACTGAAGCAGCAAATGATGTGAAGCCCTCAAACAATTGTTCACAATAATTTTGCACAACAGGAAAGACAAAGAATGAACAAACGAGCAAGATACAGTTTATGGTTTTGTGACTAAACAAGAGCTACTTGTCCTTGGATCAACGAGACATGTGCATTCATTATATGGGGAATGATGTCTTCACCCAATTCTCGCAGAAAAGAATGTCAATAAGTTCTGACTAGCTTGATGTGGCATGGCGTTGCTCTGTCTCTGTCTCTTGGTTAATGTCCTCATCATCTTCCTCAGGAGACTGTCACTGCTCTCCTGGCTCTTCAGCATCAATTACATCCTGCCTTTGCCTACCGCAGTTGTGCAGGGCACAGTTTGCCAGGATTAAGTAACACATTCTATCTGAAGTATATTATAAACCGCCACAGACTGATCCAAGTATTGGATTCTCAAGCTGAGCAGCCATCATTTCTTCCACAATAGCCCTGCTGGAAGTATGGGTTGCATTATGTATTGCCTAAGCCTCAGTCAAGAGTTTCATAAAGAAGTCATCAATCATTGCTTGAGAAGGTAACCTTTGTTTCCCAGCAGCCAACCATGTATAGCATTTGGCACTTGGAGCAAGGCAGGAAATTGAAAGAAATCAGGAACGTAGGCATCTGCCTTTTTTTTAGATTAGGTAGGTATGTCAAGAATAAAAGGATGACTAGGGTAGGTATCGGTCCAGTCAAGGATAGTAGTGGGAAGTTGTGTGTGGAGGCGGAGGAGATTGGAGAGACATTAAATCAGTACTTTTCATCAGTATTCACTCAGGAACAGGACACTGTTGCTGATGTGAATATGGAATCACAAATAATTAGAATGGATGCCCTGGAAATATGCAGGGAAGAGGTTTTGGGAATATTGGAAAGGATGAATATAGATAAGTCTCCTGGGCCTGATGGCATTTACCCCAGGATCCTATGGGAAGCTAGGGAGGAGATAGCAGAGCCATTGGCCTGGATTTTTATGTCGTCATTGTCAACGGGAATAGTACCAGAGGACTGGAGGATAGCGAATGTGGTCCCATTGTTCAAGAAAGGGAGTAGGGATAGCCCTAGTAACTATAGGCCAGTGAGTCTGACTTCAGTGGTGGGCAAAGTCTTAGAGAGAATGGTAAGGGATAAGATTTATGAACATCTGGATAGGAATAACGTGATCAGGGATAGCCAGCATGGTTTTGTGAAGGGCAGGTCGTGCCTCACAAACCTTATTGAGTTCTTTGAGAAGGTGACTAAGGAAGTGGATGAGGGTAAAGCAATAGATGTTGTGTATATGGATTTTAGTAAGGCGTTCGATAAGGTACCCCATGGTAGGCTAATGCTAAAACTTCGGAGGTATGGCATTGAGGATACATTAGAGGTTTGGATTAGGAATTGGCTGGCTGGAAGGAGACAGAGGGTAGTAGTTGATGGATTATGTTCATCTTGGAGCGCAGTTACTAGCGGTGTACCACAAGGATCTGTTTTGGGACCATTGCTTTTTGTTATCTTTATAAATGATCTAGAGGAAGGACTTGAAAGCTGGGTAAGCAAGTTTGCGGATGACACAAAAGTCGGTGGAGTTGTGGATAGTGAGGAAGGAAGTGGTAGGTTACAGCGGGATATAGATAAGTTGCAGAGCTGGGCGGAAATGTGGCAAATGGAATTCAATGTAGCTAAGTGCGAAGTCGTTCACTTTGGTAGGAATAACAAGATGATGGATTACTGGGCTAATGGTAGGCTACTTGGTAGTGTGGATGAGCAGAGGGATCTTGGTGTCCATGTACACAGATCTCTGAAAGTTGCCACCCAGGTAAATAGTGCTGTGAGGAAGGCATATGGTGTACTGGGCTTTATTGGCAGAGGAATTGAGTTCCGGAGTCCTGAGGTCATGTTGCAGTTGTATAAGACTCTGGTGAGGCCTCATCTGGAGTATTGTGTGCAGTTTTGGTCGCCATACTATAGGAAGGATGTGGAAGCTTTAGAACGAGTGCAGAGGAGGTTTACCAGGATGTTGCCTGGAATGGTAGGAAAATCTTATGAGGAAAGGCTGAGGCACTTGGGGCTGTTCTCATTGGAGAAGAGAAGGTTTAGGGGAGATCTGATAGAAGTGTATAAGATGATTAGGGGTTTAGATAGGGTAGATACTAAGAACCTTTTACCGCTAATGGAGTCAGGTGTTACTAGGGGACATAGCTTTAAATTAAGGGGTGGTAGGTATAGGACAGATGTTAGGGGTAGATTCTTCACACAGCGGGTTGTGAGTTCATGGAATGCCCTGCCCGTATCAGTGGTGAACTCTCCTTCTTTATGGTCATTTAAGCGGGCATTGGATAGGCATTTGGAAGTTATTGGGCTAGTATAGGTTAGGTAGGATTCGGTCGGCGCAACATTGAGGGCCGAAGGGCCTGTACTGCGCTGTATCCTTCTATGTTCTATGTTCTATTACTTATAGTGTGGAAACAGGCCCTTCGACCCAACAAGTCCACACCGACCCGCCGAAGCGCAACCCACCCATACCCCTACATTTACCCCTTACCTAACACTACGGGCAATTTAGCATGGTCAATTCACCTGACCCGCACATCTTTGGACTGTGGGAGGAAACCGGAGCACCGGGAGGAGATTCACGCAGACACGGGGAGAACGTGCAAACTCCACACAGTCAGTCGCCTGAGTCGGGAATTGAACCCGGGTCTCAGGCGCTGTGAGGCAGCAGTGCTTCATGGCAGCTTCCAAGATATCTGGCACAGATTTCTACATAAGCCATCTCCACCTTCAGAGCACAAGTCCTGCTGTAGCACAAGACATTATTCTGTTAGTGTTCTGGAATATCCTCAGCCTGTGCCTACTGTCTAGTGGAAATGACAGTGAGGATAGTAAATTCTAGGCCTCCTAAATCTCCTCTACATCTTGAGGACAATGTGTGCTGTGGTTTCTCCATAAGAGTGGCTATTCAGCAACTGCTGTTGGTCTGGACATTCAGATGCCCTTGTATCTCAAATCATCTGTACTGTCTTTGTATGGCTCTGGCAACAACAGCAACGGTTGCTGGCTCCATCCAAGACGGGTGGAATGAACGCATGTAGGGAATATCAGAACCAGAGTAGTGATGTGATTGCTGAGCAGGTGAAGCAAGTATAGATCAGGCTTTATCACAGACTGCAGTACGGTCGGACATGAAGCCATCCCAGAAGGAGGGTCATAAAATGTCTCTACGTGGTCCTCCAAGGCATTGCACATTTCATCTTATACAAATACATGCAGCACAAAACACATTGTGCAAATATGTTGTGGTCTAATAACTGTGGTAGGAATACAACCATCTTGCCCTCATCACCCCCAAATCACCAAAGAAATGAAACATTGGCTACAGTCCTGTGTTCTCACATCCTGACAGTTAATTTTGAGAGAAAAGCAGTTCCATGCCCATGTATAGTTATAAGACTTTTGGAATAGAGGTATCAAAGGGTTGAATAGGAACATGGACAGCCTCAAAGCAGAAGGCTTGACAAGAACAGTGACACAAAATGTACACGAAGAGCAATGGAGGCATCTTGACTTTCAGGACCATGAATTTGGATATTGTTCCATCTCCCACCAAATTTTTTTATTGTGCAAAATGGATGGAAAATAGTTTTTAGCAGATTTACAGAGAGGGCAGTCAGTTTGTTTTGCAGACTTTTGGAGAACACAAGAGTCACTTTTAAGGCCACCTGTAATCATTCCTGCTTCTCAGATGATGAGAATTAATTTGTCATGATCAATGCCATGGTCAAGATTGCTTATGACCAAGGTTTGTAATATGTATTATTTGGTCAATAAATGAGCTGCACATGAAGAGTAATTTAATGGAAGATTTGAGTCTTCACTCAAATCTTTGGATGCTTGATTAATACAATTGCTCCTTCCCTCGCAAAACCCCAAGTGCACTCTGCCCCCACAAAAGAACTTATCCTGTTCTGCACCCCAGTTTCCGATCCCTTCACATCCACAGTGGTCAAATTATACCTACAAACAAGTGGGACATCTGTATTTGTAAATTTGTCAATCAATTTTTATGATCTGTTCTTTTCCTCATTTATTTTATCTTGTTCTGCGCAATCCAGGGCAACTAATGCTGAGGCCATAGTAAGTAAAGAGGAACCTCGGAATTCGGCATTGGACTATCCAGCAAGATCACAAGGTCCCAATGCTTGGCTAAACTGTTATCCGGCATTCAATTATCTAGAATTAGATTAACCGAACAAAATACTCCCCATCCTTGTCCTTCGGATAATCAAGGTTCCTCTGCACCAGCAAAGCAAATGACTAGTAGGAAAAATGCTTGTTAAATCTCATAAAATGCCAGGACAATGACAAAGCAAAATAAGGAGAGAGGATGAAGGATTTTGACAGTATTAGGTAAGAACTTTCAAAAGCTGATTGGGAGCAAATGTTGGCAGGTAAAGGGATGACAGGAAAATGGGAAGCCTTCTAAAATTAGATAATAATCGTCCAGAGACAGTATATTTCTGTTCAGTGAAAGGAAAGACTGGTAGGATGCTGGATGACTAGAGGAATTGAGGTTTTGGTTAAGAAAAAGAATGAAACATATGTCAGGCACAGACAGCAGAGATCGAGTGTATCCTGAGAAGAGTATAAAGGCAGTAGGAGTATACTTAAGAAGGAAGTCAGGAGGACAAGAAGAGGACATGAGATAGCTTTGGCAAATAGGGTTAAGGAGAATCCAAAGAGATTGTATAAATACATTAAGGACAAAAGGGTAACTAGGAAGACAATAGGGCCCATCAAAGATCAGCTAGGCGGCCTTTGTGTGGAGCAGCAGGAGATGGGGAAGATACTAAAGGAGTATTTTGCATTGGTGTTTACAGTGGAGAAAGTCATAGAAGATAGAGAATGTGGGAAAATAGATGGTAACATCTTGAAAAATGTCCATACTACAGAGGAGGTGGCGCTGGATGTCTTGAAAAACATAGAAATGGATAAATCCCCAGGACCTGATCAGGTGTACCCTTGATCTCTATGAGAAGCTAGGGAAGTGATTGCTTAGCCTCTTACTGAGTTATTTGTATCATCGATAGTCACAGGTGAAATGCCAGTAGACTGGAGGTTGGTTAATGTTGTGCCACTATTTAAGAAAGGTGGTGAGGAAAAGCCAGGGAACTATAGAATGGTGAGCCTGACATTGGTGGTAGGCAAGTTGTTGGAGGAATCCTGAGGGACAAGATGTACATGTATTTGGAAAGGCAAGGACTGATTAGGGATAGTCAACATGGTGTGCTTGGGAAATCGCATCTCACAACTTGATTGTGTTTCTTGAAGTAACGAAGAGAATTGATGAGGGCAGAGTGACACGATCTATATAGCCTTCAGTAAGACATTCGACAAGGCTCCTCATGGGAGACTGGTTAGCAGGGTCAGATCACATGGAATACAGGGAGAGCTAGCCATTTGGATATAGAACTGGCTTGAAGGAAGAAGACAGAGGATTGTGGTAGAGGGATGCTTTTCAGACTAGAGGTCTTTGACCAGTGGTGTGCCACAAGTTTCGGTGCTGGGTCTACTGCTTTTCATCAATTATATAAATGATTTTGATATGAACATAGCAGACATAGTAAGTTTGCAGATGACACCAAAATTGGAGGTGTAGTGGACAATGAAGAAGGTTACCTTCACTTAGAACTGGATCTTGATCAGATGGGCCAATGGACCGAGGAGTGGCAGATGTAGTTTAATTTAGATAAATGCGAGGTGCTGTATTTTGGGAAAGCAAATCAGAGCAGGAATTATACATTTAATGTAAGGTCCTGGGAGTGTTGCTGAACAACAAAACCTTGGAGTGCACATTCATCGTTCCTTGAAAGTAGAGTCGCAGATAGATAGTGTAGTGAAGAAAGTGTTTGGTATGCTTTCCTTTATTGGTCAGAGTATTGAATACAGTAGTTGGGAGGTCATGTTTCGGCTGTACATGACATTGGTTCGGCCACTTTTTGAATGTTGCGTGCAATTCTGGTCTCCTTCCTATTGGAATGATGTTGTGAAACTTGAAAGGGTTCAGAAAATATTTACTGGACTGGAGGATTTGAGCTGTAGGGAAAGGCTGAATAGGCTGAGGCTGTTTTCCCTGGTGTGTCCGAGGCTGCAGGGTGACCTTATAGAGGTTTATAAAATCATGAAGGGCATGGATAGGATAAAAAGACAAGGTCTTTTCCCTGGGATCGGGGAGTCCAGAACTAGAGGGCATAGGTTTAGGGAAAGAAATAAAACAGAACAAATGGGTCAACCTTTTCATGCAGATGGTGGAACATGTATGGAAAGAGCTGACAGAAGTGTTGGAGGCTGGTACAATTACAGCATTTAAAAGGCATCTGGATGGATATATGCATAGGAAGGACTTAGTAGGATATGGGCAAATGTAACTAGATTATGTTAGGATATCTGGTCAGCATGGATGAGTGGACCAATGGGTCTGTTTCCGTGCTGTACATCTCAATGACTCTATGGCTCTATCACTTGTGTATTATATTCAGAAAATCAGTACAGAAAATAACCCTCCTGATATTGACTACTCCACAGAGATTACCTCAAAAACACTTTGAATCAGCAGAAACCAGAAGCTAGGCAATCTTCACTTTTCTTGTAAGGCTTAATTGAAAATTTTGTAAGAATCTTTTTGATTTGTTGTTGGTTACAATCTGTGAATGTTGGTGGTTTTTATGCAGTAAAGTTCTCACGTCCACTTGTTGCTGCAGTCATCCACGCACAAAGGTTCTTCTCTACAATGTTTATCTCTCACTAAGGAATGGTGTCATTTCCTTATTTATCAAGTCAGCCTGACCTGAAAGGCAGCATTTAGGCAGCATTTCCAGGCTTACTGTGCCTGAAATGCCATTTAGCTGTGTTTAACTGTGATTCTTCCCGCTATATTCATGCTGCATGCAATTGAAGTTTCTTCAAGAATTTTGCTTAAAATATTTCTAGTGTATCTCCACTCTCCAGTTTAGTACGTTTCATGCATGTTCGTAAAAATCCCTTAATTAACAATTAATGCTAGGTAGTGACACTATTCTATAAGGTGCCCAATCCATCTTTATGCATTTGCTTTAACATGAGTATGCATGCATGTGTATTTGAGTTGCATTTGGAAAATCTCATACATTATCTGATTAATCAGAAAGTGATAAACTATTGGATAGTAGTTAAGACGTTTGAGATGAATTTATTTAATGACAGCAGGCATGATGGACTGAATGGTCTCCTTCAGTACTCTAACATTTCTGTGAATTTGTGATAGGTTGAGTACAGTGAGTGCCGGGAAAGAGTATGACTTTCCAACTCAATTTCCTACAGGTCTCCACTTTTCCTCATACAAGGTGAAGAAAACCATCCCAGAAGTGGTTTAAATGACCTCTTTCATGTTGACTTGCATAATTTCTCCAGAGTGCCTGTCTCTTATCAGAAACAAAAACAGAAATTATTGGAAAAGGTCTGGCAGCATTCTGTGCAGAGAAATCAGAGTTAACATTTTGGATCAAGTGACCATCCCTCAGAACTCAATGCAGCTGGGAAAGTTCAGTTTATATGCAGAAAATAGGGCGGGGTGGAGGAAGGAGTAAACAACAGGTGGAGACAGATCCCAAAGAGACAGTAGAACAATTGGACAGAGAAAGGACTGGATAACAATCTGGCTAGGTGAGTGAAAAGCTGTTAATTGGGACAGTCAGTGGCTAACAATGGGTTGTGTGTAATAGCAGACCATGTGTAATAGCAGGCCATGATAACAAGGCCTGATGTGTCGGGGTAGAGGCAAGGACATGGGAGAATTTGAGCCCAACTGAACTCAATATTGAGTCCAGAGGCTGGAGGAACCCCAAGCAGAAAATGAAATCTGTTCTTCCAGCTTGCACTGAGCTTCAATGAAGCACTGCAGCAAGCCCAAGACAGAGACTTTGGCTAGGGAACAGAGTGGTCTCTTAAAGTGGTAGGCAACTGGAAGCTCAGGGTTTTTTTTTGCAAGCAGAATATAGATGTTCTGCAAAGTGGTCACCCAGTCTGCACTTTGTTTCTCCAGTGTAGAGGAGACCACATTGTGAGCAGCAAATGCAGTAAATTAGATTGTGAAAAGTGCAGGTAACATGCTGATTCACCTGGAAGATTTGTTTGGGGCTTGGATACTGAGGAGGGAGGAAGTAATTGGGCAGGTGTTACACCTTTGATGGTTGCAGAGGAATATGCTGTGAGCCTGTGGGAAGGGTATTGGGAGTTAAGTAAGAGTGGACCAGGATGTCCCAGAGGGAACGGTCTCTGTGGAAGGCAGATAAGGAAGAGGATGGGAATATGTGTCAGCTGGTGGCATGTCACTGGAGGTGGCAGAAGTGGTGGCTGATGATCCTCAGGATGTGGATGCTGGTGAGACAGTAGGTAAGGACAAGGGGAACCCCATCGCTGTTGTTGGAGGGTAGAGACGGCATGAGGGCCACAGTGCAGGAGATGGATCAGACCTGGTTGAGAGCCCTGTCAACAACGGTCCTGGAGAATCCCCAGTTGAAGAAGAGGGTAGACATTTCAGAGGCTCCTTTGTTGAAGTTAGCTTCATCAAAACAGATGTGACATGGACGGAGGAACTGGGAGAATGGAATAAAATCTTTACAGGATACAAGGTGCGAGGATGGATGGTCGCAGTAACTGTGGGAGTCGATTGGTTTACAGTGGATATTGGTGGCCAACCATTCCCCAGAAATGGAGTCCATGATAGTCATGATTGGAAGGTGCCAGTGTCGGACTGGGGTGGACAAAATTTAAAATCTCACACCAGGTTATAGTCCAGCAGGTTTATTTGGAAGTACTAGCTTTTGTGGTGCTGCCTCTTCATCAGGTAGTTGTGGAAAATGACCATAAGACGCAGAATTCATAGGAAAAGGCTTACAGTGTCATGGAGCTGAAACAAATTTAGATTCATCTTTTAGAATATGATATTTAATATATAAATCCCAGAACTCCTTTGCAGTTACACTCTCAACATAACTTCAGCTTTTCTAACAACAGGTGCCATCTCAGCTCAAACAATACAGTAAAGGTGTGAGGTTAAAGTCTGTTATGTCCCAATGTTGATGAAACATCAACACCATCAGGTCATTATGCCAACCACAGTCACCAACCCAATTCCATCTGGTGATCTCCCTGCCCTTCATCAATTGCCTCCAAGCTCAAAGTATCCCAACCACCTCACAGCTTGCTTCTACCTCCTTTCCAAAATATACAAACAGTATGCCCGGACAGAAATATTGTTTCAACCTGCTCCTGCCCCAGAGAACTGATCTCTTCCTACCTTGACTCAGTCCTTTCCCCTCTGACACAATCCCTGCTCACTTACATCTATGATCCCTCTAACACTTTACAACAGTTCCAGAATTTCCCGTTTCTGGGGTCCAGTCACCTTCTCTTTACAATCCCATCACCCATTAGGATGGTCTCAGGGCTCACCACGCTTTCCTGAAAAAAAGCACTCTCTTCCACCTAGCTGAGCTTGTCCTCACCTTGAACAACTTCTCTTTCAATTCATCTCATTTTCTTCAGGCTAGAGGCATGGCTGTGGTACCTGCATGGACCTCAGTTATGCCTGTTTCTTCGTGGGGTACATAGAACATTCCTCATTGCAGTCCTATTCTGGCCTTCACCCACCTCTTTCTCCAAAATATTGAGATATCTTTAGTAGTGCTTCCCTCTCCTGTCCAGAATTAGTAAAGTTTATTGATTTCACTTCCAATTTCCACTCTGTCTTCACTTTCACCAAATCCCTTAGACTCCTCCTTTCCCTTCTTTGATATCTGTTTCCATTTCCAGGTTAAAAATTGTACAACACCAGATTATAGTCCAGCAGGTTTATTTGGAAGCATTGGCTTTTGAGGCACTGCCTCTTCATCAGGTGGTTGTGGAACATGACCATAAGATGCAGAATTCATAGGAAAAGGCTTACAGTGTCATGGAGCTCTAATGATGTAGTAAAGAAACTTACATTAAGTCCTTAATCTTTTAGAATGGGATAAGTTAGCTACGGTTCTTTAATATATAAATCCCAGAACTCTTTTTAAACTACATTCTCAAAATAACTTCAGCTTTTCTAACGATAGAACATAGAACATAGAACATAGAAAAATACAGCGCAGTACAGGCCCTTCGGCCCTCGATGTTGCGCCGACCGAAGCCTACCTAACCTACACTAGCCCAATAACCTCCATATGCTTATCCAATGCCCGCTTAAATGACTATAAAGAGGGAGAGTCCACCACTGCTGCTGGCAGGGCATTCCATGAACTCACAACCCGCTGAGTAAAGAATCTACCCCTAACATCTGTCCTATACCAACCTCCCCTTAATTTAAAGCAGTGTCCCCTAGTAACAGCTGACTCCATTAGTGGAAAAAGGTTCTCACTGTCAACCCTATCTAAACCCCTAATCATCTTGTACACCTCTATCAAATCTCCCCTAAACCTTCTTTTCTCCAATGAGAACAGCCCCAAGTGCCTCAGCCTTTCCTCATACGATCTTCCTACCATGCCAGGCAACATCCTGATAAACCTCCTCTGCACACGTTCCAATGCCTCCACATCCTTCCTATAGTATGGACCAAAACTGCATGACCTCAGGACTCCGGCCATATACACCACATCTACTGCTTTACCCTCGTCCACTTCCTTGGTCACCTTCTCAAAGAACTCAATAAGGTTTGTGAGGCACGACCTGCCCTTCACAAAACCATGCTGACTATCCTTGATCACATTATTCCTATCCAGATGTTCATAAATCCTATCCCTTACAATTCTCTCTAAGACTTTGCCCACAACAGAAGTGAGACTCACTGGCCTATAGATAGGTGCCATCTCAGCTCAGACAATGCATAAAAGCTGTGAGGTTAAAGTCTGACTGTGTCCCAGTGTTGAGTCAGACTGGGGAGAAAGTGAGGTCTGCAGATGCTGGAGATCAGAGCTGAAAATGTGTTGATGGAAAAGCGCAGCAGGTCAGGCAGCATCCAAGGAGGAGGAGATTTGACGTTTCGGGCGTAAGCCCTTCTTCAGATTGGTTCTATTTCTAAAGTAGGACTTACAGAATCTTACATGAATTTATGCAGTTTTTGAGCAAAATAAAATATGATTCTGCAAATACAAATTCACCCCATAAACTCATACGTGTGTGAATACAGGAGAGACAGAGTGAGTGTGTGCATGTGAGTGTGTGCGCATGTGATAGAGTGTATGCAAATGTGTGTGTAAGCTTGATGAAGTATGTGTGTGAGTGTGATGGGTTTCAGCCCTGTGAGAGGGTGTGTGCGCAGGTTATTTGTGTGTGTGAGGGGAGAGAGAGAGGGAAGGGGAAGGAAGAGAGAGAATGGGGTAAAAACGAAAAGAGAAGAGAGAGGAGAAGAGAGAGAGATGCAGTGGGGTCACCAGTAGTGTGATATGAACTGAAGGTCCCAGTTGAGGCCATCCCCATGGGCACTGAAACTGACTCTCAGCCTCTGCACGGCCACTTTGTGTTGTTGCTTGCATTGTCCCGAAGCCGCCTCGGATGATGGTCACCTGAAGATCCGAGGCCAACTGTCCTGGACCCAGTTGAGAGGGAACACTCCTGTCTGGTGATCGTTGCATAGTATCCATTCATCAGTTGTTGTAGCATCTGCTTGGTCTTGCCAATATCTACCGCAAACCCACGGATAACCTCATGATGCTACATTTATCTAGCTTCCACCCGAAACATATTAAAACAGCCATCCCCTCCAGACAAGCCCTACGCTATACAGGATCTGTTCAGATGAGGAGGAACGTGACAGACACCTGAAGGTGCTAAAGTATTCCCTCATAAGAATGAAGTAACATGCTCAACTCATCAACTATCAGTTCCAATATGTCACAGCGGGAAACTAGTAATGACCTCCTCAGGAGACAGACACATGTTGCAACAATAGGGTACCCGTCGTTGTCCAGTACATAATGGGAGCCAAAAGGTTACGCCATGTTTTTTGCAGGCTGCAACACGTTATGAATGAGGATGAGCACCTCGCCAAGACCTTCACCACGCCTGCACTTCTCACCTTTAAACCACCAACAAACCCTCTCATACCCGTACGCACACACTCACTCTGACTCTCCTGCACATGTACACATAAAAGTGTATGAGGTGCATTTGTATTTTCAGAATTATGTTTTATTTTGCTCAAAAACTGCATAAATCAATGCAAGATTCTGTCAGTCCTACTTTACAAATAGAATCTGTCACTAAATTGAAGTAGCATTAACTAGAATCACAAATGACATCCTCTGTGACTGTGATCGTGGTGCGAGAATCCTTCCTTGACTGTCCTGCAGCTTTTGTCATAATTATCCAATTCACCTCCAAAACTTTTCTTTTGTTGTATGGCTCAATAGGCTATGTCTCACTTGGCTTTTCTCTAAACTACACAAATATATCCATAAAACCATGAACAATAATGATTATGATTTTCCTTTTCCTCATCTTCCAGCTTCCCTATGGTGTCATTTTCTGCAGGTATCAAGTCAGTTTCTACTTATACACTGATAATACTGAGCTCTGCATCTGCTCCACATTCCACTCTCTGTAATTTGTAAGAATTCTTCCATGACATTCAGTATTTCATTTCATTTTCTCCAGTAAATAATGGAGAAGGTTTTGATTGGGATCTTCAAACCGTGTCACAAACCCCATTCCTTAATCATCAATTTCAACCCCAACTTACCTACTCAAGGTCAATCAAATAGATCAACTAACTATATGCAATCTCATTAGGAGAGAGTGAGGACAACAGATGCTGGAGATCAGAGCTGAAAAATGTGTTGCTGGAAAAGCGCAGCAGGTCAGGCAGTATCCAAGGATCCTTCCTGAAGAAGGGCTTATGCCCGAAATGTCGATTCTCCTGCTCCTTGGATGCTGCTTGACCTGCTGCGCTTTTCCAGCAACACATTTTTCAGCAATCTCATTAGATTCAACTGTAATGAGCTAGCTCCCAACAAAAGAGACCAAACCCATTTTCAAACAGGTTAACATGTCAGGGGGTTGATACAAGTTGTCCAACATATAGATCCACTTCTGCCAAACAAACAGAGTGGCCAAGTTGGCTGTGGATTGTCATGCCTCAGATTGTATGGGTGAGTTCTACATCACATAGTAAACAGTCTGAGTTTTGACTAAGAATCATAGAATGTAAAAACAATGACTGCAGATGCTGGAAACCAGATTCTGGATTAGTGGTACTGGAAGAGCAAAGCAGTTCAGGCAGCATCCAAGGAGCAGTAAAATCGACGTTTCGGGCAAAAGCCCATCATCAGGAATAAAGGCAGAGAGCCTGAAAGGTGGAGAGATAAGCTAGAGGAGGGTGGGGGTGGGGAGAGAATAGAATAGAATATAATAGGTAAGTGGGGGAGGGGATGAAGTTGATAGGTCAGGGAGGACAGTGGAGTGGATAGGTGGAAAAGAAGGTAGGCAGGTAGGACAAGTCATGGGGACAGTACTGAGCTGGAGGTTTGGAACTAGGGTGAGGTGGGGGAAGGGGAAATGAGGAAACTGTTGAAGTCCACATTGATGCCCTGGGGTTGAAGTGTTCTGAGGCGGAAGATGAGACGTTCTTCTTCCAAGCGTCTGGTGGTGAGGGAGCAGCGGTGAAGGAGGCCCAGGACCTCCATGTCCTTGGCAGAGTGGGAGGGGGAGTTGAAATGTTGGGCCACAGGGCGGTGTGGTTGATTGGTGCGGGTGTCCCGGAGATGTTCCCTAAAGCGCTCTACTAGGAGGCGTCCAGTCTCCCCAATGTATAGGAGACCGCATCGGGAGCAAAGGATACAATAAATGATATTGGTGGATGCGCAGGTAAAACCTTGATGGATGTGGGAAGCTCCTTTAGGGCTTTGGATGGAGGTGAGGTTTTGCAATTCCTGCGGTGGCGGGGGAAGGTGCCAGGATGGGAGGGTGGGTTGTAGGGGGCATGGACCTGACCAGGTAGTCACGGAGGGAACGGTCTTTGCGGAAGACGGAAAGGGGTGGGGAGGGAAATATATTCTTGGTGGTGTGGTCTTTTTGGAGGTGGCGGAAATGTCGGCGGATGATTTGGTTTAAGTGAAGGTTGGTAGGGTGGAAGGTGAGCACCAGGGGCATTCTGTCCTTGTTACAGTTGGAGGGGTGGGGTCTGAGGGCAGAGATGCGGCATGTGGGCGAGATGCATTGGAGGGCATCTTTAACCACGTGGGAAGGGAAATTGCAGTCTCTAAAGAAGGAGACCATCTGGTGTGTTCTGTAGTGGAAGTGGTCATCCTGGGAGCAGATACGGCGGAGGCAGAGGAATTGGGAATACAGGATGGCATTTTTGCAAGAGGTAGGGTGGGAAGAGGTGTAATCCAGGTAGCTGTGGGAGTCGGTGGGTTTGTAAAAAATGTCAGTGTCAAGTCGGTCATCATTAATGCAGATGGAGAGGTCCAGGAAGGCACCTTCCCCTGCCACCGCAGGAATTGCAAAACGTGCGCCCACACCTCCTCCCTCACCTCCATCCAAGACCCTAAAAGAGCCTTCCACATCCATCAATGTTTTACCTGTGCATCCACCAATATCATTTATTGTATCCTAACAGAACGCTTTAGGGAACATCTCCGGGACACCCGCACCAATCAACCACACCGCCCTGTGGCCCAACATTTCAACTCCCCCTCCCACTCTACCGAGGACTTGGCGGTCCTGGGCCTCCTTCACCGCCGGTCCCTCACCACCCGACGCCTGGAGGAAGAACGCCTCATCTTCCGCCTCGGAACACTTCAACCCCAGGGCATCAATGTGGACTTCAACAGTTTCCTCATTTCCCCTTCCCCCACCTCACCCTAGTTTTAAATTTCCAGCTCAGCACTGTCCCCATGACTTGTCCTACTTGTCTATCTTCTTTTCCACCTATCCACTCCACCCTCCTCTTTGACCTATCACCTTCATCCCCTCCCCCACTCACCTATAGTACTTCATGCTACTTTCTCCCCACCCCCACCCTCCTCTAGCTTATCTCTCCACTCTTCAGGCTCTCTGCCTTTATTCCTGATGAAGGGCTTTTGCCTGAAACATCGATTTTACTGCTCCTTGGATGCTGCCTGAATTGCTGTGCTCTTCCAGCACCACTAATCCAGAATAAGAATCATAGAAGCCCAACAGTGTGGAAACAGGCCATTTGGCCCATTAAGTCCATACCAATCCTCCGGAGAACATCCTACCCAGACCCACCTCCCTGCCCTAACCCCATAACCCTGTATTTCCCATGACTAATCCACTTAGCCTTCACATCCCTGGACACTATGGGCAATTTAGCATAGCCAATCCACCTAACCTGCATTGGACTATGGCAGGAAACCCAAGCAGGCATGGGGAGAATGTGCAAACACCACAGAGTCACCTGAGGGTGGAATGGAATCCAGGTCCCTGGTGCTGTGATGCAGCATTGCTAATCATTGAAGCACTATGCCACCCTTACAGCATTTCACTTGGTAAGATTAAATATCAGAAGTGGAAGTTGGTAAAGTTGATTTGTATCTGATTCCGTAGTCTGACATCTCATGATCCAAAACTTAGCATACGACTAACTGTCCAAAATTCCTATTAAGCAAGGTTCCTCTGTGATGTGGAGTCTCTAAAATTGACTCATCCTAATTTTGACGAGACATAGGAAAATTGGTGGCAAAATAAAACAGGCTGAAAGGGATTTACCACATCAAAATATTTGATCGTGCTTGGAGATTGGGGCAATGGTACTGAAATAACTAAAAACTGGGCTTAACAGAAACAGTTGGATCTACAAAGATAATTACATTATGAATACAGAATATTTTGATAACCATTGTCAGTATTATAGTAAGTATGAATATAACAATTAGAATAACAATGTAGAGAGTAAATAAACATGAGAAGTTAGTAAAATGAAGTTAGTAAAGATTCAACAAAAACTTCACAATAAAACGTACTATGGAACCTTGACAATTTTCCATTTAATTGATTCAATGTTGGACAAATTGAATAAGTTGCATTACAAGGATACAATTTTCACTGCCTATTTTTCTTCATGCTCCAGGCACACTTCATATTTCATGACCAAATACACTTAGTGGAAAATTTGACCTGTCATCTTTGTAACTACTCCTTAAAAACTTGGACACAAATGAAGTGTTAATACATAGATTGTGTTCCTTAAATCACAAAAGATTTTTTTCTTAACTCCACACTTGAGATGTTGGGGAACCATTTTGGCAGCTTTAGGGTTGCGCACCTGTTGCACGAAGACTCAAAAGCTGAGATGTATGTTTAATTTGAAGAAAATTTTCAAATGGTGTTGACAGATTGGCTAGTATCATGCCTCAGTAGGACGTGGGATTTTGCCAGTACTTCCACACAGAGAAATCCAGATGTAGGAATGGCCAACAAGGATTTGGCCAAGCAGAGGACTGGCTTCCTCTGCAGAGAAGGAAGTAAATGATAGCACCAACCCCTTCACCTGGAATTGAATTTCACACACCACCTTCTGGCTGTAGAGAATAGATTATCCTAGCCATGGACTCAAATAGAGATGGTTCCAAAAATAAACTACCGTGAAAAGATAATTCAGGACTATTTTATGCCTGTGCTTTAGAGTTATTCTTAAAAGAGGGAGGAAAGAACAATTTTAAAATTTATTAATGGACAATAGCAAATATTATCTCCAATATGTTCATAGCTTCTATCTCTATAGCAATAATTTGACTTAACTAAATGGAAAACTGAACTAAAAACATATTTGTCAAGTGCTATTTGTCCCGTGTATAAGCTATTCCCTCGTAGTAAATGGAATTTGATTAATTATATAATTAAAATGCAGGATGTCTGTTGTTGGTGGCTCAGTGGTTAGCACTGCTGCCTCACAGCACCAGGGTCCCGGGTTCAATTCTGGCCTTATGCAACTGTCCGTGTGGAGTTTGCACATTCTCCCTGTGTTTGCATGGGTTTCCTCCAGGTGCTCTGGTTTCCTCCCACAGTCCAAAAATATACAGTTTAGGTGAATTGGCCGTGCTAAATTGCCCATTGTGTTCAGGTATGTGTAGGTTAGGTGCATTAGTCAGGGGAATTGTAAGAGAATGGGTCTAGGTGGGTTACTCTTTGGAGGGTTCTTGGGCCAAATATCTGTTTCCAAACTGTGGGGAATCTTTGAATTCTGATTCATCAATTCAACACAGACAAACTGATCCAAAAGATGTTTATCTCTTTGAGCCAAATTCTCCTCTTCACTTCTCTAATGGCTACTGTACAAACAGGAATAGACTATTGGTCCTTTGAACTTGCTTCTGTGTGTCAATGTTGGCATTTGGTCTCTGGGCCAACCCCATTTCTTCTTCTTATGTAGGTACCACCACCTTGATGTCCAGGGTTTACTTGTCTAATAAGGCTCATACAGCAGCTCTCTGCCCCTTGGTCTTCTCACTCCATCTGTAGTTATGGGGTGTCTTCTACAAAGATTTAGAAGTGTGAAAAATGAGCTAATTTCTCAGGATGCACTTTGAACATTTGAGGATAGTGAATGTGAAGGATAGGTGCAAACGCGTACAAGGCTGGTGTTGAATATCAGAGGTGTCTTTTGAAATGGAGTTTGGAGGAGCAGGTTGAAGGCAAAGAAATGTGTGTGAACTGCAAGCAGCATCTGGCAGAGGAGTGCTTCAAAGGAGAGTGCAAAAGAGGTGAGAGGGTGATGGCTGAAAGCTAAGTAGTGTAGGCTACCTTCCTTGCACAACCTCATGATACAAACAAAACAACGAGGTTCAGGCCTCTGGCACGGAGCCTGGCCCCGTTGCTCAGAAGGGAAGGGTGGAGAAAGGTAGAGCAATAGTTCTTGGGGACTCAATAGTGAGGGGCACAGATAGGCGGTTTTGTGGGGGCGACAGAGACTCACGATTGGTATGTTGCCCCCCAGGTGCAAGGGTACGTGATGTCTCTGATCGTGTTTTCCGGGTCCTTAAGGGGGAGGGGGAGCAGCCCCAGATCATGGTCCACGTTGGCACCAACGACATAGGTAGGAAGAGGGGTGAGGATGTTAGGCAGGCTTTCAGGGAGCTGGGTTGGAAGCTCAGAGCTAGAACGAACAGAGTTGTTGTCTCTGGTTTGTTACCCGTGCCACGTGATAGAGATTCGAGGAATAGGGAGAGAGAGCAGTTAAATGCGTGGCTACAGGGATGGTGCAGGAGCGAGGGATTCCGGTTTCTGGACAACTGGGGTTCTTTCTGGGGAAGGTGGGACCTCTATAAACAGGATGGTCTACACCTGAACCTGAGGGGCACCAGTATCCTTGGGGGGAGGTTTGCTAGTGCTCTTTGGGAGGGTTTAAACTAACTCTGCAGGGGCATGGGAACCTGGACTGTAGCTTTAGGGTACAGGACCTTAAGTGTAGGGAGGTTAGGAACAAGGCATCGATCTCGAAGGAGGGTGCCTGTAAACAGAAAGGTGGCTTGAAGTGTGTATACTTCAATGCCAGAAGTATAAGAAGTAAGGTAGGTGAACTTGCAGCGTGGGTTGGTACCTGGGACTTCGATGTTGTGGCCATTACAGAGACGTGGGTAGAACAGGGGCAGGAATGGCTGTTGCAGGTTCCAGGGTTTAAATGTTTTAGCAGGGTCAGAGATGGGGGTAAACAAGGGGGTGGTGTGGCATTGCTTGTCAAGGATAGTATTACAGCGGTGGAAAGGACGATGGAGGAAGATTTGCCATCTGAGGTAGTTTGGGCTGAGGTTAGAAATAGGAAAGGTGAGGTCACCCTGTTAGGAGTTTTCTACAGGCCTCCCAATAGTCCGAGAAAAGTAGAGGAAAGTATTGCGAGGATGATTCAGGAGAAGAGTGAAAGTAGCAGGGTGGTTGTTATGGGGGACTTTAACTTCCCAGATATTGACTGGGAAAGCTATAGCTCGAGTTCGGTAGGTGGGTCAGTGTTTGTCCAATGTGTGCAGGAGGGTTTCCTGACACAATATGTACACAGGCCAACAAGAGGTGAGGCTATACTGGATTTGGTTCTAGGTAATGAACCAGGCCAGGTGTTAGACTTGGAGGTAGGTGAGCACTTCGGGGACAGTGACCACAACTCGGTGACTTTTACTTTAGTGATGGAGAGGGATAAGTGTGCACTGCAGGGCAAGAGTTATAGTTGGGGGCAGGGAAATTATGATGCGGTGAGGCATGACTTAGGATGCGTGGATTGGAAAAATAGGCTTCAAGGGAAGAACACAAATGATATGTGGAGATTGTTCAAGGAACAGCTATTGGGTGTCCTTGATAAGTATGTACCAGTCAGGCAGGGAGTAAAGGGTCTTGTGAGGGAGCCGTGGTTTAATAAGGAATTGGAATCCCTTGTGAAAGGGAAGAGTGCGGCCTATGTAAAGATGAGGCGTGAAGGTTCAGTTGGGGCGATTGAGAGTTATAAGGTAGCCAGGAAGGATCTAAAGAGCAAGCTAAGAGCAGCGAGAAGGGGACATGAAAAGTCCTTAGTTGGTAGGATTAGGGAAAACCCAAAGGCTTTCTATAGGTATGTCAGGAATAAAAGGATGACTAGGGTAGGTATTGGTCCAGTCAAGGATAGTAGTGGGAAGTTGTGCGTGGAGGCGGAGGAGATTGGAGAGACACTAAATCAATACTTTTCATCAGTATACACTCAGGAACAGGACACTATTGCTGATGTGAATATTGAGTCACAAGTGATTAGAATGGATGGCTTTGAGGTATGTAGGGAAGAGGTCTGGGGAATACTAGAAAGGATGAAAATAGATAAGTCCCCTGGGCCTGATGGCATTTATCCTAGGATCCTCTGGGAAGCTAGGGAGGAGATAGCAGAGCCATTGGCCTTGATTTTTATGTCGTCATTGTGTACGGGAATAGTGCCAGAAGACTGGAGGAGAGCGAATGTGGTCCCCTTGTTCAAGAAGGGGAGTAGGGATAGCCCGAGTAACTATAGGCCAGTGAGTCTCACTTCTGTTGTGGGCAAAGTCTTAGAGAGAATTGTAAGGGATAGGACTTATGAACATCTGGATAGGAATAATGTGATCAAGGATAGTCAGCATGGTTTTGTGAAGGGCAGGTCGTGCCTCACAAACCTTATTGAGTTCTTTGAGAAGGTGACTAAGGAGGTGGATGAGGGTAAAGCAGTAGATGTGGTGTGTATGGATTTTAGCAAGGCGTTTGATAAGGTTCCCCATGGTAGGCTAATGCAAAAACTACGGAGGTATGGCATTGAGGGTGCATTAGAGGTTTGGATTAGGAATTGGCTGGCTGGAAGGAGACAGAGGGTAGTAGTTGATGGAATAGGTTCATCTTGGAGTGCAGTTACTAGCGGTGTTCCACAAGGGTCTGTTTTGGGACCATTGCTGTTTGTCATCTTTATAAATGATCTAGAGGAGGGGCTTGAAAGCTGGGTGAGCAAGTTTGCGGATGACTCGAAAGTCGGTGGAGTTGTGGACAGCGAAGAAGGATGTGGCAGGTTACAGCGGGATATAGATAAGTTGCAGAGCTGGGCAGAAAGGTGGCAAATGGAGTTCAATGTAGCTAAGTGTGAAGTCATTCACTTTGGTAGGAGTAACAAGAAGATGGATTACTGGGCTAATGGTAGGCTACTTGGTAGTGTGGATGGGCAGAAGGATCTTGGTGTCCATGTACACAGATCTCTGAAAGTTGCCACCCAGGTAAATAGTGCTGTGAAGAAGGCATATGGTGTACTGGACTTTATTGGTAGAGGAATTGAGTTCCAGAGTCCTGAGGTCATGTTGCAGTTGTATAAGACTCTGGCGCGGCCTCATCTGGAGTATTGTGTGCAGTTTTGGTTGCCAAACTATAGGAAGGATGTGGAGGCGTTGGAATGAGTGCAGAGGAGGTTTACCAGGATGTTGCCTGGCATGGTAGGAAGATCATATGAGGAAAGGCTGAGGCACTTGGGGCTGTTCTCATTGGAGAAAAGAAGGTTTTGGGGAGATTTGATAGAGGTGTACAAGATGATTAGGGGTTTAGATAGGGTAGACACTGAGAACCTTTTTCTGTTAATGGAGTCAGCTGTTACTAGGGGACACAGCTTTAAATTAAGGGGTGGTAGGTATAGGACAGATGTTAGGGGTAGATTCTTTACTCAGCGGGTTGTGAGTTCATGGAATGCCCTGCCAGTAGCAGTGGTGAACTCTCCCTCTTTATGGTCATTTAAGCGGGCATTGGATAAGCATATGGAGGTTATTGGGCTAGTGTAGGTTAGGTAGACTTTGGTCGGCGCAACATCGAGGGCCGAAGGGCCTGTACTGCGCTTTATTTTTCTATGTTCTATGTTCTAAAATTACAGTGCAGGAACAGGGACTTTGGCCCTCCAAGCCTGCACTGATCCAAATCCTCTATCTAAACCTGTCGCCTTTCTAAGGATCTGTACCCCTCTGCTGCCTGCCCATTCATGGGTCTGTCTCGATATATCTTATATTATGCTCTCATATCTGCCTCTACCACCTCCACTGGCAACACATTCCAGGCATTCACCATCGTCTGTGTGAAAAACTTTCCATGCATAGCTTCCTTAAACTTTTCCCCTCTCACTTTGGACGTGTGACTCCTAGTATTCGAGTCCTCCACTCTGGGAAAACGTTTCTTGCTATCCATCCTGTCTACATGATGTCAACTATCTTTACAGCATTGGATCCAGGTCTGTGAAACCACACTTTAGCTTACCCCCAGGGACAGATAAACTGGGGAGTAAAATAAAAACAGCAGGTGATATGGGTAGCCTTTCCCCATCTCCCAGGAGAAAGTGAGGACTGCAGATGCTGGAGATCAGAGTCGAGAGTGTTTTGCTGGGTAAGCACAGCAGGTCAAGCAGCATCCGAGGAGCAGGAGAATCGACTTATCAGGCATCATGAATTCCTGATGAAGGGCTTATGCCCGAAACATTGATTCTCCTGCTCCTTAGATGCTGCCTGACCGGCTGAATTTTCCCAGTAACACACTTTCTGCATCTCCCAGCCAGGTTGAGTCTTTTATCTCCCTCATGCTGATTTTCTTTTTCCAAAACACTGCTACCATTGAGATTTCTTCAGGGAATCCTTCAATGTAGATCGTTCATTGCTGCTTTAGGTGTATGATCTCACCCACCTGGATTGACCATGTAACCTGAAGTTGATGCAATAGCTGACTTGCTGCAGAAACCACAAGGTTTGCTAATTGGAGAGTTGTGTTCTCAATGTGTAAATGATCCAGCCATTCTGGCCATGATTAAGATGCGAAGATACCACTCAACATTCCAATCAAGGAGCCTTGTTGACAGATATAAACAGAAACCACAGGGATCCTCCCCACTCCCGGGACTGGTTCTGAGCGAGCTGGTCAGACTCCATGTACTGTGCATGTAAATAAAATAAATGATGGAATACTGGTCTCTGTGGAATTATTTCACAGGGAACTAAATCAGGGGTTTAGACCAGACATGTTCAGCAAATGGTATACCCAATCTATGTGTGATCTCCTAATTGTCGCGGCCAATGCATCATAAGGAGCAAGTACTGCATGTTATATTGAAAGGAGTACAAATACACCACTGTTTCCCTTGAAATCATAGTTTGGGGACCCTGGACAGTGACAAGAGGGGGTAAAAGGGGAGGTGTTCTCCTGCAGTTTCCAGAGAACGGTACTATAGGAAGGCAAACAAGGGTTGATGGTGAAAGAAGAGCGGAGTTTGGCACTACAGAGGAAATGGTCCCATGAAAATTCTGAAAGGGAATTGGAAAACATATTTGTTAGTGCGATCAAGTTGGATAAAATGGAAATGGTGGACCATGATCAGTTGAATCTGCAAATTTGTATGACTTGTGAGGGGTATATTCTGTTTTAATGAAGTTGAGAGAAGTAGGGCTAAAAATAATTGATATGATTTCATTTTAAGAGTGCTTTCCAGGTTTAATCCAAAAGGATAAGTCATGGCAAGAAAGACCATGGTTTGCTCCCCCTGCTCTATATGGAAAGCCAGGCAGATTTCCAGTGCCTGGAGCCAGCAAGTGTGCAGGAAGTGTCTCCACTGCAGCTCCTGGAAGCCCAGATTTGGAACTGGATTGCCATATGGGGACACTATGGGGAATACATGAAGCTGAGAGTATTGTGAATAGCATATAAAGAGAGGCTAAAAATCCATGGGCAGAAAGAGAATGGGTGACCATCAGGCGAAATAAGAGCACCGATCAGATAATGCAAGAACATTCTGTCAGTTTTCCTCTGCAGAAACAGATATAACGTACCACCCCAGACTTTGTCAGGTGGGATTGGGGGTGGGGTAAGGCTGGCCTCTCAGGCAAAACCCGTGTCAATCAAATTTGTTGCACCATGGTCAGCTCTACTCCATGGCAGAGGAGGGGAAAATGTGGGAATGCAATAGTTATAGGGGGTTCAATTGTAAGGGGAATAACTAAGCGTTCTGTGCCTACAAACGAGACACATAGTGTATGTTGCTCTCCTGGTGCTAGAGTCAAGGATGTCTCAGAATGGTTACAGGATACCTGGAGTTGGGGGAGAAGGGGTGGTCAACAGCCACTGATCGTGTAACATAAAAGCTTAATATAGAGAGTTAGGAAATAAGGTGAAAGTTAGGAACTCAAAAGTGGTGATCTCTCAGGGTTACAATTAGTGCTACACTCTGGGGTAGAAATATATTGGATGAATACTTGGCTGGAGAGGTGGCACGGGGCAAGGGTTTCAGGTTCCTGGGACATTGGGACCAGTTCCAAAGACAGTACACGAGCAGTGCAGTCATTTAAGGAGGTAATTCATGACTCAGCAAAAACATGTGTCCGTATGGAGGAACGATACTAAGAAAGGGATAATTCACTCATGGCTAACCAAGAAAGTTAAAGAGAGTGTAAGGTTAAAACAAAAACAGATCGGGGCAAAAGTAGGGTACACCTGATCAAGTCCTGGGGATTTATCCACTTATATGCCTTTTAAGAAATCCTTTTCTGTTACTATTTTAAAACTAGTAGAATTATGGTCACTGGTGCCAAAGTTCTCCCCCAGTGACACCTCAATCACCTGCCCTGCCTTATTTTCCACTAGTAGGTCAAGTTTTGCAGCATCTCTATTAGGTACGTACACATTCTGAGTCAGAAAAAATTCTTGTACACAGTTAACAAATTTCTCTCCATCTAAACCCATAACACTATGGCAGTCCCAGCCCATTTTTGGAAAGTTAAAATCCCCTACCAGAACCACCTTATTCTTATTACACATAACTGAGATCTCCTCACAAATTTGTTTCTCAATTTCCCTCTGACTATTTGGAGATGCTGGTGTTGGATTGGAGTATACAAAGTTAAAAATCACACAACACCAGGTTATAGTCCAACAGATTTAATTGGAAGCACTAGATTTCGGAGCACTGTTCCTTGATCAGGAGGGACAACCAATTAAACCTGTTGGACTATAACCTGGTGTTGTGTGATTTTTAACCTCTGACTACTGGGGGAATCTATCATACAATCCTAATAAGGTGATCATCCTTTCCTATTTCTCAGTTCCACCAAAGTAACTTCCATGTTATTGTTCATTTTGGAAGGAAAAACAAAAGAATGGGATTATTTAAATGGAGAAAAGCTGCAAAACAAAGGGACTTGGGAATATTTGTGCACAAATACTGAAAGATAGCACACAGGTTCAACAGGTTATCAGGAAGGATGATGGAATGTTGGCCTTTATTTCAAGGGGATTGGTGATGTCTTGCTGCAAATGTACAAGGTGCTGGTAAGACCACGTCTGGTGGACTGTGAGCAGTTGTTTCCCCCTTTTTAAAAGAAGATACTGTTTCATTGACCAAAGAAGAACAAAGAAAATTACAGCACAGGAACAGGCCCTTTGGCCCTCCAAGCCTGTGCTGATCCAGATCCTCTATCTAAACTTGTCACCTATTTTCCAAGGATCTGTATCCCTCTGCTCCTTGCCCATTCATGGATCTGCCAGGAGAACTTTCCACATATATCTCCCTTAAATCTTTCCCCTCTGACCTTGAACTCGTGACCCCTAGTAACTGAGTCCCCCACTCTGGGAAAAAGCTTCTTGCTACCCACCCTGTCTATACTCCTCATGATTTTGTAAACCTCAATCAGGTTCCCCCCTCAACTTTCATCTTTCTAATGAAAATAATCCTAAGCTACTCAACCTCTCTTCATTGGTAGCACCCTCCAAACCACGTAACATCCTGGTGAACCTCCTCTGCATCCTCTCCAAAGTATCCACATCTTTCTGTAATGTGGCAACTAGAACTGCATGCAATATTCCAAATGTGGCCAAACCAAAGTCCTATACAACTGTAACATGACCTGCCAACCCTTGCATTCAATACCCTGTTTGATGAAGGAAAGCACGCTGTATGCACATTCTTGACCACTCTATCGGCCTATGCTGCTACCGTTGGTACAATGGACCTGAACACCCAGATCTCTCTGTACATCAATTTTCCCCAGGGCTTTTCCACTTACCATATAATTCACTCTAGAATTAGGTCTTCTGAAATGCATCAACTTGCCCAGAAAGAATGCCATCTGCCATTTCTCTGCCCAACTCTCCAATCTATATATTCAGTTATATTCTCTGACAGTCCCCTTCACTATCTGCTACTCCACCAATGTTAATGTCCTCTGCAAAATTGTAAATCAGACCACCTATATATTCCTCCAGATCACTTATATATATCACAAATAACACAAACATTCGGGGAATCAAGGGTCGGGAGGTAAGGCAAGAATGTGAATGTAAGAAATTTCAGTGGTCCCAACACGGATCCCTGTGGAACACCACTGGTCACAGTTCTCCATTTTGAGAAACTCTCTTTCACCAGTACTTTCTGTCTCTTGTTGCCCAACCATCTCTCTGTTCATTTAGCCTAGTACACTCTGGACCCCATGCAACTTCGCCTTCTTCATCAGCCAACCATGGGGAATCTTATCAAAAGCCTTCCTGAAGTCCATATGTATGATATCTATGGCCCTTCCCTGATCAATCAACTTTGTCACTTCCTCAAAGAATTTTAATAAGTTGGTAAGACATGACTTTCCCTACACAAAACCATGCTGCCTATCATTGATAAGCCCATTTTCTTTCAAGTGTCAATCGATCCTAACCCCCAGCATTTTCTCCAGCAGTTTCCTTACCACTGATCAAGCTCGCCGGTCTATAATTATCTGGATTACCCCTGCTACCCTTCTTAAGCAAGGGGACAACATTAGCAATTCTCCAGTCCTCCGGGACCTTTTCTATGTTCAAGAATGCTGCAAAGATATCTGTGAAGACCCAGCTATTTCATCTCTTGCTTCCCTCAGTAACTGGGGATAGAACCCAGCTGGACCTGGGGACTTGTCCACCTTAATGTCTTTTAGACTACCCAACACTTCCTCCCTCCTTATGCCGACTTGAGCTAGAGTAATCAAACATCTATCCCTAACCTCAACATCTGCCATGTCCCTCTCCTTGATAAATATTGATGCAAAGTATTCATTAAGAATCTCACCCATTTTGGATGTAGGTTTGCTCGCTGAGCTGGAAGGTTCAGTTCCAGACATTTTGTCATCCTACTAGGTAACATCGTCAGTGGGCTTCCAGGTAAGCACTGTTGATAATTTCTGCTTTCTATTTATATGTTTGGGTTTCTTTAGATTGGTGATGTCATTTTCTGTGGTGACATCATTTCCTGTGACAATGTCATTTCTTGTTATATTTCTCAGGGGGTAATAGATGGGGTCTAACTCAGTGTGTTTCTTGTTAGACTTCCGGTTGGAATTCCATGCTTCTAGGAATTCTCGTGCGTGTCTCTGTTTGGCTTGTCCTAGAATGGATGTGTTGTCTCAGTTATTGCTCTGCCTTAACCTTAGTTTATATGCCTGCCAATTTATGACGGAGCTGAGGAGGAATTTCTTCACTGAGGCATATGAGTCTGTGGAACTCCTAGTCATGAAGGACTTTGGGAGCAGAATCCTGGAGTCTATTTAAGGCTGAGATAGATAGACTCTTAAACATTGGGGGAATCAAGGGTCGGGGGAAAAGGCAAGAATGTGAATGTGAGAAATTTCAGATTAGCCATGACCATATTGAATGGCTCAAGGGGCTAAATGGCCTACTCCTGTTCCTATTCTCATGGCTTTATTAGAAAAGCTGTCAGGTTGAACGTTTTCTTCTACCGTATTGACTTCTCTCCTCATCATTGATACCTCTATTGATTTAAACCTCAACCATCTGTACCTGACTATATGCATAGTCAGTTCAACTAGTTACATAATTTACTCCTTCAGCCATGATATTATTCTGGGGAATATATACTATACCAAGCCTAAGTATCGTTTTTGTGACATGGTGACCAAGTCTGAACACAACATCTCAATATTCCAAACAAGATGTCATATCGCTATACCATAATTAATGGAATCGTAATGGCTTTACAGTTGCATGATTCAGTACCCTATCATAATTTGTAAGTCTGTTGTGTTACAGGCACTCATCACCGTGTTAAATGGGTCAGATTGTGAGCATGCCTGGCAATGCTAGATTGGGAATCTTTGAGGTGCTGTGGGACATCAACAACAGAATCATATTCCAACAGTTTTCCAACACATGGCTCATCATATCCCCACTCCACTATTAGCATCAAGCCAAGGATCAGCCCTGGTTCATTGGAGCATGGGGAAAGCATGCCAGGAGCAGTACCAGGCATTCTTCAAAATGAAATATCAATGTGTGAAGCTACCGAACAGGACTACTTGCACACCAAACAGTGTTAGGTAGCAAGTACTAGACAAAGCTAAGCGATCCCACAATCAACGAATCAGATCCAAGCTGTTTTAGTGTGTTGGTGGGTTTGTGGGCTACCATGGTGACAAGGGGTCTGAGATTAGAAGACAAGTGAAAAGGCACTTCCTGTGAATATTTAATTGTTATTAAGCTGAATTCTTGACAATGTTTATGGGTTTTACTTAACTATTGGGTCTTCTTAAAAACAATTAAGTATTGATACCAAGCCATCTATAAACAGTACACATTGCATAAAGTCTAAGCTAGTTCTTTATCACTAATGTCTACTCATCAACATATGGTTATCATGTGGTCATAACACCGTCAATGACATGGTTTCCTATGAATATATTCAGGAGTTAACCTTTCATTTACAGACAATAGGCATTTCTCCATAACTTAACTCGGTCTGCAAAGAACTCCAGTGGAGTGCACCCATCTCCAGCTCCTCCAAGCCCGTGTTAGGGAACTGGAGCTGGAGTTGGATGAACTGCGGATCATTCGGGAGGCAGAGGAGGTCATAGATCGGAGCTTTAGGGAAGTAGTTACTCCGAAAGTTATAGACAGATGGGTGATAGTGAGGGGGAGTGGGAGGAAGCAGCCAGTGCAGGGACCCCCTGCGGTCATTCCCCTCAAGAACAAGTATACCGTTTTGGATACTTGTGGGGGGGATGACGTACCAGGGGCAAGCAACGAGGTTCAGGCCTCTGGCACGGAGCCTGGCCCCGTTGCTCAGAAGGGAAGGGTGGAGCAAGGTAGAGCGATAGTTCTTGGGGACTCAATAGTGAGGGGTACAGATAGGCGGTTTTGTGGGGGCGACAGAGACTCACGATTGGTATGTTGCCTCCCAGGTGCAAGGGTACGTGATGTCTCTGATCGTGTTTTCCGGGTCCTTAAGGGGGAGGGGGAGCAGCCCCAGATCGTGGTCCACGTTGGCACCAATGATATAGGTAGGAAGAGGAGTGAGGATGTCAGGCAGGCTTTCAGGGAGCTAGGTTGGAAGCTCAGAGTTAGAACAAACAGAGTTGTTGTCTCTGGTTTGTTACCCGTGCCACGTGATAGAGAGTCAAGGAACAGGGAGAGAGAACAGTTAAACGCGTGGCTACAGGGATGGTGCAGGAGCGAGGGATTCCGGTTTCTGGACAACTGGGGTTCTTTCTGGGGAAGGTGGGACCTCTATAAAAAGGATGGTCTACACCTGAACCTGAGGGGCACCAGTATCCTTGGGGGGAGGTTTGCTATTGCTCTTTGGGAGGGTTTAAACTAACTCTGCAGGGGCATGGGAACCTGGACTGTAGCTTTAGGGTACAGGACCTTGAGTGTAGGGAGGTTAGGAACAAGGCAGCAATCTCGAAGGAGGGTGCCTGTAAACAGGAAGGTGGCTTGAAGTGTGTATACTTCAATGCCAGAAGTATAAGAAATAAGGTAGGTGAACTTGCAGCGTGGGTTGGTACCTGAGACTTCGATGTTGTGGCCATTACAGAGACGTGGGTAGAACAGGGGCAAGAATGGCTGTTGCAGGTTCCAGGGTTTAAATGTTTTAGTAGGGTCAGACATGGGGGTAAAAGAGGAGGAGGTGTGGCATTACTTGTCAAGGATAGCATTACAGCGGTGGAAAGGACGATGGAGGAAGACTTGCCATCTGAGGTAGTTTGGGCTGAGGTTAGAAATAGGAAAGGTGAGGTCACCCTGTTAGGAGTTTTCTACAGGCCTCCCAATAGTCCGAGAAAAGTAGAGGAAAGTATTGCGAGGATGATTGAGGAGAAGAGTGAAAGTAGTAGGGTGGTTGTTATGGGGGACTTTAACTTCCCAGATATTGACTGGGAAAGCTATAGCTCGAGGTCGTTAGATGGGTCGGTGTTTGTCCAATGTGTGCAGGAGGGTTTCCTGACACAATATGTAGACAGACCAACAAGAGGTGAGGCTATACTGGATTTGGTTCTAGGTAATGAACCAGGCCAGGTGTTAGACTTGGAGGTAGGTGAGCACTTCGGGGACAGTGACCACAACTCGGTGACTTTTACTTTAGTGATGGAGAGGGATAAGTGTGCACTGCAGGGCAAGAGTTATAGCTGGGGGCAGGGAAATTATGATGCGGTGAGGCATGACTTAGGATGTGTGCATTGGAAAAACAGGCTTCAAGAGAAGAATACTAATGATATGTGGAGATTGTTCAAGGAACAGCTACTGAGTGTCCTTGATAAGTATGTACCAGTCAGGCATGGAGTTAAGGATCTTGTGAGGGAGCCGTGGTTTAATAAGGAATTGGAATCCCTTGTGAAAGGGAAGAGTGCGGCCTATGTAAAGATGAGGCGTGAAGGTTCAGTTGGGGCGATTGAGAGTTATAAGTAGCCAGGAAGGATCTAAAGAGAGAGCTAAGAGCAGCGAGAAGGGGACATGAAAAGTCCTTAGCTGGTAGGATTAGGGAAAATCCAAAGGCTTTCTATAGGTATGTCAGGAATAAAAGGATGACTAGGGTAGGAACAGGTCCAGTCAAGGATAGTAGTGGGAAGTTGTGCGTGGAGGCGGAGGAGATTGGAGAGACACTAAATCAATACTTTTCGTCAGTATTCACTCAGGAATAGGACATTGTTGCTGATGTGAATATTGAGTCACAAGTGATTAGAATGGATGGCATTGAAGTATGTAGGGAAGAGGTTTTGGGAATACTGGAAAGGATGAAAATAGATAAGTCTCCTGGGCCTGATGGCATTTATCCTAGGATCCTCTGGGAAGCTAGGGAGGAGATAGCAGAGCCATTGGCCTGGATTTTTATGTTGTCATTGTCAACGGGAATAGTACCTGAAGACTGGAGGATGGCGAATGTCGTCCCCTTGTTCAAGAAGGGGAGTAGGGATAGCTCGAGTAACTATAGGCCAGTGAGTCTCACTTCTGTGGTGGGCAAAGTCTTAGAGAGAATTGTAAGGGATAAGATTTATGAACATCTGGATAGGAATAACGTGATCAAGGATAGTCAGCATGGTTTTGTGAAGGGCAGGTCGTGCCTCACAAACCTTATTGAGTTCTTTGAGCAGGTGACTAAGGAGGTGGACGAGGGTAAAGCAGTAGATGTTGTGTATATGGATTTTAGCAAGGCGTTCGATAAGGTACCCCATGGTAGGCTAATGCAAAAACTACGGAGGTATGGCATTGAGGGTGCATTAGAGGTTTGGATTAGGAATTGGCTGGCTGGAAGGAGACAGAGGGTAGTAGTTGATGGAATAGGTTCATCTTGGAGTGCAGTTACTAGCAGTGTACCTCAAGATTCTGTTTTGGGACCATTGCTTTTTGTTATCTTTATAAATGATCTAGAGGAGGGGCTTGAAAGCTGGGTGAGTAAGTTTGCGGATGACACAAAAGTCGGTGGAGTTGTGGATAGTGAGGAAGGATGTGGCAGGTTACAGTGGGATATAGACAAGTTGCAAAGCTGGGCAGAAAGGTGGCAAATGGAGTTCAATGTAGCTAAGTGTGAAGTCATTCACTTTGGTAGGAGTAACAAGAAGATGGATTACTGGGCTAATGGTAGGCTACTTGGTAGTGTGGATGAGCAGAGGGATCTTGGTGTCCATGTACACAGATCTCTGAAAGTTGCCACCCAGGTAAATAGTGCTGTGAGGAAGGCATATGGTGTACTGGGCTTTACTGGTAGAGGAATTGAGTTTTTTTTAGATTAGATTACACAGTGTGGAAACAGGCCCTTCGGCCCAACAAGTCCACACCGACCCGCCGAAGCGAAACCCACCCATTCCTCTACATTTACCCCTTTACCTAACACTACGGGCAATTTAGCATGGCCAATTCACCTGACCTGCACATCTTTGGACTGTGGGAGGAAACCGGAGCACCCGGAGGAAACCCACGCAGACACGGGGAGAACATGCAAACTCCACACAGTCAGTCGCCTGAGTCAGGAATTGAACCCAGGGTCTCTGGCGCTGTGAGGCAGCAGTGCTAACCACTGTGCCACCGTGCCGCCCACTAAGTCCTGAGTTCCAGAGTCCTGAGGTCATATTGCAGTTGTATAAGACCCTGGTGCGGCCTCATCTGGAGTATTGTGTGCAGTTTTGGTCGCCATACTATAGGAAGGATGTGGAGGCATTGGAACGAGTGCAGAGGAGGTTTACCAGGATGTTGCCTGGTATGGTAGGAAAATCGTATGAGGAAAGACTGAGGCACTTGGGGCTGTTCTCATTGGAGAAAAGAAGGTTTAGGGGAGATTTGATAGAGGTGTACAAGATGATTAGGGGTTTAGATAGGGTAGACACTGAGAACCTTTTACCGCTAATGGAGTCAGCTGTTACAAGGGGACACAGCTTTAAATTAAGGGGTGGAAGGTATAGGACAGATGTTAGGGGTAGATTCTTTACACAGCGGGTTGTGAGTTCATGGAATGCCCTGCCAGTAGCAGTGGTGAACTCTCCCTCTTTATGGTTATTTAAGCGGGCATTGGATAGGCATTTGGAAGTTACTGGGCTAGTGTAGGTTAGGTAGGATTCGGTCGGCGCAACATTGAGGGCCGAAGGGCCTGTACTGCGCTGTATTTTTCTATGTTCTATGTTCTATAATGTTAAAGAACCAGTGGACCATGGCCCTTGGTCCCTGAGCCCATTCTGAAAGGTTCCATTATCCATCAACCTACACCAACAATCCTGTGGTGATACTGAGTGCATGGAAGTTCCATTTCACAAAAACGTTTTATCAATGCTTAATCTGCAAGTGTCTGTTTCAGTACCTCCAGGCAAAATCAATTCACAAATCATTAACAGGCCTCTAAAATGCAGGCTTTCAAAACCACATGCATGTCTTGCAATCAGAGCACCCACTTAGTATCTGCTTTCATCTTCTAACCAAATAACCCTGGTAATCATCAACCCAGAGGAAACAACCTGCCAGGTTTTTACTTTGCATCTTTGAACATCTCTGTACTAGCTATAAAAATCTTCAAGAAAAACATTTATTAAAAATGGGAAAATTAGAAATTGCTATTGCAACTATGTTTAATGTACTCGTGCAATATTCCGGTGTCAAATATTTAACTGAGACATTAATCCATTTATCGATAGTAGCAATCACTAAACTCCAAATATGATAATCTCATTTAGTGTTTTTAGATTAACCCGAAGGTTATGGTTGTCATTGATTAACTCAATATGTAAAGAAAGTCTATTGGGATGTACCTGGAACAAAGATTGTTTTGAAATGCTTCAAGCTCTCAGGTGTCCTCTAACACTGCAGCTTTTGTTTTAAAGAATTCTGGCCTAATTTGATAATTTGGGATTCCCAAATTAAATATCTCAAATGATTGTTGCAGTACTTTGTTGAAATGCTAACAACCATAAATGGATCAAGTCAGAAAAGACAATGGGTGGAATCTTACAGAGGTGTGAATGATGTGGGCTATGGTGAGGTTTGTAGCAGAATCATATGAGAAGTCTGGCGAGTCCTATCTTGACGCCAGGAGCAATTTGCTGCATTCTTTATACACAGGGTGAGAGGAGAGGTGAGTTTCTCACCAGGCAGCATTGTGTTACCAATTAAGGATGATTATTTTTCATTAAACATCTTGTTAATGACAACTCACTTCATTAGTATTCAGCTTCCACTTAACAAATTCACCAAAGGAACTAAATGTCATGAATTCTCAACATATCAGGGACAATCCATGGACACCAGCCACATATATGTCTCTGCTCCATTTACAGAAGTTAGAAGAAGTACACACTTGTATTGGAGCGTGCACTGGTAACCCACATTGAAGGACGACAATGAGGACCCTTTGGCACAGGACAGGAACCCAGCTCCTAGATTGGACTTAGCTATGCCTACCATCTGTCCACTTGCTGTCATAGATTAGATTAGATTACTTACAGTGTGGAAACAGGCCCTTCGGCCCAACAAGTCCACACCGACCCGCCGAAGCGCAACCCACCCATACCCCTACATTTACCCCTTACCTAACACTACAGGCAATTTAGCATGGCCAATTCACCTAACCCGCACATCTTTGGACTGTGGGAGGAAACCGGAACACCCGGAGGAAACCCACGCAGACACGGGGAGAATGTGCAAACTCCACACAGTCAGTCGCCTGAGGCGGGAATTGAACCCAGGTCCCTGGCGCTGTGAGGCAGCAGTGCTAACCACTGTGCCACCGTGCCGCCCTACTCAGAATAGCACTTGCTCAGAATGTACTTTCATACTCACAGCATTCATGCCTTGCATTGGCATGTTGTGTTACGCCTGTTTGCATGTTGGCACTTCAGGGAGAACCAAAGACTCTCAGTATTGATGTATTGATGTGCTGTTTTGCAGACACACTGACAGGCTGCTTGTCAAACCTGTCAGTTAGGATCTGAGCCTCTGGACAGGAAGGGGCAGGGGCTGGAAGAATCTGACTGAAAAGCACACCAAGATGTGAACCTAACAGTTTCCTGCGTGGCAAGCATTTATTGAACAAAATTGCCATGTCAGAAAATGGTAGGGGGCTACTCCTCAGTCCAGTCAAGGGAGGTGCCACTGTCTAGCAGGGGTTCTGGTTCCATCAGTCAGAAACAAAATTTATGCACAGTCCAGGAGCTGTCCAGGACACGGTTAGTTGTCCTCTTGAGACACTCAAGATCAGGTGATATATCCAACTGCAGGCCAAGTAGTGGGCAATGATCAGTCCTCTAGGGCCATCACAAACAGTCAGGGGAATCCTTTGGATGCTGCATGCATAGAGATCAAGGCTCTCGTTAGCTATGTCTTGGTGCTGTTTGTCAAAGTCAGTCAGAGGTCTGGGGTGTCTACAGACCTGGAATCCTGTTAGTATTCTTTGTCGGGAAAGGGGATCCTGTAGGGGCAGCTGAGGTTTCATTTTCAAAATGGATGTGGCAGTTAAAACTGGGGATGGGGCAAAGCAGAGGCATGTGTTTTGAGGGAACTCAAGGCATATGGTGATAGACAGAACAGCATTGGAGACCATGTTCGTCTGTGGGAAGTTACCTCCACTATAGCCTGCACAGGTGAGGATCATTAACTTGCAGTGTCAGGGTTCAGGGGCTAGGAGGGTGATTGCAGGTGAAATGTAGTGTGGTGGCTCTGCACAGAAGGGCGAGTGTGTGATGAAATTGGGTTACAGAAAGGTGACAGGAAACATGTTGGATAGTGAATGTATCTGACAACCAGGTGTAGTGTGTTGTAGGTAGTGATCATTGCAAGCTGTGTTCACTCATATCACTTACCAATCTCTAGATGTGACAGGCTACTAGAAAATGTTTGGGGCAACACTCAGAATAGTGGTGAGTGTGTCAATAGGCAAAAATGTAGAATCTGTATGTTTGCGACACCAGGACAAAAACATGAAAGATGCATTTGCAAACAACAGCTACATTCTGTTGCAATTTTTTCTTGCCAATTTGCAATTCATGCAAAGAACGTGCTCAGCGTTTAAATACTAGTCAAAGGCAAGTTGCATTAATCATTGATGATTGCAAATCTGACACTGTCATCTCAGTGATGTAGTAAAAGATGTGAATGCTGGCTGAAGCATCCTAACACCTGTAAAACTTCTAAGGGTGTTGTGGAACGAGGCAAACATTAATTCACTATATGTCTCTAGTCTGTACCGAATAGAATGAAAACTTGAATGATTGAATGGATCTGGGATGGGAAGTGGTTCAGTACAGAGCAGGGAATCTCTTTTGGTGATGGGTCACTCAGCAAGGTACATATGTTGTGTGACCAGTTCTGTGGAAACTTGGAATAACCTGGAAGGCCCTCCAGTATCATCCAGACAGGAGTGTGTTTCATTATCCTTGTGTGCACAACTAGAACAGACAACAAGGTAATGTCCTAGAGCTGAGAAATGGCAGCAATGGAAACAGTCTTCTGTCAAGGAGGATGAGAACATTGGGAAAGGGGAAGCCCTTTTTATGCATGACAGAGCTTGGTCACATGAATACAGACAGGATCTGATTGATAGGAGAGCTGGGTGCAGCAGACCATCACAGACTATAGAATAATTGAGTTGTTCTGCGAATAGTACAAGGTAGAACTTGATGAGAAGGCTGCCAAAGAGGCAGGGTAGATAATTGACTAGGTGAGTTTGGTAAGATACAGCAAGCAATCTTGCTAGGGCTTGTGAAAAAAAAACCCCTCCAATGAGCAATAAACCCAAACAAGCAGACAAAACACATCCACAAACCCTAGCCACTGTCCCCTACATCAAAGACATCTCAGAAATGACTGCCAGACTACTCAGACCCCTTGGCATCATGGTAGCCCACAAACCCACTAACACACTAAAACAGCAGCAAATGAACTTGAAAGATCCTATATGTTCAACAAGCAAAACACTACATTGGACAAATAGGCAGAAAACTAGCCACCAGGGTACATGAATATCAACTAGCCACAAAGCAACAAGACCCACTCTCACTAGTGTCCTGACATAAGGATGAGCAATGACACCACTTCAACTGAGCCAACACATCCATCCTAGGACAAGTTGAACAGAGACGTGCATAAGAACCAGGGCATCCTGACCAGAACTTTATCAACAAACACATTCACTTGGATCCCATTTATCACCCCCTGAGAAAAAAACAGGAAATGACATCACCATAGGAAATGATGTCACCACAGTAAATGACATCACTGACCCAAGGAAACTCAAACATATAAATAGAAAGCGGACTACACCACCTCACTGGAGGTATTTACCTAATATGATTTGAAAATGAACCTTCCAGTTCAGTGAGCAAACATATATCCAGAGCTTCAATGTGAGCTGTAAGTCTTCTCAAAACTCATTAATGCATGCAATTTTAAAAATAAGACAGATGCTACTTAAGTCATAGATGAGGAGGAGTTATTTTATTCAGATGGTTGTGGACCTTTGAATTTCTCTACCATAAAGGACTCTGGTGGCTCATTCTTTGAGTATGATGAAGGTTCATAGAGTTCTGATTATTAATGTCACACAAAGTAATGGGAATGTGATGAAAAAAAAGGCATGTAAGCATTTGAGCAGCAATAATCAAATGAAATTGTAGGCAAAACAAACAAACTAAATGGCTTTCTCCGGTTTCTATGTTCCAACTCTCAGCTAACTTGGGTGAACCATTCCCTTCTCAAATGTTGTGTCACACCAACTGGCAGGTTGTGAGAATCTCAATGCTTGTATTTAAGTAAGAGTCTGCACAGATATTACAGGGTATCCACATCCCTGGCTTTGTTGGCATTAGCTCTATACACTACCTTGCCATTTTGTACAATCCCAGCCTAAGACCAGATGCACTGTTTTATCAGACCATAAAACCGAGACGTAGGAGCAGAAGTAAACCATTTAACTCAAACAGTATGTTCTGCAATTCAGTTAGATAATGGTTGATCTGATAATCATTGACTCCACATTCTTGCTTTTCTCCAATAGCCTTGATTCCCTTATTGATTAAAAATCTGTCAATTGATATTGGAGTATTTGCCTAAAGTCTTGATCAAAGAAGTAAATTTGAAGGTGTGCCACACGAAAACAGAGAGTGGAGAGAGAAGCAGAAAGCTTAAAGGTAAGGAATTTCAATTCTTAGGTTCTTGGCTGCTGAAGGTATAGCTGCTAATGTGTGCAATTAAAAAGTGAAGATGTGCAAGTTGCCAGAATATGAGGTCAGCAGTGTTGGAAGAACTTGCACAGGGACAAAACAACACAGGGATTGGAAAACAAGGATAAGAATTTTAAAAATTAAACAGGAGTTGATGTTAATCAATGGGTATGAAAGTGATGGACTAATAGGACCTGATGCTAGTTTGGATCTGGACACTGGACTTTGGAAGGCCTCAAGTTTATAGAGGTGCAAGATGTAAAGCTGACCAGCAGAAAATTCAAGTCGTCAATTCTAGAGATAAAAAAAGTGTGAATGAGCGTTTTAGCAACAGATGTGCTGTTGCATGCATACAGACAATCAATGTTACAAAGGGAAAAGTAGAAGTTAGGTAATCATGGGAATGGAGTAGACATGCAGTCAGTATACAAGGATATATTATGGATATACATATATAGGGGGACATGATGGCATATTGATTGTAACCAGACCAGTGCTTCAGGCACCTGCACTAACAGTTAAGAGATTATAAATTCAAATCCCACCATGAGTAACTAAACACTTATCAAATGAAAAGAAAACTAATCTCAGTACTGGTGACCATGAAACTACTAAATGTTTGTAAAAATCCATCTGGCTAACTCCTGTCTTTACCTACTTTCACCGATGTGTGGCTTGAGATCCACAGCAATGTGTGGACACAGAGCAGTGAATTGTTGGATCACCCATGATCATGTTACATGACAAAGCAGACTCAACAGGCCAAATAGCTCATCTCTGTTCCTACGTTTTTATCATGGCTAATTCTTAACTGTCTTGTGAAATGTCCTTTTAAACAAATCTTTGCAGCACACACGAGGGGACACAACTTTAAAGTGAGGGGAGATAGGCATAAGACAGATGTCAGAGGTAGTTTCTTTACTCAGAGAGTAGATTACTTACAGTGTGGAAACAGGCCCTTCGGCCCAACAATTCCACACCGACCCGCCGAAGCGCAACCCACCCATACCCCTACATTTACCCCTTACCTAACACTACGGGCAATTTAGCATGGCCAATTCATCTGGCCCGCACATCTTTGGATTGTGGGAGGAAACCGGAGCACCCGGAGGAAACCCACGCAGACACAGGGAGAATGTGCAAACTCCACGCAGTCAGTCGCCTGAGTCGGGAATTGAACCCGGGTCTCAGGCGCTGTGAGACAGCAGTGCTAACCACTGTGCCACCGTGCTGCCCAGTAGTAAAGGTATGGAATGCTTTGCCTGCAACGGTAGTAAATTCACCAACTTTAAGTACAGTTAAGTCATCATTGGACAGTCATATGGATGTACATGGAATAGTGTAGGTTAGATGGGCTTCAGATTGTTATGACAGGTCGGCGCAACATCAAGAGCCGAAGGGCCTGTACTGCGCTGTAATGTTCTATGTTCTATCTTTTAAAATGACCATGTTGGTATCAGTTCTTCCATATGTCAATTGCAAAACTTGTTTTAAAAGTTACATTCTCAAGTGCACTTTAACAATTGATGTCACCATAATAATCTGGTGTTGCGCAATTTCTAACTTTGTGTTATGAACAGAGCTTTCACACTGGAGAGAAGAAGGAAGAGAGGTGACTTGATACAAATGTGCAAGGTAATGAGATGCATAGAGTAGATAGCCAGAGACATTTCCCCAGGGTAGAAATGGCTGTCACAAGGGGTCAAAATTTTAAAGGTGATTGGAGGAAGGTGTAGGGGAGATGTCAGAGGTAGGTTCTTTTCACAGAGAGGAGTGGGTGCACGGAATGCACTGCCAGCAGTGGCAGTAGAAGCACTGGGACATTTAAGCGACTGCTGAACAAGCAGTGTAGGTTAGGGGTGTGTAGGTTAGGTTGATTTTAGATTAAGAAAAATGGTCAGTACCACATTGTGGGCAGAAGGGCCTGTACTGTGCTGTGCTGTTCTATGTTCTATATTCTCTATGTTCTATTTAATAGGCATTTGGACAATTATATGGAGGCAATGTGAATTTCACCCACTTGCTGATGAACCAATCAGTTCCTGCTTTTCGTCAGCCTCACTGTAGAGATTTAAGTTGTTAGACCCAACCAAGCCTGAAGATTGCATTGGATGGAAGAAAAGATGAATGATGACAGGAGTGAGGTGATAAGCCGGGGTCACAGAGAGAGAATTCAGCAGTGAGAGCAGCAGAGTAGCTTGCAGTAACTCCATGTATCTTTCCCAGTGCCAGGTTCCCAACGAATCCCCATGTGCCTGACAATTAATTTAGAACCCATCCAGATGCCCACATTCCAATAGGTTAGGTTTTTGCCTCTCTGGCTTCCTGCATACCAACATCTTTAACTTCCATCAGGATTCTAGGAATAGCAGAGCTTGATTAACAGCATGCCACCTGAATGGAACATAACACCAGTCGATAGCTCGTAGTGCTAAGTTGCTGTATTGATTTGAAATCACTCCTAGCTAAAGTTTCAGTCCAATAATAAGTTCAACTAGGAACTCCATCACCACCATTACCTCAACAGCATTGTGAGACTACTAAAACCAAATGGACTGAAATGATTCATGCAAACAGCTCACCACCACCTTCTCAAGTAAAGCAATGGTCCAGTCAGCAATGCCCATGTTACATGACTGAATTTTTAAAAACCTATATGGACTTGTCTTGCTGGGAGTTGGGGTAAATATAGTAGAACCATTAACAAAGGAAAAGCATTAAAAGTTTGCCTGTTGTGTGATAAAAGTATCAATTCATGGGCAGCATATTGGCTCTTTGATTAGCACTGCTGCCTCACGCTGCCAAGGACCTGGGTTTGATTCTGGCCTTGGTGACTATGTAGAGTTTGCACATTCTTCCCGTGTCTTTGTGGATTTCCACTGGGTGCTCCAGTTTCCTTCCACAGCCCAAAGATGTGCAGGTTAGGTGGATTGTCCATACAAAACTGTCCGTCGTATCCAGTGATGTGCAGGCTAGGTGGGTTAGCCATGGTAAAATGTGGGGTTACAGGAATAGGAGAAAGTGAGGAATGCAGATACTAGAGATCAGAGTCAAAAACTGTGGCATAGAAAAGCATAGCTGGTCAAGCAGCATCTGAGGAGCAGGAGATTCAATGTTTTTGAGCATAAGCTCTTCATCACGAATGTGGGGAAGGCCCAAGGGGGCTGAGAGCTAAATGAAAAGGGGGGCTAGGCTTGGGGGAAAGCTAGTTTGGAATACAATAGACGGGTGAAGGTGGGAGGGGGACGGTGATGGTGATTGTTCAGAGAGGAGGATGGAGCAGGTGGGAAAGAAGTTGAACAGGTAGAACAGATCAACAGGGCAGCACCAATTTGAAGGGTTGGATCTGGGACGAGGTGGGGGGAGGAGAGATGAGGATATTGGTGCAATCAACATTGATCCCACGTGGTTTGAGGGTCACGAGGTGGAAGATGAGGTGTTCTTCCTCCAGACATCGGGTGGCTAGAATCTGGCGGAGGAGGAAGTCCAGGACTTGCATGTCATTGGTGGAATGGGAGTGGGAGGGGGAGTTAAAGTATTTGGCAACAGGGTTTGTTTAGTGCGTGTGTCCCAGAGATGTTCTTTGAAACATTCCTCAAGTTGGTGTCCTGTCTCCCCAATGTAGAGGAAATCACATCAGGAGCAACAGATACAGTAAATGACGTTTGTGGAAGTACAGGTAAATGTCTGATGGATGTGAAAGGATCCTTTGGGGCTAAAGTATAGGATTATTGAATTCATTTCATAAATCTACTTCATTGCAGCTGTTGTGATTTGAAATACCACTGAAACTTGAAGGGTTTTGGAATGTAACCCCTGACCTGTAGCTGCAGAATAAAATCCCTACAGATTGGAAAGAGGTGATTTGGTTCATCAAGTCTGCTTTGACCCTCCAAAGAGCATCCCATTTTGATCCTGACCCTATTCCTGTAACAGGCAGAATCTGAGGAGCAGGAGATCGACGTTTCATTCTGCCACCCCCAAACAGACCTCACCACCAGAGATATATTTCCCTCCCCACCCCATCTGCGTTCCGCAGAGACCATTCCCTCTGCGATTCCCTTGCCAGGGATTCTAGCCACCCGATGTCTGGAGGAAGAACACCTCATCTTCCATCTCGTGACCCTCCAACCACATGGGATCAATGTTGATTGCACCAATTTCCTCATCTCTCCTCCCCCCAGTTTGTCCCAGATCCAACCCTGCTTTGAATGTAGCAAGAGAAATTTAAGTTTTTTTCAGTTTCCTTGAAAGTCAGCTAACTCTCCTTTTTATCCTACTTAGAAAATTATGACCAGATTAGTTTGCATTGATTGGAAAGATCATCCATGGAAATTTATAAATTCAGATTCCCAGCACTGCAAGTTCAGTTAGCTACTATTTTAAGGCATTATATGCACTGTTGAAAGGATTTTTCTGGGCTTCAAGTCCCACCTGCATTTTATTCTTCATCTGAGGCAAGTTCAGGATGCTTGATCATCCACCAGATACCCAGTTCCCTCCCTTGTTAGCTTTGTGCTACAATCCACTACAATCCAGTGTCTTTGAAACCCTGAGCTCCCCAGTTCATTCTCCACAGCCATGTAAAAAGATCCAAATGAAAGCGTAATGATTTTTCACCTCCTTACATATGGTCACTAAAAAATACCACACAGAAGCATTCGGAAAGGAACTTGTGTTTTGTCAATGTTAACATGTTTTGATTTTCCGTATTTTGCGTTTGATATTGGTGTTGATCTTTGTAGTGAAGTAAAGGTAAGATCAATCAGTTTGGATTTAAGGAAGGCAGTCAGATAGCACTTTTTAAATTTATTCCCAAGATGATATTGTAGTTGGCAAAACCAGCATTTATTGTCCATCCCTGATTACCGAGAGAGCAGTTGAGAGTCAACCATATTGCTGTTGGTCTGATGTCACATGTAGGCATGACCAGAAGACGATGACAGATTTCCTTTCTTGAAGAGCATTAATGAATCAGATGGGGTTTTTTTAACCTGACAATTGGCAATGGTTTCATGGCCAGCATTAAACCTTTATAAATTGAATTCAAATTCCACCATCTGCCATGGCAGTATTCAAATCTGAGTGACCAGAACATTACTTGAGTCCCTAGATTAAAAATCTAGTGATAATACCACCAGGCCATTCCCAACTCCTTATTAAAATAAAAGGAATGATTTAAAGATTACTGCTGAATGGAAAATGGGATAGTTGGCTTTGCTGAAGATCTCATAAATAAGCTTAAATTTGGGAGTTTGTGTAGTGAGTGGTGTGACTATCATCATAACTTAGAATCTTATTCTTCCTCCTGCTTTTCCTCACCGTTATTCTTTATTCTGTTCCAATTCTTTACCCTTTAACTGTCTAACGGTTGTGATGAAAATTGTCCCTTATATTGGCAAAGATGTGAAGAATTCAGTAGTTTGACAGCAAATCTGGAATGTCAGTGGTTTACTGCAAATTCTCCTCTTTAATATCCAGGCAACTAAAGTGTGACTGATGACTGTGATTATTTGCTCAGTGGTATTCACTGATGTCATAGTAGACCTGCTGTGTATCTGCATGTGGGTTCCTGACTGGAACCATGAGCCAGATCTGGAAGCAAAATCCCTTGTAATTCAGTAATCAAGTGGTAATTTGGTGCTCTGGTTGGAATAAATGCAGAGCACTGACATAGAATGATAAACTTACTATGATACCAGGCACAGAACAGCATGACTGGAACAGTGAAAACCATTTTTATGGACAGAGATGCTGGACTGCTTATAAAGGGCATGAAGAAATGTCACGCTATCAGTGGCAACTTGCATCATGGGGAAGCCTGCCAAAACCGATTGCGCTGTCTTTCTGGTGACTCTGCCAATGGAAAAGAAGTTGTAATTGTTGTGTTGTTTATTGTGCAGAGCTCCAGTGACCTCCCTGAGGCATGAAAGGGCTATTATTATAATGTCACAAGTTGCATTCCGAATGGAGTTTGTGGCACAAAAGAAGATTAACCTCAACAGCATTATCTATGATCTGGTGTGAGGCTAAATTTGTACATTGACATTTGTACTAACTGTAGCAGTTAGCATACCTCAGTGATATAGCCTCTGTGATGAAGTGTAGCCAATTCATACATTGTTAGGACGAGCTCTGATATTGTTCCTCAGTGAAGTTGAGGCTGGAGAAGATATCCAAGATGATCCATAGAAGCATATAAAATAGAAGTAGGAGTAGGCCATTCTACCTTTAAGTCTGCTCTATCATTAAAGATGATCTTGGATGATCATCTCAAGAACTGTTATAAACAAAGAAGTACAGATGATGGAGGATCTGAAACACACAAAACAGGAATTGCTGGAGAAAATCACCAAGCATGGCAGCATCCATGGAGATTGAACAGAGTTAATGTTTAGAGTCCACTGACCCTTCAGAATCAGTCTGAAGATACTGCCAGACCTGCTGAGTTTCCCCAGCATTTTCGATTTTTGTGTGTTTTAGTAGCCTGTTCCTGCTTTCTCCCAGTACACTTTGTTCTCTTTAACCACCAGAACCACATCTAATTTCTTCTTGAAATCATTCAATGCTTTGACTTCAACTGCCTTCTGTGGCAGAGAATTCTATAGGCTGACCACTCTGTAGGTAAAGAAATTTTTCCTCATTTCAGTTCTAAATGTTCTAAACCTTTACCCTTAGACTGTGATCTTTGGTTCTGCTCATCAGTATCATCCTTCCTGCATTTACCTTGCCTAGTCCTGTTAGAACTTTGCAGGTTTCTGCAAGATCCCCCTCATTCTTCTAACCTCCTGTGAATATAATCCTAACCAATCCAATCTCCCTCATTTGGCAGTCCTCCCATCCCAGGATGTTTTGTTGTAGTTCCTCCATAACCAGAACATCCTTCCTCAGATAAGGAGACAAAAACCACATGCAATACATCAGTACACTAAACAATTGCAGCAAGACATCGCTGCTTCTGTATTCAAATCCTCTTGCTATGAAGGCAACATACCACTTGCCTTCTTCACCGCCTAATGCACGCGGATTATCTCACATTTATCCACCTTACAATTCATCTGTCATGCATTTGGCAACTCACTCAACTTGTCCAAGTCACATTGAAATATTCCCACACCCTCCTCACTGTTCACCTTCCCATGCAGCCTTTGTGCCATCAGCAATCTTGAAAATATTACATTAGTTCTCTCATCTAAATCATTGATAGCTTGGTCCAAGCACTAATCCTGTGGTAGTCCACTACTTGCAACTCAGAAGAAGACAAATTTATAGCTACTCTTTGTTTCCTTTCTACCAAAATGTTCTCTACCCAAATCAGTACACACCCCCCACCAATCCCACCTACTTTGGTATTACATGCTAATCTCTTATGTGAAAGCTTATTGAAGGTTTAAGTAGACCACGCCCACTTAAACCTCCTTATCAACTCTATTAGTTACATCTTCAGACAATTCCTGTAGCTTTGTCAAATGTCATTTCCTTTTCACAAATCCTCGCTGACTGTCTGATCCTGTCACTGTTTTCCAAGTGCTCTGCTGTTAAATCTTTGTAATTGACTTTAGCTTTGTCCCTGTTATTGATGTGAGGTTAACTAGTCTATAATTCCCTGTTTTCTCTCTATCTCCTTTTTAAAATTGTCGGGGCCAATTCCCATTCATTAAAATGGATCCATTCCTGTTCACTGCTTCCTCACTTTCTGGTTGTGTAGATTAGATTAGATACCTGACAGTCTGGAAACAAGTCCACACCGACCCTCCAAAGAGTAACCCACCCAGACCCATTCCCCACCCTACATTTACCCCTGACTAATGCACCTAACACTATGGCCAATTTAGCACTGCCAATTCGCCTGATGTGCACATCTTTGGATTGTGGGAGGAAACCGGAGCACCCGGAGAAAACCCACACAGGCTCAGGGAGAATGTGCAAACTCCACACAGACAGGCACCCAAGGCTGGAATCGAAACCCAGGTCTCTGGCGCTGTGAGGTAGCAGTGCTAACCCAGTGAGCTAACGTGTATTGCCTCCCTGGCTCAAATCATCCTCCATTCCGAGAGGTAGCCCTATTAGACCACTCATGTATGGAGCCAGCTAATCTGTGGGGAAATGTGCAACCAAAATATAATTTACTTACTTCTATTCAGACAAGTAAACTTTCAAAATAGCTAGAAATCAAATAGTCACCTTGAGTAAAACACCAATTAAATTCTAACGAGTGCTGAATCCAATTAAAACATATTAGTGAACGACCTTTGCACTGGTTGGCATCATGTTGTACCAAGTAAGGTTAAAGGTCAATGAAGCTGAGATGATCCAAATGCTCAGAGCCTAATATGTATATACACTACTTCCCAATTACATGGCTTTCCTATTGTGTTCCTGTTACTTGTGCTGCTTTCCCTAAGACCTACTGTGGACAGCAGACAAACAGCAAGAACTCTGCAAGTGCTTGCTGTTCTTCCTTAAAAGCACTTGATACTTGATAAGCAGCTACCATTTTAGGTCTACGATCTTGTTATTCTTTATTAACATGTTTCTACAATAAGGACAGCACATACAGATATTATGCAAGTAAGTTCTGCTTCTTTCACTCGAGTTAAAGAACATCTAGGGTTTCCTGTCATTTGCAATGATTTTGTTTCTTCAGAAGAGCAAGGCTCCTGTGGTAAACTTTGGCATTTCTTTAAATAAATTCTACATTGCCCCAGAACTGCTGCTAACCATGCATGATGTCATATATATCCAGTACGCCTTTGAATCTTTGTAAATATGAAATATTAATCCTATGTCAAAAATTTACCACTAATGACCACAGAACCTCCTTTATGTCCTGCCCATGATGCCTGTTCAGCACCTCATTCATAGTCTAGCTAGAAGATTAAGATAGAATTGCTATTTTATTCAGAAATGAAACAAGAATTATTAAGTTAAAAATCACACAACACCAGGGTTATAGTCCAACAGGTTTAAATGGAAGCATTAGCTTTCGGAGCGCTGCTCCTTCTTCAGGTGGTAAGGAACAGCACTCCGAAAGTTAATGCTTCCAATTAAACCTGTTGGACTATAACCTGGTGTTGTGTGATCTTTAACTTTGTCCACCCCAGTACAACACCGGCATCTCTAAATCATAACAATTATTAAGGTATTTTCAACTATAATTCAGTTTCCACAGAACTTGTACAGGACATGTAGAAGTCACCCAAAACACATTGCAAATTAAAAGAAATTGAACACGATCACTTCTTTCTTACATTGACTATAAGCCAATATGGAAATGTCTTTTCTGTCTTCAAAGAAGAGACTCTTAAAAGGGAGTGAAGGCTGAGAGTGAGGTTTTGTTTGTCATAATGTCTCCATTTGTATATTGGAAAACAATACTGGTGTTTTTTTTTAACGTGCTGAACTTTTTAACCCATGAGTATCACCAAGCTGCAGTCAAGCAGCTCTGACCACTTTGTAGACCTGATGGATTTATTGTCCATCAAAGTGATTGGAGTTCATGTTGATCACATGTTGAATAGGGAATACACTCAACATTTACTGAAACTTGCCTTTAAGACATCAATATTTGATTGAACTTTTGCAATATATTAAATATTATTAAGGATTATATTTACAAAGCAGAGACACACAATGGGCAGAATTTAATTTTTTTATGAGGGCAGCCAAGCAATTGGCAATTTTTGTAATGTTTTTTCATGGCACCTGTCTGCTCATCCACTCCATTCAGAATGTGGAAGCTGTAAAATTCCATTCAACAGGTTAAAAATACCTAGGCCAATTTCCCTCAAGGGATTATTACTCTTATCTGTTATTGAAGGATAGAATATGATCACAGAGAATTTGGAGTTCATGTGCTTTGATTTGCCCTTTAATTTCTTTTGTGCTTTGTATTAGGTTTGTTCCTATCACCCTTTTCCTTTTGATCGCTGTAAAGAATCTTTCACTAATTACCCAGTCATGATAATTCTTAATCTGCAATATCTCTTTTTCAGTCATTCATTAAACTTTTCAGTCTATTCTAAAAAGCCCATAAGAACGTATATAAAAGATTTTGCATAACTCTCATCTTTGACCAAATCTCAGTGAATCCTAGTGAACATTTGCTACACGTTTACCATTGCTTTTATGTCCTTCCACCAATGTGCAGCCGAATCTTATTTTGGCCTCTGTCTACAGAGAATACAAAGACATTGTTGTGCTTTGGAATTAAGGGGATTAAAAACAATCTGAACTGGATTTGTCAATGAGTATAAATGTCAGGCTGTGTTGAACCATTTAATTGCCATTTCAGGCTTTCATGCTTTTTTTAACAAATTCAGGAACTTCATATTCTAACCAGTTTGTATAAATAAATGAAATAAGAGATTATCTGTGACCTTTCAGGTGGAGAAGCAATGGCCACCACTGGGAACTTGGCACGGTGGTTCAGTGGTTAGCACTGCTGTCTCACAGCACCAGGGTCCCACGTTCAATTCCAACCTCGGGTGACTGTCTGTGTGGAGTTTGCACATTCTCCCCGTGTCTGCGTGAGTTTCCTCTGGGTGCTCCGGTTTCCTCCCACAGTCCAAAGATATGCAGGCCAGGTGAATTGGCTATGCTAAATTGCCCGTAGTGTTAGGTGCATTTGTTAGAGGGAAATGGGTCTGGGTGGGTTATTCTTTGAAGGGTCGGTGTGGACTGGTTGGGCCGAAGTGCCTGTTTCTACACGGTAAGGAATGTAATCTAATTAGCCCAAAATTAAATCTCCTAATTGGATATTCAAGGCATCCGACTGGTTATGCAGTGAGCTCTCACTGACTGATGAATTGAACTTCAAACCACTTGCTTTGCCAAGAACATTAGATGAGATTACTTACAGTGTGGAAACAGGCCCTTCGGCCCGACAAGTCCACACCGACCCGCCGAAGCGCAACCCACCCATACCCCTACATTTACCCCTTACCTAACACTACGGGCAATTTAGCATAGCCAATTCACCTGACCCGCACATCTTTGGACTGTGGGAGGAAACCGGAGCACCCGGAGGAAACCCACACATACATAGAACATAGAACATAGAAGGATACAGCGCAGTACAGGCCCTTCGGCCCTCGATGTTGCGCCGACCGAATCCTACCTAACCTATACTAGCCCAATAACTTCCAAATGCCTATCCAATGCCCGCTTAAATGACCATAAAGAAGGATACACGGGGAGAACGTGCAAACTCCACACAGACAGTCGTCTGAGTCGGGAATTGAACCCAGGTCCCTGGCGCTGTGAGGCAGCAGTGCTAACCACTGTGCCACCGTGCCACCCGTAACATTGCTAGGAGAAAGTGAGGACTGCAGATGCTGGAGATCAGAGCTGAAAATATGTTGCTGGAAAAGCGCAGCAGGTCAGGCAGCATCCAAAGAGCAGGAGAATCGACATTTCGGGCATGAACCCTTCTTCAGGAATAAGGAGAGTGTGCCAAGCAGGCTAAGATAAAAGGTAGGGGGAGGGGCATTGGAAATGTGATAGGTGGAAGGAGGTTAAGGTGAGGATGATAGGCCAGAGTGGAGGTGGGGGCAGGGAGGTCAGGAAGAAGACTGCAGGTTAGGAAGACGGTGCTCAGTTCGAGGGTTGGGACTTGAGACAAGGTGAGGAGAGGGAAAATGAGGAAACATCGCTAGGCAATTTCCAAGAGGGGGAGAATAGAGAATGAGTAGTGTACTGAACATGGGGTGTATGTGGCCATCAGGAAGATAATGGAGTATGAAGGAACACTCCTGACAATTTCATTGATACATTTATTCATATTATTTTTTGAAATAAATCTGCCCCTTGTTGATGGTCACTGCTTAAACTATGGGAGGCACTGAAGGCACACAAGTGGTACAGACCTAGCATCTGCAATAATCAGAAAAACTGAATCCAACAGTAGTGATTGTAATGAGGTCAGCCAGTGGAAACCGATGGAATGAGTTCCCCAATTGGAGCTGTTAACCTGGCCAAACCACAAAGCCCTGGGTGACAATTATAAACAGGAGAGCTGAGGTTCTGTTCGTTGTGAGAGCTGACTCTGGGGAAACTGGATTAGTGGAAAGGACTTTCCACTTGTAAGTAACTGGTGACTTGATAACAGGATACTGATCTCTGTGGTGTTACTTCACAAATAGTAAACATATTAATTCCATGAGGAAATATTAGAGAAACTGAGGCTTTGATTTTTAAGAAGAAAGTTGCAGTTGTAAGCAAGTCCCAAAGTGGGTGGTGCACTCAGAATCATCACAGGTGGTGAACCTCAGCCAATTTGAACATCGGGTCCTCATTTCAAAAAAATGTCATCGGACTACTGCCTGAAACAAGCCTTGTTCACTTCCCAGCCAGTAGCCGGGAGGGAAATTCAACTGAGACTGATAGGAAAGGTCCTCATTGGGGAATCACAATCAGGGCCTCAGGAGCACTCTTGTTCCTTCAAGCTCAAACGGATTTTTTTTTACTGAAGAAGTTTCCAGCCTAACGTTTGTTTGTCAACAGGTTTGGCTAGGGAAATGCCTCCAACTTAAAAAGCAACTATTTTCTCTTGACTTTAGAATGTTAAGGCTGATCTGATTGAAGTATTTAAAATATTAACAGGAAAAGACCAGGCAAATAAAGATAAACTATTTTGACTCATTGGAGATTCTAGAATTAGGGTCCATAGTCACTGAGACACTGTGTCACTGAGACCTGATCTACACAATTAAAGGCTAACCTTCCGTGGGTGCCCTGCTGATGTGTTCAAAGGAGTCACTAATATCAGGATGTGGTGATAAGGTTATGGAATACTGATTTTGTTGGAGATACACGCGGCAAGTACTTCACACAGAGAGTAGTGAGCGTTTGAAACGCGTTGCCAGCAGAGGTGGTAGAGGCAGGCATGGTAGATTCATTTAAGATGTGTCTGGACAGATGCATGAGTAGCAGAGGGATACAAATGCTTAGGAATTGACCAACAAGTTTAGACAGTACATTTGGATCAGCTCAGGCTTGGAGGGCCGAAGGGCCTATTCCTGGGCTGTAAATTTTTTTTGTTCTTCGTTCTTTGTTCTTTATTTTATCTCCTGTCTCCACAGTGTCAACAGGTGGGGCGATAAAACTCAGCGTACAATCTAGCAAGTAAGGGTTAATATGAAATTTTAACATTCTAAAGTTATGACTAAATTGCAAAGACTCTTACAGCCCAGAAAGAGACAGTTCAGCCCATTGTATCTGTCATCCCTATTTGAAAGGATAAACACTAAGCTTTTTCAATTTTTCTTCAATGCCCATCAAGTTATAGGATGTTAAACAATCAAATTGTCAATAAATGCACAGCATTCATAGATGCTTCTTGCCTTCTAGTAGGGAAGCGTTTGCTCAAAGTACTTTCACTGAGACACAACTTTCTTCAATTTAGAGGTCTGTTCTAGCATATCCATTTGGCTGCTGTTATTGTTGCCTTCGGTTATATCTCAATTGAGAACCAAAGATGGTTGGAAACAGCGCCACCACACTACCCGCTCACAGACCTGCAGCTTCACAGAACAGCCAGCCCAGCAGAGAGAGGCAGCACAAAACGTACAAACACACTAAGGCTCTACGGGGAAAAAAAACTGTCATTTCCTGACATTTCTGAACACCCTTTGTCAGGAAGCCCAGAATTAGTCATCTGATGCAGAAAATAATGAAGAAAGCTAATGAAATACTGACCTTTATATTTAGAGGACTGAAGTATAGGATACAAAAATTATGCTGCAGTTGTACAAAACACTGGTCAGACTCCACTTCGAGTACTGCAAAGAGATCTGCGCAGCACATCATAGGAAGCATATTTTAGGCTTTGGAGAGAGTAAAACGTAGGTTTGCAAGAATGATCCCTGGACTTCAGGGGGTTAAGGGATGAGAGATTATACAAATGAGGGCCTATTTTCTCTTGACTTTAGAATGTTAAGGCTGATCTGATTGAAGTCTTTAAAATATTAACAGGAAAAGACCAGGTAGATAAAGATAAACTATTTCGACTCATTGGAGATTCTAGAATTAGGGTCCATAGTCCGGGAATTAGGTTGAGACTGTTCAGGAGAGATGTTAGGAAGTACCTCTATGGACAAAGGATGGTAGATGTTTGAAACTCTCCCACAAACAATCAGATGGATGAATGTTTGTTAAGCAAAGAAATTAAGTGATATGGACCAAAGGCAGATATATGGAGTTAGGCCACGGATCAGCCATAGTCCCATTGAATGGCTGAGCATGCTTGAGAGGCTGAATAGCCTACTCCTCTTCCTGTTCCCAGGTAGCGGTTTACATCTGCAGACTCCTACAATACATAATCTGTCTGCTTGAACTGTTAAGATGAGAGGCAAGATTAGAGTGGTGCTGGAAAAGCACAGCAGGTCAGGCAGCATCCGAGGAGCAAGAAAATCGACATTTTGAGCAAAATCCCTTCAGGAATGAGGCTGGGAACCGAAGGGATGGAAGGATAAATGGGAGGGGGCTGGGGCTGGGAAGAAAGATGTTGAGAGTGCCATAAGTGGATGAGGGTGGGGATGAAGGTGATAGTGGAGCGGATAGGTGGGAAGGAAGATTGACAGGTAGGATAAGCCATGCGGATGGTACTGAGCTGGAAGGTTGGAGCTGGGGTAAGGTTGAGGGGAGGGGAAATGAGGAAACTGGCGAAGTCCATATTGATGCCATGGGGTTGAAGGGTCCTGAGGCAGAAGATAAGGCATTCTTCCTCCAGGTGTCAGGTGGTAAAGGAGTGGCGATGGAGGAGGCCCAGGATCTGCATGTCCTCACCACTAAGGCCATGTGGTCCACGACTCCTGCCTCCTTCACAGCCACTGCCACAGCCACTTCCACCCTCAAAGACTTCACTTACACCACACCTTTTGTTACGTCCACTTTGTGCGTCATTGCTGATGTCACGAGTTCCACGACTTCCACCCCTGCAGCTGCCATCGTTGCGACTACTTCTGCCCCCAAGTGACGAGACTCGCATGCACACTGCTGACATGCACCCCCCCCCCCCAACCCCCACACAGATCCTACTGTCACAATCCTCACCTCCCCCAAGGGGAATGCCACTAATGACTCCACCCCATTCCCCCTACTACCATTTCTGCCCCCACTCCCAGCTCCAGCCCTATACCAGCTCCTAGATCATAGCTCTGCTGGGTTTTCACTACATTCCCCCAGACCTCACCCTCACTGAGGACAATCAGTCCTCAGCAAAGTTCTTACCTTCATCCCCCTTCATCCACGCATCAATGAATTCAATACGTATCGTGACATTGAACAGTTCTTCCGCCGCCTCCGCCTCCGAGCTTACATTTTCAATCAGGACTCCTGCCTGCCTTCTGAGGACCCCTTTACTCACCTCCAACACACCCCATCCACCTGGACATCCTGTGCTGGTCTATTACCCACTCTCAACCTCTTTATTTCCAACTGCTGCTGAGACATTAACTGCCTCAACCTGTTTACACCCTCCCCCACTCCAACCTCTCACCCTCACAATGCGCAGCCTTCCACTCCCTCTGCTCTAATCCCAACCTCACCATCTAACCAGCGGACAAAGGGGTGCTGTGGTAGTTTGGTGCACTGACCTCTACACCGCTGAAGCCAGAGGCCAACTCGAAGAAACCCTCTCTTATCACCCTCTCAACTGTGACCTTACCTCCCATCATCAAACCATCATCTGTCAGACCGTACACAATCTCATCACCTCGGGCGATCTCCCACCCACAGCTTCCAACCTCATAGTCTGGGAACCCCAAACTGTCAGATTCTACCTCCTTCCCAAGATCCACAAGCCTGACCACCCTGGCTGACCCATCGTCTCAGCATGCTCCTGCCCCACTGAATTAATTTCCACCTACCTCAATATTGTCCCATCCCCCTAGTCCAGGAACTTCCCACATACATTCGGAACACCACCCAACCACCCATGCTCTCCACCTCCTCCAAGACTTCTGTTTCCCCAGCCCCCAATGGCTTTTTCTTCACTATGGACATCCAGTCCCTCTACACCTCCATCCGCCATAACAAGGGCCTCCAAGCCCTCCACTTCTTCCTCTCCCGACATCCCCACCAGTACCCTTCCATTTACACACTCATTCATTTGGCTGAACTGGTCCTCGCCCTTAACATTTCCTCCAGCCCCAGCTATGCCTGTCTCTTTGATGGCTATGCAAAATAGTCCACCTTCCAGCGTAACATCGGCACCACACCCGATTTCTTCCTCCACTATATTGATGACTGTATCAGCACCAACTTGTGCCCCCACGAGGAGGTTGAACAGTTCATCAACCTCACCAATACATTCCATCCTGACCTTAAATTCAACTGGACCATCTCTGACACTTCTTCTTACTAATGCTTTCCATCTCCATCAATGATAATCGACTCAGCACTGCCATTTTTTACAAACCCACCAACTCACACAGCTACCTGGATTACACCTCCTCCCACTCTACCTCCTGCAAAAATGCAATCCTGTATTCCCAATTCCTCTGCCTCCACCGCATCTGCTCTCAGGAGGACCAGTTCCACCACAGAACACACCAGATAGCCTTCTTCTTTAAAGACCACAATTTATCCTCCCATGTGGTTAAAGATGTCCTCCAATGCACCTCATCTACATCTCGTACCTTTGTCCTCAAACCCCAACCCTCCAACCGCAGCAAGGACAGAATGTTCCCGATCCTCAACTTCCACTTCGCATAAACTGCATCATCTGCCAACATTTCCTCCACCTTAAAACAGACACCAACACCAGGGATATATTTCCCTCCCCACCCATATCAGCTTTCTGCAAAGACCATTCCTCCACGACTACCGAGTCAGGTCCACGGCCCCCCAGCAACCCACCCTCCCGTCCTGGCACCTTCCCTGCCACCGCAGGAATTGCAAAACCTGCGCCCACACCTCCCCCCTCACCTTCATTTAAGACCCTAAAGGAGCCTTCCACATCCATCAAAGTTTCACCTGCACTTCCACACATGCCATTTATTGTATCCATTGCTCCCGATGCGGTCTCCTCTATACTGGGGAGGCCGGACGCCTTCTCGCAGAGCATGTCAGAGAACATCTCCGGGACACCCGCACCAATCAACCCCTTTGCCCTGTGGCCAAACATTTCAACTCCCCCTCTCACTCTGCCAAGGATATGCAGATCCTGGGCCTCCTCCATCACCACCCGATGCCTGGAGGAAAAAGGCCTCATCATCAACTTCAGGAACCTTCAACCCCAGGGCATCAATGTGGACTTCACCAGTTTTCTCATTTCCCCACCCCCTCCAATCTTACCCCAGTTCCAACTTTCCAGCTCAGCACTGTCCTCATGACATGTTCCACCTGTCAATCTTCATTCCCACTTATCCACTCCACTCTCCTCTTCAACCTGTCACCTTTACCCCCACATCCATCTACCTATTGCACTGTCAACTACCTTCTCCCCAGCCCCACCCTCCTCCCCTTTATCTGTCCACCCCCGAGGCTCCCAGCTTCATTCCTGATGAAGGGCTTTTGCCCGAAACATCGATTTTCCAGCTCCTTGGATGCTGCCTGACCCACTGTGCTTTTCCAGCACCACTCTATTCTTGACTCTAACCTCCAGCATCTGCAGTACCCACTGCTGCCTGCTTGAACTGTTAGTCAAGTGTTGTGATTAGTTAGCAGATTCACTAAAAGATTACAACTTTTTGCCAAGGCTGACAGTTGTGACTGCTAGAATGCTAATCCGAATCATGATACTTGGTATCACAGCTCTTGTTGGCTTCTGGCACTGCACAGCACCATGGACTACACACACATGGCAATTGAAGAAACCCCAAAACAACTAAGAGGCAATGTCACTCGACTAACAAACCAGAACCTGATGCTAATGTTCTGAGGTCACTTACTAGGAAACAGATTAAGCTACAAGGGAGTAAAATTTAAAGGAAACATGAGAGACAAGTTTTTTATACAGATGGTGGTAAGTGCTGGAATATGCTGCGATAGGAAGTGATGGAGTCGGATTTAATAACAACATTTTAAATGGCATCTGGACAGTTACATGAATAAAAAGGGAATTGGGGGATATGGACTGTGTGAAATATTTTTAGTTTGGAAAGGCATCATGTGTTGGCACAGTCTTGGTGGGCTAAAGGGTCTGTTTTTGTGTTTGTCCTTTGTTTTTTGTTCTTTGACGGTGGGTTTGAATCTCACCAAAGCAGATGGTGAAATTTAAATTTAATGAAAATGTGGAACAAGAAGTAAAAATAAAAAATAAATTCATCCAATGACAACTATAAAGTGTCATTAAAACACATCACAAAGTTTTTGGGGAGTGAAACATTTCATCCTTACCTAGCCTGCCGATCCCCATCTGATTGACTCTGGTCACTTCTAGGCAATAAATCACCACATCTCATGAATTAAAAAAAAGAGTTTTTATGTGGCTGTGATGATGACCATTCTGTTAATGTGCAACTGCTGTGAAACATAAAGATGTTTCACAGCAGTTGCCTAGTTCCTGTTTACACAGGAATCTAGACAGCTGAGATGATGTTTTAGCTCTGCAGCAGTTCATGCTGCCTCCTCCCTTTGAACATTGGAGCAGGATTATGGTTCCTGACAATGAGGACTACCTAGAACAATTTTAGTTCATGATCCATGTCAGAAACACTGCCACCAAACTTCAACCGTGATACAACGAGTGCCAAATCACTATCAGGTACAGGTATGTGATTGAACCGACCATCTGTACACTGAAGATGTCCCTCAAGTGCCTTAATAAATCCGTCCCAACCAGTCTTTGGGTTTGTTGTGCCTTATACAACAATGAGGCTTGAAGCTGCAGGAATTCATAGGAGGAGAAGGATGAATAAGAAGAAAAAATTAGGATGAAGGCTGCTCTGACTTTTCCTAATTGATTCACGTGATTGTGCTTCACTGGCTGGGCCAACATGTATTGCTTATTTCGAACTGTCTTTACTAAGACAGTGAAGTGCGGCCTTATTGTATCATGATTGTGCCTACAAAGAGTGTTCCAGTTGGAGCTGTCTTGTACTCTTATTCATCTTCAAAGCTTTATAATTGTCAGGCAGCCTCACTGACTCACATCAATAGCAATCATTTCGAATATTTTCCAGGCCTGTGTGAGCTGACCATTGAAAATTGTGTCCTCATTGCATGGTGAGTCACACACATCACCATTGACTTATTCAAAATCCCAAGATAAATGTTTTCCATTTGGAGTGGTCACTCAAAAGAAAATTATTTCGCAGCAATAAGCACAAATCAACATCCATTCTGCACTATATTAATATGACATTTATAGAATCATACTGAACAAAAGAGACCTTTCGGTATATTGAGTCTGTCCTACTAAAAATACACTCTACCTAAAATAATCCCATTTTAACAAACAAGGCTCATAGACTTGAATGTTATGTCACTTCGTGTTCATCCAAGTACTTATAAAGGTTGTGAAGTTACCTACCTTAACTACCCTCCCAGGAAGTGCATTCTAGGACACTACCACCCTCTGGTTATAAACGGCATAGTGGCTCAGTGGTTAGCACGGCTGCCTCACAGCACCAGGGTCCTGGCTTTGATTCCCGCCTGTCTGTGTGGAGTTTGCACATTCTCCCCGTGTCTGCATGGGTTTCCTCCAGGAGCTCCGGTTTCCTCCCACAATCCAAAGCTGTGCATGTCAGGTGAATTGGCCATGCTAAATTACCCAAAGCATTAGGTGCATTTGTCAGGGCTAAATATAGGGTAGGAGAATGGGTTTGGGTGGGTTTCTCTTCGGAGGAGTGGTGTTGACTTGTTGGGCTGAAGGGCCACACTGTAGAGAATCTAATCTAAACTGTTTTCCTCAAATCCCTTCTAAACCTCCTGCCTTTCACTTTAGAAGTGTGCCCCTTTGTTCTTGGCCCTTTCACTATGAGGAAATTGTTGCTTTTTATCCACTCTACCCATTTGATGTTGGTCACTGAGAAAAATCAATTTGATTAGTCCAAGACGAGGTTCACTCCCATTTTTGTGTGCTTGCATTTGTTGGCATTTGACAGAAAGCCAGGAACACAATAGGAACCAAGATGGCGGATTTTAAAAAGGCATTTTTTTAACAATGTTCTAATCATATCTGCAGTACACTTGATCCTCTATTTAAGAAGTATCCTTTTAAGTTATTTTGGTATATTACCATATAATGGCATAGTTAACAATTCAAATTCCAATTTTTCAATATAGCCTTCTACTGAAATTGAACAAACGTGCCAGAACTTCTTCCAACCATGTAGTGAGACAGGGATGACATTTGTCATGTTCCTATGCAGGACACTCAGGAGAGTGCAGTGCATATCACTTGCCTGCCAGGTCTGAGGCAGTTTGGCTTCTTAATTCATTTAGAATTAGATACAGATTGCAAATTTTCAAGCATTTATTTAAGCATCTCTTATCTGTGGTGACAACCCAGCCTATGAAGAGAAATTCTATCAATGCGTGAGACTTACCATTGAGGCATCACCCCTCAGTTTTTGCCCTGATTGTGTGGTTTCCCTAAGTCACTGAATCTCTGTTGCACTGTAGCTTGGCTCACCCTGACAACAACATTGTTAGTTCCACAAAAAGAAGGCATTACAAATTATAGAGTTGCCAAGATCTACAGCATATTGAATCTGTGCCAATCAAAAAGCAACCACCTAACTATTATTTTAATAGCTATAGTTTCTCATTTAACTTTTAAAATAGATTTTGCTGGACCAGAACATGGCCCCTAACAATCGCATGATGTCTGTTGGCCACAATGCTGGGAAGTTCTAACCCGGACTGACCTTAAACTATTCTGCCTGGAATCACACATTATGCAACTATGTGAACCTGACAATCAACTAACAGAAAGGAGACACAGCTGATTGGTCTCCTCAGCAGGGACCAAGGGCAATAAAATGCATTATGACTGAAGTGCCACTAATGACCCAACAATTATTTCCTCCATTACTGATGCTCAGTAACAGCAGTGTGTATTGTCTACAAGATGCACCAAAAACCCTTTGACAGCTTCTTCCAAACCAATGATCACTCTATCTAGAAGGTCAACAGTAGCAGACACATGGGAACACCAGCACATGCAAGTTCCCCTTCAGGCCACTCACCATCCTGACCTTAAAATATAATGCTGTTCCTTCACTGTTGCTGGGTTGAAAGTCTGGAATTCCCTCGCTTAGAGCATTGTGGATTAACCTACAGAATGTGAAATGCAGTAATTTAAGAAGGTAGCTCACCCCCACCTTCTCAAGGGCAACTAGGGATGGGCAATAAATACTGCCAGCCACTAATGCCCTCATCCCTCAAGTAAATAAAGAAACACACACCATCATGACTTTGAGCTATGTTACAGTTCCTTCACTGATGCTGCATCGGAATCTTGAAATTCCCTTCCTAACAGCCATATGGATGTATATACCCCTCTATGAATTAATTCATGAAAGTAGGTCATTGCCACTGCCCCATGGAAATGAGGGATGAGGCAATAAATAGTGGCCTAGCTGGAGATGACCACATGCCATAAATAGATTTTTAAACATCTATGCACCAATGTTTAACGTTTGGTTAAGCTAGAATGTAAAGTGATTCATTTTTGTCAGAATGACAATAAAGGGTAAAATTCTAAAAGGGCTGCAGGATTAGAGGTATCTGAATGCCTATGTGTATCAATCACTAGAGATGGCAGGACAGATTGAAAGAGTAGTTGATAAAGCATACAGAATTACAATTAACTTGTACAAAACATTGTTTTAACCTGATATGGAGTTCATTTTTTGGCATCACTCCTTGGAATGACACGAGAGCATTAGAGAAAGTGCAGAAAAGTTTCAAACGAATGGTTCCAAAGATGAGAAACATTACTGACATAGCTAGATTGCAGAAGTTGGGACCATTTTTAATAAAGAGGGGCGTGGACAGAAGTATATAAGCTGTTGGTGGAAGGATCCAGAACATTAAGGCGACACGGTGGCACAGTGGTTACAGTACGACACGGTGGCACAGTGGTTAGCACTGCTGCCTCACAGCACCAAAGACCTGGGTTCAATTCCCGCCTCGGACAATTGTCTATGTGGAGTTTGCACATTTTCCTCCAGGTGCTCCGATTTCCTCCCACAGTCCAAAGATGTGCCGGTCAGGTGAGTTGGCCATGCTAAATTGACCGTAGTGTTAGGAGGGGAACAGGTCTGAGTAGGTTGCTCTTCGGAGGGTCGGTGTGGACTTGTTGGGCCGAAGGCCTGTTTCCACACTGTAAATAATCTATCTAATCTAATCATAAGGACACAGATTTAAGATAATTGACAAATGAAGCAATGGTGACATAATGAAAAATGTTTTCATACAGCAATGATGTGGAGGGTCTGGTGTTGAACTGAGGTGAACAAAATTAAAAATCACACGACATCAGGTTACAGTCCAAAAGGCTTATTTGGAAGTACAAGCTTTCAGAGTGCTGCTCCTTTGTCAGGTAGCTAGTGCTTCCAAATAAACCTGTCAGACTATAACCTGGTGTCGTGTGATTTTTAACTTCATACAGCAAGTGGTAGGCACCTAGAAGGAATTGCCTGTGATTGTGATGGAGGTATGTTCAATCAAGTCATACTTTCAGTATAAAATTAATAAAGAGTAATCAAAAAGATAAGCTTTGATGATTCAAGTATTTTTTTTCTTATCCTTGATTTCTTAATGATAAAATTACACGTTGCAGGAAGATCTTTCTCCAGGGCTTCCATTCTCTCAAATGCTACTGAAGTGAAGTACAGCAGTCTCTTAAATGTGAGATGAACTTGTAACATGAACTTGTTTTACAATAAGATAAAAGTTTTACACACAGCTGTGATAGTCTTTCTTGAAATCTCAGTCCCTTCATTACTTTCTCATGCAAAGTATTTTGAACAAAACTGCTGGTGTGGTTTGAAAACCAGAATCATTTCTTTTGTGTGCCTATACGTATTCATTGCATGATACATTGAGTGCTTTAAAGTGAGATCAGATGAATTTGCAGCATTAGTACTTTAAATGTAATCTGGGTTAAACAGAGGCTACTTCAGAAAGTAACCTTGCACCTGGCAAACATATCGTGCTAACAGTTTTATTACTCCTGGAATTATCAACTTGACATGAAGCCAGTCATTTTCTATTTCTCATTTACCGTCTGCATCTGCCCAATGTTCTCATATTGAAAGAATATTATCCGATAATCCGTTGCTGAAGAATAGTAAAATATACTCACATCTGTAATAAGTGGTCATTCAGCAGCCTGACTGGAACTTCTGAGGCAAACAGATGGTTGGTGGAGACCACACAAGATTTTGGCTTCACTCCCATCAAGAGTCTTTCCATTTATGACAGGAGGTCTTGGACGCTGGGGGAGGGTTGGAGAAGGGTTGGCTGGGGGGGTTGGAGAAGGGGATCCACTTCATCAAACAAAGTCGACCAGACATAAGTGACTATTAATCACTTGTCAGTTTCAGTAACATTCCAATAAGAAAATAAAAACTTTGGGTAGACTTCAAATTACTTAATGTTGGGAATCTGAATTAAAGGTGCCAGTAAAGCCAAGAAGGTTAGTCAGCAGCTAAAAGAGAAATATCAGATTGCATTATTCTGGTATGTTCTGATCAAGGATTCTAGTCAAATCTAATCCATGTACTTATACTATTAGACATTCAAGTTTTTGGAGAATACTTATTCACAATTTAAAGGGAAATATGTGTACCAGAAGACATGGTTCGGTGCGTATGGGATTAATTTCAACTTTTGTTAACCATAATCCATTTCCTGTGTGTCATTTCCTTACCATTTTCAGGCAGCATATTGTATATGATCAGGAGGAGCTTGACAATACAGAAAAGATAAATTGCCACCGATTTTTACTACTGTTACTTTTTTGTTAGGATGCCAGAATGAACTGCTACTTTCCATTGGACATAACAACTTCCAAAAGATAGTTTGCACTGTTTTTGAAACTTGTTTTATTCCCCTTTTAATAATTTTCTTCTGGTCTTGATCAATTTAGCCCTATCTGACAGTAAGATATGCAATGTATTACTCTGGAATAGATTCTTGTCCTAAAATTTAGCCTCCTTTCCTGAATAGTTGGTGAGAACAGTATCCAATGGAAACAGGCCCATTCTTAATATATTTAAGCTGGTTAAGAGCTGGCTGCCAGACTAATTTGGAACTGAAGAAGATGAGTTGAATAAGGTAAATTCTCCTTCCTCTAGATCCTGCAAGGAATGCATAGACCACACCTCTTCCATGAATTCCTCCAAGCATTTCCCTTTCCCCAATTAGATACAAGATTGAAAACAACAATCCAGGTTGTGGCGAATCAACTTGAGTCCAACATAATATTCAAAAAGGGTGAGGTCAATAATATGCTAACCTTTTTAATCTTCTGTGTGGTCCTTAAAAAGGAACAGAAATGCATGGTGGCTCAGTGGTTAGCACTGCTGCCTCACGCAGCCAGGGACAAAGGGTCAATTAGTGATGGGAAACACAGAAACCTGGGGTGGGTCTTGGTGGAAAGGTCGCTTAGACTTGATGGGCCAAATGACCTGCTCCACACTCTAGTGATTTTATGATACAAAGAAGAATAATATCATTAATACTTATGGACTGGTGATGATAACATAATAAAGTCACCATGCCTGTTCTTTGAATCCATCAATATAACAAACCTCCTGGTAATGAGGCAATAAGTATGACCTGTAGAAAATTCATCTCTTTAAGTGAATCCTGCACTGACTCAGGTATATGACTTCATCTATCAGATTCATTTAATTGCATTTCAGGAGTGAGACCCTCTCCTACATCAGGCATGTTTCACAAAATACATTTTCGTTCATAACTTGTAGAAGTTCTCCATTCTCCTTAACTGTATTTTCATTGCATTGTGTGAGAGTGGGTGAGTGAGTGATGTGATGTTAGATTTTTGTTAGAACTCCAACAGAATTTGGTAATTGTGATGGAGAGCAATGACCAAAGGAGCTGAGCAGTTCTCTGTGACCTCCACAAGCAGTTGGTGATGGTGAAGCAATTGGAGCTATCAAATGGACTCTGGCTGAGAAGAAAGTACTTTTTGTTTGGAAGGAGAATTGATCGACAGGGAGAGCAAGCAAAAAGATTGTTGCATGAGTTTGTTTCAAATATAGTGAGAAGTGTTGTGTAATGTCACTGATCTCTGGTGCCATCTTAAATCACAGCAATAAACCAGACATAGAGTATGAAGTGGAAAAATAAAGAAACAAAGTTAAAATGTTCAACATTACGGTCCTTGTGAAGTGCTTAGCCAAGGGCCTTGCCCTGAGCGCTTCCAGTCCAACAGTGAGACCATCATCAGCATGAAGCAGTTGGCCAGCTTCGAGTCTCTTCACCGTGCTGCTGCCATTAGAAAGAATTGCCATTCTTCTGCATCTTTTTGCCTCTACTGACGTCAACACTGCCGTGAGTCTGTACTGGCTGAGCTTGACAATGCAGTCACTGAGGCTGTCAAGTCCCGCAATGGGCACTGGGTCCAAATTTGCCTCCCTCCACCATCACCAGGAGCAACCATTTCCTTCAACATACTGGACACCTCGATGCCATCCGAGCTGTCCACAAGAAGGTGAGTAAGCAAGGTTTTTAAAGAAGCAGAGAAAGGAGGGAAAAAGAGGAACAGCGGATGGACCAGACAAACTCTGGGCTCCCAGGCTCAGGAACCTGAATGCTGTGCTGCTATTCTGCTGCCATCTTGGCGTCTATTAACTGGAAGAATAAGAACAGCAAGTGTACGAGAACACCACTAACTGCAGGCTGCCTCCCACTCACACGCTATTCTGAAATAGAAATATATTGCTTTTCTTTACTACAACTGAGTCAAAATCATGGAACTATCCTGTGGAAGGAGTTTTATAACATGAACTCAATGGCTCATCATATACTTCTGAAGATTAATAAGCGATGAATGATAAATGATGACACATTGAATGAATGCATGAAAGACAAACTGTCAATAAAATAATTGAACAGATGTATGATGCAGTGACAGGCACACAAAACCGACCCTCAATGAGTATAGAGAAATTATATGGGTTGAAATTGGAAAGAAAAGAAGCAATTTATTCTTCTATGGATAGAATGACCAGCTCAATGAACCATTAAACACTCCACTCAAATAATGCCTTGATCTTGATCTAACTAGATAAAACAGAAATTTCAGTCTAAGACTTATACAACTAGATTGATGTGAGACAGTGTTCTCTGGCACAGTGAACTGCAACTGGGCTTTGAGAAAAATGTTTGTAGAAATAGAATATGAAAAGTGCTCCTACTTCTTATTCAATGTCCTGACACTTGACATGCTGCCTTGACACCTGATGGTAAATCTGTCTCTGTACAGGTATAGATGGAGCAGTCTGAGTCAGAAGACAACACCCAAGAGCATCTCAGCAGACAGAGCAGAGATCCACAAAGCTTGTCTCTAACTCGACTGAATCTCCAAGAAAATAAAGTTTGGAGTCACATTTAGGATGTGCCAGGTAAGGATGGCAGATTTGCTTCCCTAAAACAAAATTACAACAATCAACAATGTGTACATTTGAAAAGTCAACCCTCAGCAAACATTCTCTTGTGAAATACTTTCCTGGTAGTAAGTTGTGTAAACAGAGACTATTTGATGCTTGAATTTGATTCAGTCTCTTCTATTGCTGCTTGCCTTGTTTCCACTGCTGGGGAATCACTAGACCTGGAAAGCAATTGGCAAACTCCCAGCTCTCCTGAAGGATTGCATGTAAATGGTCTATTGCACTAGAATGAAACCTTGAAGCCCATAGATTGAAGATGGGGTGCAAGGTATTATATATTTCCTTGTTTTGATATTCCACTTGCACCCAAACTCATGCACACCACCATGTTAAATTTCACCCCTGAGGTTTGGCTGCATTATATTCTGCTCATGAGTTTGCAATGAGCAAATCTAATTAGTTGAAGACTTACCCCCACTATGTTTAAGTTCAAGTCTTTCATCCTTAACTCAAATAATATAGCCTAGAAAGGATTTTGTTACATTAAATAAATCCCATTGTTTCTAACTTACTGAATGAGAATCACTTAATTGGTGTGTGGTGCCAGCAATTACACGATGTGTAATGTACAATTATTCAGAACATACTACACAGTAAACAAGCACTGCTAGACCACGATTGTCTAACAATATAATCACTAATTACTGAAGCTTTTCAAGTGAGATTTGATATAAAAGTGAAACCATTGCACAGAAAGTGATTATCAACTCACCTCTTGATTAATGTAAAATGATAAAATAATATAAAATTTTAAAAAGTGATAATACCATTAAAATTTAATTTATTTTGGAAGTTACAGTATATCCTAAACTCAACATAGCAGAGGATGCTTCCATTATGAGCAGTCCCAGCAATATCCTGTCTGCCTCAACAGCACCCAGCTCTTCTCCCGTGCCAAGCGGCTGGACATTGCATGTTTATTGGACCTCCCAGTCGCTTCTCCTATTGGACTTGTCATTTCCCAGGACTATGTGACATCTGAATTGGATGTTGGTTTTTGAACAGCTTCTTAATTGGCTGCCTCTGTGAAGATCATAAATTAATTCTTGGTACATCAACTGGATTGCCAACTCAAAACTGACGTCAAGCTTGGGTTGGCAAATTCATTGCCAAGTGGTAGATGCCAATCTTACGCTGCGTGATAATTTAACTTAATGGAATAATGCATGATTAGCGCATTCAAATAATCAATTAATTAAATATGGTTTCAAACTTTAAAAATTCACCTTAGAGTCATAGAGGCATTTAGCATGGTGCATAGATGAGGTTGTAAATTATGGTTGAAGACAATTGCTGTTGCTTTTACGGACATAGAACGTAGAACAGTAGAGCACAGGAACAGTCCGTTTGGCCCACCTTGTGTGGCCGGTCATGATGTTACTGTAAACTAATGCCATCTGCTTGTACATGGTCCATGGTCCATATCCCTCCATCACTGCCTGTTCATGTGTCTGACTAAATCTTTCTTAAACTTTGTTATTGTACCTGCTTCTACCATCTCCCCTATCTGGATGTCCCAGGTACCTACCACCCTCTGTGTAAAAACTTCCTTCACATGTCTCCTTAAATTTTCCCCCTCTCATCTTCAACTGATGCCCCCTAGTTTTGATATTCCCCTGGGAAAGAAACTCCCTATATCCACCCTATCCATGCCCCTCATTATTTTGTATACTTCAATCAGGTCACTCCTCCGCCTTTGACACACTTGCAAAAATAATTCAAGTTTGTCCAACTTCACCTTATAGCTGATACACTCCAATCCAGGTAACATAATCCTCTTCTGCATGCTCGCCGAAGTCTCTATAGTGCAGCGACCAGAATTGTGCACAGTAGTCCACAAGTGGACTAACCAAAGCTTTATACAGTTGCAACGTGATTTGCCAACTTTTATGCTCAAAGCCCCAACTGATGAAGGTGATCATGCCATACACTTTCTTTACCACCTTATCCAGTTGTGTTGCAACTTTCAGGGAGCTTTGGACTTGGTCCCTAAGATCCCTGTGTATATTAATGCTCCTAAGGGTATGGGAGAAAGTGAGGGTTGCTGATACTAGAGATCAAGCTCAAAGAGTTTTTCCAGCACCACACTCTTCGACACCTAAGGGTCTGCTGTTTATAGTATACTCTCCCCTTGCATTTGACCTCTCAAAATATATCACCTCACACTTGTCCGATTTAAACTCCATCTGCCATTTCCCCATTCAGCTTTCCAGCTAATATGTATCCTGTTGCATCCTCTTATACCCTTCCTTACTATCCACAACTCCAGCAATTTTCACGTTATCTGCCAAATTACTCATCAGACCAACATTTTCATATGTATTACAAATAATGGATGACCCAGCACTTGTCCGAGTGGAACACCACTGGTTACAGACCTCCAGTCAGAAAAAAAACCCATCCACAACTACTCAGGCTCCTCTATGGCCATATGCATTTTGTGTACAATTTGCCAACTCACCACAGATTTCGTGTAATTTGAGCTTCCGCGTAGTTAAGCCTACCATGAGGGACTTTGGCAAATGCATTAGTAAAGTCCGTATAGACCATGCTGACTATCTGTAATAAGTCCGTTCTTCTCTAAATGCAAGTACACCCTGCCCCTAAAAATCTTCTCTAACAATTTCCCTACTGATTATGTCAGGCTCATTGGCTCATTATATCCTGGACTGTCCCTTTGCCCTTCTTGAACAAAGGAACAACATTGGCTATTCTCCAGACTTCTGGGGAATACCTTGCTGCACTCACCTGTGACTAAAGAGGCAAAGACCTCTGCTAATACCTGAGGAATCTCCTCTCTTGCCTCTTTCCGTATTCTAGAATAAATCACATCAGGCCCTGGGAACTTATCTGCCTTAACGTTTTTCAAGGTAGCCAACATTAGAGTGGCTAATGTGGTTTCATGTTTTAGAGGGAATTTAGTGATGAACAAGGAATTTACAGACCCATAAACTTCATGTCAGTGAGAGGGAAACTATTGGAGGAAATTCTGAAGGACCAAATTAATACCCACTAGAAAAGGTATTGGTTAATTTGGGATAGTCAGTGTGACTTTGTTAGAGGGAGGTTATGTCCCAGTTGATGTAGTTATATGGATTTTAACAAAACTTTTGACAAAGTCCCATAAAAGAGATTGATTGAGGAGATTAAAACATGTGGAATTGAGGGAAACTGGCTTAGTAATAGAATACAAAGTGTAGTGGTAGAAGGCTGTTTGAGTGACTGGAGGTTGATGTCCAGGAGTGTACCACAAGAGTCAGTACTTGGACCTTCATTGTTTGTGAATACATAAATGATAGAGATGAAAATGTGGGGAAGCATGTTAAGCAAATTTGTAGATGAAACCAAGAGTGGATTAATAGTGAGGGAGATGGTTGTAGGTTACAAGAAGAAACATAGATGGCAGACCAGTGGGAGATGGCATGTAACTCAAATAAGTATGAGGTGATGCACTTTGGAAGAAGAAACAAGATGAGGGAGTATTTAATGAATGGCAGGACACTAGAAAGCTTAGAGGAACATAGAGATCCTGGGGTAATTATTCACAGATCCTTGAATTCGGCAAAGCCCCACATGAATATGGCATATGAGAAACTTGCTTTCATCAGTCGTGGCATAAAGTATAAGAGAAGTATTGTTGGAGTTATAGAGAGCATTGGTTAGGAAACAACTGTAGCACTGTATGTAGTTCTAGTCACTTCAATACAGGAAAGACATGATAGCAATGGAGAGGGTACACGGGAGGTTCACCAGGATGTTACTTGGGATGGAGAAATTGAGCTATAAGGAAAGACTAGATAGACTTTGATTATTTTCTTTAAAGCATAGAAGACTGATGGGGACATGACTGAGATGCATAAAGCTATAATTCCTGAAGAAGGGCTTATGCCCGAAACGTTGATTCTCCTGCTCCTTGGATGCTGCCTGACCTGCTGCGCTTTTCCAGCAACTCATTTTCAGCTTTGATCTCCAGCATCTGCAGACCTCAGCTTTATGCAGGGAGAAAGTATGACAGGTAAGGACAGGGTGAATGGAGAGCAACTGTTCTCCTTGGTTGAGAAATCAATCACGAGAGGGAATAACTTTAGGGTAACGGGCAGGGGATTCAGAAGAGATTTGGGAAAAAAAGCCTTTTCACTCAGCGGATGGTGGAAATCTGGAATACACTGTTGTGGTTCTGTTTACCGAGCTGGGAATTTGTGTTGCAGACGTTTCGTCCCCTGTCTAGGTGACATCCTCAGTGCTCGGGAGCCTCCTGTGAAGCGCTTCTGTGATGTTTCCTCCGGCATTTATAGTGGTTTGCCTCTGCCGCTTCTGGTTGTCAGTTACTGTCCGCTGCAGTGGTCCAGGTCGATGTGTTTGTTGATAGAATCTGTGGATGAGTGCCATGCCTCTAGGAATTCCCTGGCTGTTCTCTGTTTGGTTTGTCCTATAATAGTAGTGTTGTCCCAGTCAAACTCATGTTGCTTGTCACCTGAGTGTGTGGCTACTAAGGATAGCTGGTTGACCACACTACTTGACTTAGTACCTCTCTTCTCAAACACCCTTCATGCTGACCTATGCCATGGTGTCCACCACATCCCAGCCATACTAGTTTAAACCAGCACTGTTGGTACTCTATAATTCATGAGGGCAGAAACAAACCTTCTTGCAAGGATATCGGTGCCCCTCCAGTTTAGGTGTAACTGCCTCCTTCTACAGACCTCTACTGCCCTGGAAGAGGTCAAGAATGCTGAATCCCTCCATTCTGCTCCAGCTCTTTGGCCATGCATTTTACTGTGCCATCTTCCTACTTCTGACCTACTAGCATGTGGCACAAGGAGTAATCCCAATTTACAACATGAGGGGGCCTGCTTTTCAACTTCCTATCTAACTCCCTAAATTCCCTTTGCAGGGGCTCATCCATCTGCCTGCCTATGTCATTAGTACCAATATGCACCAAAATCTCTGGCTGCTCACCCTTCCATTTCAGAATATCCTGTGCCAGTTCAGTGACATCCTTGACCTGACACCTTGGAGGCAATACACCATTCTGGAGTCTGGCCCGCAGCCACAGAAACATCTATCTGTGCCCCGACTACATAATTCCCTATCACTACACTTTGCCAACACTTCAACCCGTTCTCCTGTACAACAGTGCCAGTCATGGTCTCACTGGTCTGGCTGCTGCTGTTACTTTCCTCAAGAGGTAATTCCCCCCAAAAGTATCCAAAACAGTATATCTGTTTGATGGGGGGAATAGCCACAAGGAAATCCTGCACTATCTATCCACACTTCCTCATGGTCCCCTAACTCTTTTCTGCTTGTGTAGCTTTTACCTGTGGTGTAACCAGTTTGCTAAATGTGCTACCCACAATATTCTCAGCCTCATGGGTCTTCCATAGTGAGTCCATCTGCAGCTCCAAATGTTCCATGAGGCAAATCAGGAGCTGCAGCTGAACACACTTCCCACATACACAGTCACCATGGATAGTAGAAGAGTCCCTAATTTCCAACACATTGCAGGAGGATTGTTTCATAAGTCCAAGTTCTCCTGCTATTATAAAGCTTATCAACTACATACAATAATCTAGGAATGAATAACGCAACCTTACCCACTAATCAACAAAATCAGATTTCGCACTCTCCTTCACTATTCCTAACAAACTACAATGACAAAAGTAAATGTTTTATATTCTATGTCCCTCCTGAAATGGTTCACTCAATCTCCAGACCCAATATATGAGCATATAAACCTACTTTTTGAGTTATGATGTCACCACCAGAGCTTTGGCTGACATCAGTCCTGCTCTGACTGACCCTGCTGCTCAGGTATTCATCTGTCATTCCTGCCATTGCTCACTCCCAGGTTTGCTTTGCTGTACTGTGCTTCCCTCTTTGTTCTGACCGACCCCACTCCTCAGGTATTTATCCAGTAGCTCCTACTGCTGTACACCCCCAGGTTCAGTCTACTGGGCTGCCACAGCTCTGACTGAACCCGCTCCACAGATCTGGTATCCCATATCAAAGATTCCTAGTATTGAGCTGTTAATTCTGTTTTTGATCTATTCCATTTGGCATAGTGGCAGTGTTACATTACATGATCGAGGGTATTTTCAGTGTGAAGACAGGACTTAATGTCCACAAATCTGTGTGACAGTTTCTCCAACTGATATGCCAAGGATAAATGTGTCAGGTTAATTGGAAGGTGAGAATGAGTAGAAATTTTATGTCTGTTCTTTCATCACCTGCCACAGATCTGGCAGATATGTCCTCCAGGAATCAGCCAACTTGGTTAGAAGAGTCAGTAGCCATTCTAGATGACAGACATTGAAGTCTCCCTCCCCAATGTACATTCTATGCCCTCACTATTTCCTGTGAAAATAGTGTGCCTCTTGAAGGAACGGTGATTCAACTGTTGAGTGGTACTCTGCAGAAGGCTTCCTTCCACAGTTTGATTTGATGCCTTGAGACTTTGTGGGATTTGGAGGCAATGTTGGAGGTTGCTATGGCCACTCTCTTGGCAGTATACCAGCATCCTGCCATTTCTCACAAATCTGTCCGGCTGGTGCAAAAGTCATACTCAAAGGTACACACAAAGGAGTTGGGGGACATTGGTCATGGGGTATGATTCATTGAGCACAAGTTCCCAAACATTAGAGAGAAGGATTTTTCAGGGTTGACCTTGCAGATTTAGAATGGCTTGTTTGTACTAATTGTACAACAGGTTGTGAAGTAACTATGTCATATGCTTTTTGACAAGCAAAATCATAAACAAAATTTGCCTACAATTTTCACTTATGGAGTGCCAAGCCTAACATTTTAAAACATTCATGGACAATGTGATTGAAGCATGCTCAGTTTTCTTATTCAAAACATGACAAATTATATTTTTAAAATTAGAAATTTGTATGGTATGATTGATATTCAATATGAGGAATAAGATGATAGAGGTTACCTGACTACAGTGCATTGTATTGTTGTCAGTGCATTTATAAACACTTCTAAAGGAACAAGTTTGCATTTTTGTAAAAAAAAACACCAAATACAGAAAATCTTGCTGAAAGAACTGACCACAGAAATTCTTTTCCAAATATGTTCATATACAGTATTATTTTTAACAAACTTGTCATGATTTTTCTCTTTTCCAATTCTTAAAAATGCAAATAAAAATTATGTGAAAATCCTTTAGTTCTTGCCAACATTCATGTAAGTTAAGACAGCACTGTTTACAACTTGTGGTTTAGCCATGCCTGCCTCTCCCACAGCTTGTGTAAATTAATCCCTTTAAGTTTCAGACAAACATGTAATGTAAAACGGACAACAGACAGATGAAAGTTTCACACCTCACTGTGATAACTATTTAACTCTAAAAGCAGATCTAATTTTATATTTGATACCTCATTACGTATTCAGATGATTTCATCCTCTATAGCAAAGTCCTGGCTGTGGCTTGTTATCATGCTGATTTAAAGACTACATTCTTTCACTGCCAAAAGTATTGGTGTAGTAAAAGTGCACTGTTGCCTGACATATCTGTACTGGGTTTTTTTAAACAAGGCATATTTTGACCAAAGTTATCGGAATCTCTCACCTATGACTACTTGTATAGAAAGGCCATCACAATGTAGTTGAAATTTAAATTCAGGGTTGAAATTTTATATAATCTATGTAACTGAACAATTAATTTACAATTTGACTACAGTGCAGATATTCATTCAAAGTCTCAGCTATTTTCACGAACAGCAAGTAATATTTGTGAAATATTGTAACTGCTTGTTAAATATTACTCACTGTGCTATTCCAGCTTTGTCTCAGAAGGATAAATTATGTGACTGATTTGTTTAAAACAATATCTTAAAATAATCCAGAATGCTTTCTTTGGCCATTGGGAGACTGATGCCAATTCCAGGAGATTCCCAACCCAATCAGGAGGGTTCATAATCCTATTTGCACACAATTTTATCAGGTTTCCACTCAGCCAAGACCACGTTAGGCTTATTAGCGAGAGGACCACAATGGGAATTCAGGCTGCAGGAGGCCTCCCCTGGGGACTGGTGGCAATCGCCACTTAAGTATTTTTAAAAACTCTTATATTCTGTTGGGTACACCTAATGAATGATAAACACATGATGAAATGGCAGCATATTTTACATTCTGCCTGACTTTTTTAAAATTGCTGGATTGGAGATGGGGCTAGCAGGACTTTGCAGAGAGCAGGCACGGACCATTGTGAACATATTTGTAATTTATGATTTTTTACTCTACTTTATACTGCTATCAGTAGTCTGACAAACAAAAGTGTAAAATATAGAAATGTGATATCCAGAACTGTTATTTAAAGTTCTCATTTTTTTATGGCAACATGTTTTGTCAGTCTTTCTAATGGAAATTTAAAAATATTTATTAAGTGATCATGTACAGTAGGATTTCATTCACAGTAAGGGGTGATTTAGTTCCTGAGGATCAATATTGTCTCAAACCACTAATGCAGCAATAAGCTTAGTGCAAGATTAAAATGCACAACCAGGTTTTTTTCAATTCCCAGTGCCACTCTGGATTTTGATGTTCCTTCTCTCTACAGCAACTGTGCACCACACACCACAGCAATTGTCTTAACACAGATTTTGAAATGTTTCTCTGAGAGTGATGGTTACTTCTTCAATATGTGGAAATGGAGGTCATATCACTCATTTGGTATTTCAATTGAGATTATTTCAATGGATCTCCAACTGGTAAGACCTGACAAAGCAGACCACAGTTGGATAATGCAAAACCTGTGAGCCTCACAAGGAAAGTTTGGATCTCTGCCACCTAGATTCCCCTATTTCTCTGATATAAATGCTTTAGAAACCCCAAATTACCCAAAATACATAGGCAAAGGAAAATAATTGCTCATGAACACAACAGTAAGCTAAGTCTTGCCAGAAATCAACTGTCAATTCTGTAGAGATTCGCTTCGGGCTTTTCTCTGTGCCCTAGCAAGTTTCCAACTTGCCATTGGTAGTAGTACTCATAACTAGGATCTCTGGCACTGCAGTATCTGCTCTGCTCTGCAGCCTGTTAAGCAGTGGCAGTCCAGAGTTTGCCCTTCAGCATCAACATAGTGGCACAAAGGTCACAAACTAATGCATCTCGAAGCATGTAGATGGCACGGCTTTACACAGTCTTACCCTAATTGTTGTTTAAGCAAAAGCTCTCCTGTCCTTACACACATTCATTCTTGTGACCCTCTAATTAACTGCTACTCTTTTCCCGATGCCCACTGTATCCCACATCTTGTTGGTCAAACTGAGATGTCACATTCAGGAAAGACTTCAAATGTCACATTTTTGCCTGCTTGTGTTATGCAGAGCACAGCATGCTCCAATTACGCAGCACACACTTATCCAGACAATGTAGTAAGGTGCTTCAATACATTAGGAGAAAGTGAGGACTGCAGATGCTGGAGATCAGACCTTAAAAATGTGTTCTGGAAAAGCGCCGTGTCGTGTTGCCATGGTCTGGCGATGGAGGAGGCCAAGGACCTGCATGTCCTTGGCGGAGTGGGAGGAGGAGTTAGTGTTCAGCCACAGGGCGGCTGGGTTGGTTGGTGTGGTATCCCAAAGGTGTTCTCTGTAACGTTCCGCAAGTAGGTGGCCTGTCTCCCCAATGTAGGGGAGGCCCATCGGGTGCAGCAGATGCAGTAAATGATGTGTGTGGAAGTACAGGTGAATTTGGGACAGATATGGAAGGATCCCTTGGGGCCTTGGAGGTAAGTGAGGGGGGAGGTGTGGGCACAAGTTTTGCATTTCTTGCGATTGCAGGGGAAGGTGCCGGGAGTGGAAGTTGTGTTGGTGGGGGGTGTGGACCTGACGAGGGAATCGCGGAGGGAGTGGTCTTTCTGGAATGCTGATAGGGGAGGGGAAGGAAATATATACCTGGTGGTGGGGTCTGTTTGGAGGTGGCAGAAATGACGAAGGGTGATACGATGTATCTGGTGATTGATGAGGTGGTAAGTGAGGACCAGTAGGGTTCAGTCCTGGTGACGATTGGAGGGGCGGGGTTCAAGGGCAGAGGAGCAGGAAGTGGAGGAGATGTGGTGGAGAGCATCGTCAACCACATCGGAGGGGAAGTTGCAGTCTTTGAAGAAGGAGGGCTTCTGGGTTGTTTGGTATTGGAATTGGTCCTCCTGGGAGCAGATGCGGTGGAGGCGAAGGAATTGGGAATATGGGATGGCGTTTTTACAGGGGGCAGAGTGGGAGGAGGTATAATCTAGGTAGCTGTGGGAGACGGTCGGTTTATAGTAAATGTCTGTGTTGAGTTGGTCGCTTGAGATAGAAATGGAGAAGTCCGGGATGGAGAGGGAGGAGTCTGAGATGGTCCAGGTAAATTTGAGGTCGGGGTGGAAGGTGTTAGTAAAGTGGATGAACTGTTCAACCTCCTTGTGGGAGCACGAGGTAGCACCGATACAGTCATTGATGTAGCGGAGGAAAAGGTGGGGGGTGGTGCCAGTGTAGCTGCGGAAGATGGACTGTTCCACATATCCGATGAAGAGGCGGGCATAGCTGGGGCCCATGCGGGTGCCTATGGCTACTCCTTTGGTTTGGAGGAAATGGGAGGATTGGAAAGAGAAGTTGTTCAGAGTGAGGACCAGTTCAGTCAGTCGAAGGAGGGTGTCAGTGGAAGGGTACTGGTCGGTTCAGCAGGAAAGCAAGAAGCGGAGGCCTTTGAGGCCTTTGTGATGAGGGATGAGGTGTACAGGGACTGGATGTCCATGGTGAAGATAAGGTGTTGGGGGCCTGGGAAGCGAAAATCATGGAGGAGGTGGAGGGTGTGGGTGGTGTCCTGAATGTAGGTGGGGAGTTCTTGGACTAAGGGGGACAGGACCGTGTCGAGGTATGCAGAGATGAGTTCGGTGGGGAAGAGCAGGCTGAGACAATGGGTTGGTCGGGGCAGTCAGGTTTGTGGATTTTGGACAGGAGGTGGATTTTGCAGGATTGTGGGACTATGAAGTTGGAGGCAGTGGATGGGAGATCCCCTGAGGTGATGAGGTTATGGATGGTCTGGGAGATGATGGCTTGGTGGTAGGAGGTGGGGTCATGGTCAAGAGGGCAGTAGGAGGAGGTGTCCGCGAGCTGGCGTTTAGCCTCAGCAGTGTAAAGATCGGTGCGCCAAACTACCACCGTGCCTCCCTTGTCTGCCGGTTTGATAGTGAGGTTGGGGTTGGAGCGGAGGGAGTGGATCCAAGCAATGGATCTTCACCTTTATTGCCTGCTCCACCATGGTCCTGGTTGAAGAATAGACAGCATTATATCATGCTCAGCCTCAGGAAAGGCGTTACACAGTAATGATGACAGAAAGTAGCCCTTGCCTCCAGTAAACATCCTCATAAACTCTGTCCCTTCAAATACAGCAGGAAAAAAGAGCTCTCAAGGATATAAACATCATAGTAGCTCTCATGGTATCCAGTTCACTCCAAGAAATATTCTGATGATCACTGATCACATACACATTGTGGCCTTTTCATTTGATGAACTTAGCTGCCTTATGAAATATTACATTATGAAATTATCCTCTTTCTGGGCAAGCCAGCAATATGCCAGATTTTACTGCTCAGGCTGCAACACTGACTTCATCAGGAGAAATGAGACGAAATACTGTGATCTGGCAAAAATGGTATTGGTATCAGTGTTAGTACATTTGTACATGGATGATTGACAGATCCAATCACAATGGGTCTTTGGAAGCAGCCAGTTGCATAAATAATTCAGAAACTATCACTTGATGGTCACGTGGTTGGATTGCCATCTACTTCAGAGGGCATGTCTCACTCCAGCACCAGGCATAGTTTTGGGACAGTATCCCAAGACATCCTCAGTCTGCCATTGTGCCTCACTCATCTGGAGGAAATAGCAGAGTCTATAATATATTCTGGCTCTCCTGTATTTCCTGCACACCTGATGGGTACCTCTCCATATGTAGGGTACTTGGTGCTGTCTGTTGGAGGTGTCTGTTGATCCTGACTTACTGACACTATTGCTGCTCCTTCATTTCTCTCACCTTTGTTGTATAGCAGCAATTATGATGATAGCACCTGCTGTGGCTGGATCCATCAATAAACCTGTGTGTGGACAACATCAGAAATAAAACAGAGAGCAGTCAGCACTCATATCATTCACAAATTTGAATGGCTCCACATGCAATTTTGACCTTGCAATTTAATCCAATGAAAGCACCACCAATAATGTTTCAAAGATGCAAGAAGAGATTAAATGTGCTACATGATGAACTTCTCCTTCTAGCACTACATCATCCACGAAAGCCATAATGTGGAGGAGCTGGTGTTGGACTGGGGTGGACACCAAAAATCTCACAACACCAAGGTATAGTTCAATAGATTTATTTGGAAGTGCCAGCTTTTGAAGCAGTGCTTCCAAATAAGCCTGTTGGACTATAACCTGGTGTTGTGTGATTTTTAACTTATCCATAAAAGGCACAAAGGTAGTTCTGGTATAACGCGACAGTTATGTTCCTCTTCAACCTCGCAGCATGGAAAACTGCTATAGAAAATCACGCTGTTAGAAGTTTGCTATGGAAAATCGCTATACACGTTTAGTAGAAAGTTTGTGTTATCCAAATTGTGACCACAATGTGTCAATCGCATTATGGCCATTGACGGAACATGCATTATAGCAGAACATAGTGGTAATTGCATGTAAAAGCATGTAGAATTATACTTATGGTTCAGGTGACATCATAGGACCTCCGTGCCTCTGGGCAGTCAATAAGGTTTTGTATTAGCTTTGTAATTTGTGGCTCACCTGGGATTACATCAACTTCACAGAGATGTGTCTTCAATCTGCAAAGATCAATGACATAGTCAAGATTGCTTGAGACTAGCATTGGCTCTCAACACATTTGTAGTGTGAATGCATTTGAAATGAATGATGATACAATTGTAAATTACTTCAACTTATATTCTGCAAGTACATATTAGATGCAATTGCCCCCAAAAAGCGCCTCTTGCTCTCATTCAAAGATTGAGCCTGCATTTTGGCCCTCGTCCACCCCTTTATATGATGACTGTTGACATTCATGAAAAGCCTCCTTGCTAAATGTCTGTACTAAATAGCAAGGCAACACAGAAGTGCTGGGAATCTTTAAAGGCTGGCCATGTGGGCCAACTGCAAAAGAGCAAGACAAGGCAGGGATGCTATGAGCATCTAGGTAGGCACAAAATGAATGAATGCTGAGCCTGTGAGTGATGCAAGATACAGTCTGGTCCAATTGATCAGCTGGTACCTGTCCATGCATACAAATATCCTTGCTGCAGCATTACAATGAGAAGTGCTGGTAATTTTCAAAATGCAGTATCAAAGTGTAGAAATGTACTGTGAATGGATCAGAAATGTGCTGTGATTAATCAATGAGGCTGGAACGTATCAGACACCAATTTCCATCAATATGACATGCATGTGGCTCGATTCCATAGAATGTACATGAAGATTTTGGGGACAGGTATCAAAGGTGAAGGTCCAGAGGAGCAGTCAGCTGGAATTGCCAAGCACCTTCTCAGACTTTCATGTTTGGACATCTTGTGTCCGGTTTCTATATGGCTGGTATGGGAAGAGGAGCAAGATCTGGTAATAATGAGTGTGACAATAAGTAATAATCCCTGTCAATAGGCCCTTCATTGCTCACTAGCAAGAATCTCACCTCAATATCTGGAAAATGTGACTTTTTGGTCCCAACATCGAGAAGGCATTGCTCAACATTTCACCTGATTTTCCCAAATTTCTTCCCATAGTTCATATTGTTCAGGACCTGGGAAGACTCCACCTAATGTATTTATTCTAGCACGTTCAACTTTTGCCAGTCACTGCACATCACATTTGTTCATCCTCATGTCTTTAAATAATTTGCATATCAATTGTTGTTTTCAGTTACTCTGGTAGCTACTTGTGCATTGCTACATTGATGGTCCTTTGCTAGCTTAATGTTGTTCCCATGAGTGCTTGATCAGAGCAAGATGCTTGTCTTTCAAATTCAATATCTTTGCTAAGTTGATGAATTCCAGAGGACGTTGAGCTGCTGACGGTAGAAGTTCGATTCTATTAAAATTTGCTTATTCTGTTTCCTGGTACCATTCCACCATTCATAGCAGTGAGCTTGCATAGATAGTTATACACTGATGAAAAGTTAGGCAAGAGTTTTTGCTAGATATTTTGTAAATCCAATAAATCATTATACTGCTTTCATAAATGTTGGTTGTTACATCTTTGATGTAAGTCTCATCTTGTCAAGATCCAGAACTCAGGCGACTGACTGTGTGGAGTTTGCACGTTCTCCCCGTGTCTGCGTGGGTTTCCTCCGGGTGCTCCGGTTTCCTCCCACAGTCACAAAGATGTGCGGGTCAGGTGAATTGGCCATGCTAAATTGCCCGTAGTGTTAGGTAAGGGGTAAATGTAAGGGCACGGGTGGGTTGCGCTTCGGCGGGTCGGTGTGGACTTGTTGGGCCGAAGGGCCTGTTTCCACACTGTAAGTAATCTAAAAAAAAACTTTTTTTATAAGTTGATTTGATCTTGGATTGCATTATTTCATATCCAACTTTGTCTGGTAAGCACCCCTTTGCAATTGCACTCGATGTTGATAATGATCTGGAATAGTTTTTTCACATTCCTAGAACTGCAGATCATCCACAATAGTTTCCATTCCAGGAAGATCATGCTGTCTGTGTTGATACTCTTCCAGAACAGTGGAAATGCCAAGATCATTCTTGCTGTCTGTGTTGATACTCTTCCAGAACAGTGGAAATGCCAAGCAACATTTGCAAATATCTCAATCCTCCAAATAACACCTATAATATAATTAGAAAATGGGACTAATCAATTTTCACTTACAGATAACCATCCTTCACATTGAAGTTTGAATGTATTAAAGAACTTTGTCTTGATAAATTATATAGAACAACATAGAACTGGACAGCACAGGAGTGGGCCCTTTGGCTCACCATGTTATGCTGAACATGATGCCAAATTAAATTAATTCCTTCTGCCTCCCTTGATACATATCCATCCCTTCCTCACATATTCATGTGCTTATCTAAAAGTCTCTTAAATGCCCCTATTGTATCTGTCTCTATCACCACCCCTGTCAGTGTGGTCCGGATTCCCACTACTCTCTGTCTAAAAACCGTTCTTCTCACACCTCCTTTGAACCTTCCCCCTCTCACCTTAAATGTATGGCCCCTCTTATTAGACATTTCAACTCTGGGGGAAATGTTCTGACCATCAACCTTATCCATGCATCTCATAACTTTATCGACTTCTATCAAATCTCCCCTCAGCGTCCACTACTCCAGAGAAAACAGCCTGAGCTTTTCTAACCTCTCCTTACAACTCTGAACCTCCAACCCTGGCAGCATCCTTGTAAAAGTTGTAACATAATTTCTTGAATGGTGATAGCAAGAGGTAGTGAGATTTGCAAAGTTCTGATGAAATTCTTTAGATCTCTGCCCACTCTCAGGTTTCCAGTATTTTTTAAAAGTTTTCCCTGCTACCGCATTGCTAACAATCTGTTAGAATTGTCACTCTCTCGATTGCCAACTTCTTCAATCTTGTCTTTCAGGTTGGACATGAGGGCAGCTTGGACTTCATTGACAGCTGCTTATTCAGTCTCACGGTTTCATGTGCTTTAAGATATTAATCAGGAAGACATTAGAGACATTGAGTGCTACAGCGGGCACACAGAGAGGAGAGCCGGAAGGTAAGGGAGACCAGTTTAAATTAACGTTTTTCTTTTCGCAGTCTGTTTTTTTTCAACGAAGAGTGGGAACCCGGAAGTCGTCAACAGAGGCTTCTGGGAAGGTAGGTTGGATGAACTGAGGATTATTCGAGAAACTGAGAGGGTGATAGAAGCTACAGGGACATAGTTACGCCAGAGAACAGAGGTAGTTGGGTAACAGTTAGAGGTGGGAAGGGGAGGAAGCAGGCAGTGCAGGGATCCCCTGTGGTCATTCCCCTCAACAATAAATATACCGCTTTGGATACTGTTGGGGGGGGACGGCCTAGCAGGGGTAAGCTGCAGTGACCGGGTCTCTGGCACGAGGTCCGGCTCTGAGGCCCAGAAGGGAAAGGCGGAGAGGAGGAGAGCGCTAGTTATAGGAGACTCTATAGTTAGAGGGACAGACAGGCGGTCCTGTGGACATGGGCGAGGCTCTCAGATGGTTTGTTGCCTCCCAGGTGCCAGGGTCCAAGACGTCTCAGACCTTGTCTTCAGAATCCTTAAGGGGGAGGGTGTGCAGCCAGAAGTCATGGTGCACATTGGCACCAATGACATAGGTAGGAAGAGGGGTGGGCAGATCATTCAGGAGCTCAGGGAGTTAGGCTGGAAGCTAAAAGCTAGGACGGACAGAGTCGTCATCTCTGGGTTGTTGCCAGTGTCACATGACAGTGAGGCAAGGAATAGGGAGAGAGTGCAGTTGAACACGTGGCTGCAAGGATGGTGTAGGAGTGAGGGCTTCAGGTATTTGGACAATTGGACTGCATTCTGGGGAAGGTGGGACCTGTACAAGCAGGACGGGTTGCACCTAAACCAGAAAGGCACCAATATCCTGGGAGGTAGGTTTGCTAGTACTCTTCGGGAGGGCTTAAACTAATTTGGCAGTGGGATGGGATCCAGACTTGTAGTCCAGCAAGTAGGTTAGCTGTTTTTCAGGATGTCCTAGAATGTAGGGAGGCTGTGGAGAAGGTAGCACTGACAGGGAATACTTGCAAACACAGAGATGGGTTCAAGTGTGTATACTTCAACGCAAGGAGTATCAGAAATAAGGTGGGTGAACTTAAGGCATGGATCGGTACCTGGGACTATGATGTTGTGGCCATCACGGAAACGTGGATAGAAGAGGGACAGGAATGGTTGTTGGAGGTTCCTGGTTACAGATGTTTCAGTAAGATTGGGGGGGGTGGAGGGGGGGTAAAAAGGGGGAGGTGTGGCGTTGCTAATTGGAAATGGTATAACGCCTGCAGAAAGGCAGTTCGAGGGGGATCTGGCTTTGGAGGTAGTATAGGCTGAAGTCAGAAATAGGAAAGGAGCAGTCACCTTGTTGGGGGTTTACGATAGGCCCCCCAATAGCAGCAGAGATGTGGAGAAACAGATTGGGAAACAGATTTTGGAAAGGTGCAGAAGTGGACTTGTTGGGCCGAAGGGCCTGTTTCCACACTGTAAGTAATCTAATCTAATAAAGTCACAGGGTAGTAGTCATGGGTGATTTCAACTTCCCAAATATTGATTGGAAGCTCTTTAGATCAAGTAGATTGGATGGGGCGGTGTTTGTGCAGTGTGTCCAGGAAGCTTTTCTAACTCAGTATGTAAATTGTCCGACCAGAGAGGAGGCCATATTGGATTTGGTACTCGGTAATGAACCAGGACAAGTGATGGGCTTGTTAGTGGGTGAGCATTTTGGTGATGGTGACCACAATTCTGTGACTTTCACCTTGGTTATGGAGAGAGATAGGTGTGTGCAACAGGGCAGGTTTTACAATTGAGGGAAAGGTAAATACGATACTGCAAGACAGGATCTGAGGAGCATAAGTTGGGAGCATAGGCTGTCAGGGAAGGATGTCGTAGAAATGTGGAACTTTTTCAAGGAACAGATACGACGTGTCCTTGATATGTATGTACCTGTCAGGCAGGAAAGAGATGGTCGTGTGAGGGAACCTTGGTTGACGAGGGAGGTTGAATGTCTTGTAAGGAAGAAGAAGGAGACTTACATGTGGTTGAGGAAACAGGGTTCAGACAGAGCGTTGGAGGGATACAGGATAGCCAGGAGGGAGCTGAAGAAAGGGATTAGGAGACTTGAGAGGGCATGACAAATCTTTGGAGGGTAGGATCAAGGATAACCCCAAGACCTTTTATGCGTATGTGAGAAACATGAGAATGATGAGAATGAGGGTAGGCCCGATCAAGGACAGTAGTGGGAGATTGTGTATTGAGTCGGAAGAGATAGGAGAGGTCTTGAATGAGTACTTTTCTTCAGTATTTACAAATGAGAGGGACCGTATTGTTGAAGAGGAGAGTATGAAACTGATTGGTAAGCTAGAGGAGATACTTGTTAGGAAGAAAGATGTGTTGGGCATTTTGAAAAACTTGAGGATAAACAGGTCCCCCAGGCCTGACGCGATATATCCTAGGATTATGTGGGAAGCAAGAGGAAATTGCAGAACCGTTGGCAATGATCTTTTCGTCTTCACTGTCAACGGGGGTGGTACCAGGGGACTAGAGAGTGGCGAATGTTGTGCCCCTGTTCAAAAAAGGGAATAGGGATAATCCCAGGAATTACAGCCCAGTTAGTCTTATTTCAGTGGTAGGCAAAGTAATGGAAAGGGTACTGAGGGATAGGATTTTTGAGTACCTGGAAAGACACTGCTTGATTAGGGACAGCCAGTACGGATTTGTGAGGGGTAGGTCTTGCCTTACGAGTCTTATTAAATTCTTTGAGGAGGTGACCGAGCATGTGGCTGAGGGTAGAGCAGTGGATGTGGTGTACATGGATTTTAGTAAGGCATTTGATAAGGTTCGCCATGGTAGGCTTATGCGGAAAGTCAGGAAGCATGGGATAGTGGGAAGTTTGGCAAGTTGGATAGAGAACAGTGGCTCACTGGTCGAAGTCAGAGAGTGATGGTAGATGGTAAATATTCAGCCTGGAGCCCAGTTACAAGTGGAGTTCCACAGGGATCAGTTCTGGGTCCTCTGCTGTTTGTAATTTTTATTAATGACTTGGGAGTCGAAGGGTGGGTCAGTAAATTTGCAGACGATATGAAGATTGGTGGAGTTGTGGATAGTGAGGAGGGTTGTTGTCGGTTGCAAAGGGACTTAGATATGATGCAGAGCTGGGCTGAAGAGTGGCAGATGGAGTTCAACCCTGTCAAGTGTGAGATTGTCCATTTTGGAAGAACAAACCAGAATGTGGAATACAGGGTTAACGGTAGGGTTCTTAGTAAAGTGGAGGAGCAGAGGGATCTTGGGGTCTATGTTCATAGATCTTTGAAAGTTGCCACTCAGGTGGATAGAGCTTGTAAGAAGGCCTATGGTGTATTAGCATTCATTAGCAGAGGGATTGAATTCAAGAGTCGTGAGGTGGTGTTGCAGCTGTACAGGACCTTGGTAAGGCCACATTTGGAGTACTGTGTGCAGTTCTGGTCGCCTCATTTTAGGAAAGATGTGGAAGCTTTGGAGAGGGTGCAGAGGAGATTTACCAGGATGTTGCCTGGAATGGAGAATAGGTCGTACGAGGATAGGTTGAGAGTGCTAGGCCTTTTCTCATTGGAACGGCGAAGGATGAGGGGTGACTTGATAGAGGTTTATAAGATGATCAGGGGAATAGATAGAGTAGATAGTCAGAGACTTTTTCCCCAGGTACAACAGAGTGTTACAAGCGGACATAAATTTAAGGTGAAGGGTGGAAGGTATAGGGGAGATGTCAGGGATAGGTTCTTTACCCAGAGAGTGGGGGGAGTGGCAAAATCAGAATCATTGGTGACCTTTAAGCGGCAATTGGATAGGTACATGGATAGGTGCTTAAGCTAGGACAAATGTTCGGCTCAACATCGTGGGCCGAAGGGCCTGTTCTGTGCTGTATTGTTCTATGTTCTATGTTCTATGAGACATGTAAAAACATCCTGGTAATCTATCAGGATCTTCTTAAGTTATCTCTCGCCACAGAGAGATGCCAGAGGATTTAAGGACAACTAATATGGTTTGAAATTACAAGAAGGGTGATAGAGATGAATCAGTCTAACATAGGGAGTTAAAAATCACACAATATCAGGTTATAGTCCAACAGGTTTATTTGGAAGTACTAGCTTTTGCAGTGCAGCTCCTTCATCAGGTGGTTATGGAGAATAAGATTGTAAGACACTCTGTGCAAGTTTTTAGCATGGCCAATTCACCTGAACTGCACATCTCTGGACTGTGGGACGAAACTGGAGCACCCGGAGGAAACCCATGCAGACCCGAAGATAATGTGCAAACTCATGATATAACTGAAATTATAATTTGAAAAAGACCTAGATTATTTGTTAAATCTCTCATCTTTTTGAATAACCACGGTGGTTTCAGTTCTTTCATATGTGAATCACAAAACTTTTTTAAAAAATCTTACATTCTCAAGTGAACTTTAACAATTGGTGTCATGTCAGCCCAGATAATGTATTGAAGGTGTGAGCTTCTCTGTAAAGCTGTCTATGCCACAATGGTCAGACTGATTCTAATCTAAAAAACAGATTCACAGAATCTTACATGGATTCATGCAGTTTTTGAACAATATAAAATGTAATTCTGCAAGTACAAATTCACCGACAAACTTATATGTGTATGTGTGCATGTGGGTGTGTGTCGGGAGGGGAGTGGTATGAGTGTCTGTGAGAGAGTGTGTGGAGTGGAAAGGGGTATAAGTCTGTGAGAATGTATTGTGGGAATGTATGTGTGAGTTTATTGGAGAGGGTCTGTGTGAATGTGTGTGTCTATAGGATAGTGTATGTGTGTGTATCTGTGTGTCCATCTGTCTGTCTGTGTGTATAGTGCAATGGGGTCACCTGTAGTGTGACATGAACCCAAAGTCCTGGTATGGCAGAACATCTCAAAACCAATCACAACATTGTCATCAAACTAGCAGATAAAGGAGAAGCCATTGTCATTCAGAATAGAACAGACTATGGAAGTGTACTGACAACTGAACAACCAGGAACACTATAGATAACTGCCGGCCAATTGACCAAAGAGCTCACCAGTGAGCTAAACATATTGATCAGGACTTTGGACCCAATTCTTCAGAGTTCCCTCCATGCACTCATCACATGTACTTTTCGCGTAGGCGACTTCTACTTCCTTCTGAAGATACACAAAGGCAATGCACCAGGATGTCCCATCGTATCAGGCAATGGAATCCTGCGTGAGAATCTCTCTGGCTATGTTGAAGGCATCTTGAAACCCATTGTACAGGGGATCCCAGGCTTCTGTTGCGACACTACAGATTTCCTACAGAAACTCAGCACCAACAGACCAGTCGAACCTGGAACATTCCTCATCACAATGGAGGTTTCTGCACTCTACACCAGCATCCCCCACAATGATGACATCGCTGCAACAGCCTCAGTACTCAACACCACCTGTCAATCTCTGAGCACAAGCCTACAACTCATCCCCTTTATCCTCGATCACAACGTCTTCACCTTTGACAACCAGTTCTTTATCCAGACACATAGAACAGCTATGGGGACCAAATTTGCACCCCAATATAACAACATCTTCATACACACGTTTGAACAAGACCTCTACTCTAATTAGGGCCTCCAACCAACACTATATACCAGATACATTGACGATATTTTCTTCCTCAGGACACATGGAGAGGAGTCACTGAAAAAAACTACACAGTGATATCATCCCACCATCAAACTCATGATGGACTACTCTCTGCTATTTGTCTCATTCTTGGACACATGCATCTCCATCAAGAATGGGCACCTCAGCACCTCGCTCTACCACAAACCCACAGATGACCTCACAATGCTACACTTCTCCAGCTTCCATCCAAAACATATTTAAAACAGCCATCCCCTATGGACAAGCCCTCTGCATACACAGGATGAGGAGGAACATGATGGGCACTTGGAAGTACTGAGGGATGTCCTCATAAGAACCGGGTACGATGCTCATCTCATCAACCACCAGTACTGACGTGCCACAGTGAGGAATCGTAATGACTTCCTTGGGGGACAAACAGGAGCTGCAGCCGACAGGGTACCCTTCATTGTCAAGTACTCCCCAGGAGCTGAAAAACTACGCCATGATCTTAACAGCCTGCAACACATTATCAATGAGGATGAGCACCTTGCAAGACCTCCCCAATACCTCCACTTCTCGTCTTTAAACAACCACGAAACCTGAAACAGATCATTGTTTGTAGCAAACTGCCTGGCTTTCAAGATGATACCATACAATTTTGTCACAGTAAATGCTGCAAGACACGTCAAAATGTTGACATGGATACCACCATTACACGTGGGGACACCTCCCACCTTGTATGTGACAGATACTCATGTGACTCAGCCAATGTTGTCTATCTTATATGTTGCAGGCAAGGATGCCCTGAAGCATGGTACGTTGATGAGACCAAGCAGAGGCTACGGCAATGGATGAATGGGCACCGCACAACAATCAACAGACGGGACTGTTCCCTTCCAGTCAGAGAACGCTTCAACGGTGCGGGGCATTTGACCTCAGACTTTTGGGTGACCGTCCTCCAAGGCAAAAAGTGGCCGAGCAGTGGCTGATAGCCAAGATCGGCATCCATAAGGATGGCGTCAACTGGGACCTTGGGTTCATCACATTACAGGTGACCCCATTGCACACACAGACAGGCAGACACTCCTCTACACACACACACACACACACACACACACACACACACACACACACACACACACACACACACACACACACACATTCTGTCTCTCTCTCTCTCTCTCTCTCTCACAGATACACATACTCACGCAGACCCTCTCTCATGCACTCACACATAGACTCCCACACACACCCTCTCAGATTTATACCCCTTTACACTCACATACACACACTCTCTCACAGACGCTCATAACAGCACACCCCCCTCCCCCCTCCCCACACACACATACACATATAAGTTTGTGGGGTGAATTTGTACTTGCAGAATTATGTTTTACCTTGTTCAAAAACTGCACGAATCTATGTAATATTCTGTAAATCTGTTTTTTTTAGATTAGAATCAGTCTGACCATTGTGGCACAGACAGACCGTTGTGGCACAGACAGCCTCACAGGGAACTCACACCTTCAATACATTATCTGGGCCAACACCAATAGACACCAGTTGTTAAAGTTCACTTGAGAATGTAACTTTTAAAACAAGTTTTTCCATTTACATATGAAAGAACTGAAATCAACATGGTCATTCTAAAAGATGAGAGACTTAACAAATAATCCAGGTCTTTTTCAATATATAATTTGAGTTACATCACATTGTAAAGTTTTGTTATAAATTCTGTGTCTTACAATCTTATTCTCCACAACCATCTGATGAAGGAGCTGCACTCCAAAACTTAGTGCTTCTGAATAAACCTGTTGGACTATAACCTGGTGTTGTGTGATTTTTAATTTTGTAAAGCCCAGTCCAACACTGTCCAAATTATTAGTGAGGAGACAATTGGAGAAAATAGTGATGAGAAAATCAATCTCCATTTAAGGGGAGAAGGTTTGATCTCTCAGCAAGGCTTTGTCAGAGGGAGGTCATGGCTGATAATCTGGTGGAATTTTTAAAGGAGGTGACCAACTGTTGGATTACGGTCAGGCGGTTGATGTAGTTTATATGGATTTTCGCAATGCCTTTGACAAGAAAACTGATAAAGAAGGTAAATGTTTACAGGCTCCAAAGCAACTTGACAAGTTGGATCCAAAATTAGCATAGTGATAGAAGACAAAGGGCTGGTAAAGGGCTGCTTGTGTGACTGGAGTCTGGAGTGCAATAGGGTCCCACAGGGATCAGTGCTCGGCCCCTTACTGTTTATGATATTAATAATTATATTGATGAGAATGTTGGCATGGAGAGATGGTCAGTAAGTTTGCAGACGATATAAAGATTGGTCAGATGGTTGACACTGAGAAGAAATGTGTTAGGTTACAGGAGGATATAATTGGATAGATCAGATGGACAAATCAGTTGCAGATGGAATTTGACTGTGATCAATGTGAGGTTCTGCGCTTTGAAAGAAGGGACAAGATGAGGGAGTACTCAATGAATGACAAGACACTAGAAAGCTTAAAGAAATGAAGAGATCAAAGAATAGTAGAATCATAGAATTCCTACAGCAGAGAAAGAGGCCATTCAGCCTATTGTGTCGGCACTGACCTTCCAAAGAACATCCCATCCAGCAACACCCCTACCTTATCCCTGTATCTGCATATTTATCATGGGTAATCCATCTACCGTACACATTCCGAGACACAACAGACAATTTAGCATAGCCAATCCACCTAACCTGCATAGCTTGGGGTGCTTGTTCACAAATACCTGAAGGTGGAATGAGAGGTTAATAGGGTAGTTAAGAAGGCATGCAGAATACTTGTCTTTATCAATTGCGGCATAGATTATAACAGCAGTGAGCTTATGTTAGAGTTTTGCAGAACTTTGGTTATACCATAGCTGGCCTACTGTGTGCAGTTCTGATCACTACACTTGAGGAAGAATATGGTTCCACTGGAGGAGTTGTAAAGGACATTCGTTAGGATGTTGTCTGGAATAGAATACTTCAGCTATGGCAAGAGGCTGGATAAGTTGAAGTTATTTTCTACAGAGCAGAGAAGGTCGAGAGGGAGCCTGATGGGGCTATAAGATTGTGTGGGACATGGGCAGGGTGAATAGAAATGTTGTTCCCCTTATGTCAATAATGAAGGATAATAATTTTAAAGTATAAGAAAGGAAGTTTAGAGGGGATTTGAGTAAAAACATTTTCACTCAGAGGATAGTGGGTGTCTTAAATGCACTGTATAGGAGGGTAGTAAAGGCACAAAAGCTTCCAACCTTAAGCTGAGCACTTGAAACATCGTAACATTCAAGACTTTGGATCTAGAGCAGGATAATGAGACCAGTACAGGTAGTCATATGTAGAGTCTGTACCGTTTGATCCTAAGAAATTCTGTTTCATTCAAATGATTAGAGTACTGGCAGATATTAAATAATAGACTCAAAAGGACTCAGCTCAAACAAGTAACAGCTCAAGTCTTAGAGCTAGAATATAATTATCCAGCATCAATTATATTGTCAGTGTTCTACATGATATTCAAATGTTTAACAGAAGCTATGATCTGGCCAATAATATTTGCTCCATTCAGGACCCTAATCAGGCAGAATTATAACCTTAAATTATGAGAAGAATGTCTAACTGACTGAACTAATAGAACTTACTCTGCAAGGGATGTGTAATGTAAATGATGGGAAAAATAATTCTCATTTTCTGGGTTTCTCATACTGAGTTTGACATTGATTGTTGAAGGGTGATGAAGAATGAAACTGGAACACAGACAGAAGTTAAAGATAAATCATAGAGAAGTACAGTCATCTGGTCTACATCTACAGTTTCCACCATGGAAAATGAATAAGTGACCCCAAACTTCATACTTTTGATGAATTGAAATCAGAATTTTCTCACACTCATCATCTTCTGGGGTGATTTGCATTCTTATTACCAAAATCAAAAATATTTAAAAGATCAATTAAAATGAGGTTGATTTCATTCATATTAAACTATAAAGAGAATTTGTGAGAGGGTAAATTGATTAAAAATAATAGTAGTGCCTTTATAAAGCTCATATTATTTCAAACATCATCATTCTTTTAACAGACTGGTTATATTGTGGTCCTCCCACATTAGATCAACAGGGAGGAACATTCTTCCTCACTCAAGACCCACAAGATTAATTGAGCTTTTACAAGGTTTCTACTTTTCCATTGCCCATGGAACTGAATGGAACTACCTAAAAAAAGTGACAAGAGGTCCTATTTCACAGTTTTTGCATTAGAAAGGGGCTTACGTTTTGAATCAGGTAGATGCGTCAAACATCTTCAAATAGACCTGGCTGCAATGTAATTATTAAAGAGGCATTAAGGCCATTTTAATCCCATTAATGCAGCATTAATTTTTGACAAAGGCCCTCAAAAATTTACCACTTTGGGAGTAAGTAATTTAAGTAACATATTTCAACTTTAAATTTCCTTTCTAAATTCTATGGTTTGCACATGAAGAGCTGAACTGAAAGTGGAGTTATCAGGAAAAGGTAAACAAGAACTGATGATGGTTATCAATTATGTTTGGTGGCACTTATTGTAAACTGTCAGATTTGTCATTCTGCTTGTAGGCATGCCCAGCTCCGTTCATTGCCTGGTCAATATCAACTAGCTTTCAACATTTATGTGTTATGCTTCTTCCCCATAGGGGAAAATTGTCCCGTAGTGATGTGGACATTATGTTGGTATGTACAAGCCACAAGGGAGACAAGGCAACCGGCCAATGGTTAGAAGTGATGTGCAATGAATAACACTGACAGTGGGGTTTATGTGCAAATTGCAGTGATGTGAAGAACAGTACTTACTTAGTTGGTGAGACATGGATGTTTTGGCATCCCCGAGGAGCAGGTCCTGGTCTTCTCCTTTATCAATATTGAAATGTCGTAACTCCAATACCAAGCTCAAAGCCTCCTTCTCAACTGTCATATACTTCTGCTGATGAATGCTCAATTTCCTGGAGAAACACCGAAGAGGTCTTTCTATCTTTTCGTTATCTTCCTGTAAGAGCAATACCCACATTCCTCACATAAATAGCCACCTTGAATGGCTTTGTGTAATTAGGTGTGGCCAATACTGGTACAATGGTTAACACAGCTTTCAGGTCATCAAATGTCTTCTGACACTCCACTGAAACCTCTTGCCTTTCTTTCATAATTTAGTTGGTGGAGCAGCCACACTGCTAAAATTTGGTACAAATTTCTGACAAAACCCATTCAATCCCATGAATTGTAGTTTTGCTCTTTTTGTCGATGGTATGGGAAACTCCCCAATTACCACTGTTTTTGCATCCTGTGGGGCCGTTTGTCCATGTCCAATATCATAGCTCAGAAAGGTGACTTGGGTTTTGGCAAATTGACTATTAGCCAGGTTGGGGCGTCATGGTGGCTCAGTGGTTAGGACGGCTGCCTCATAGCACCAAGGTCCCAGGTTCGATCCCAGCCTTGGGTAACTGTCTGTGTGGAGTTTGCGTATTCTCCCCGTGTCTGTGTGGGTTTCCTCCGGTTTCCTCCAACATTCCAAACGTGTGCAAGTCAGGTGAATTGGCCACGCTAAATTGTCCATAGTGTTAGGTGCGTTAGTCAGAGGGAAATGGGTCTGGGTGGGTCACTCTTCGGAGGGTAGGTGTGAACTTGTTGGGCCGAAGGGCCTGTTTCCACACTGTAGGGAATCTAAAATCACCAAGCCTGCCTCCCGAAGTCAATCAAGTAATTCTGATAAATGTTGCAAATGTTCCTTCCCTGTGTGACCTAAAATAACCAGGCCATCAATATATACCATACAATTGGGTAATCCAGAAATGACCTTACTAGTTAGTCTTTGAAATGTGGCTGGCACATTTTTCATACCAAATGGCATGACTTTAAACTGATACAGCCCATTTGGCTTTACAAAAGCTGAAATTATCTTTGTTCTTTCAGACAAAGGTGCCTACTGAGCAAGTCCAACTTAGAGACATAAGTTGCTTTTTCCACCTATTCAATACAGTCTTTCAAACGTGGAATGGGACATGCACCAGTCTTTGTAATGGCATTGACTTTGCGGTAGTCCACACAAAACCATTGGTTACTATCTGTTCTATTTAACCGTTCCCTAAAATCTGACATATAGTCCACATATATGGTCTCTGAATTCTAACTCACCAATTTCTTCTTAAGCAATTTGAGCAGTCCTCTCACTTCATGCCCAAAACCCTCTTCAAATGGATTGAATTTGGACGATTAATTTAATGCACCTCTGATGGAAAAAAGTACAAGTGGAATTCTCTTATCCCAAACATCTGGATATATTCTTGACTATAAGCCTTCAACATGGTCTTTAATGTTTGATGCCATCTTTCTAGCGCTCCCTGTGATTCTGGATGGTATGCAGTAGATTTCAATTGTTTTATTCTCAAGCTGTCCATGACTTCCTTGAATAATTTTGATGTGACGTTTGATCCTTGATCTGACTGTATCTCTATGGGTAGTCCATATAGAATGAAAAATGTGAGGAACTCTTCTACAATCCTTTTAACTCTGATATTGTGTAATGGAACAGCCTCTGGAAATCTAATGGGCACATCCATTATTATTAATTTATGAAATACTGATTTCCATTTTTGTTTTAGGTAGGAGTCCAACACAATCAATTAAGACTCTTGTAAAAGTTTCCTCAAATGCTGGAATAGGTATTAAAGATACAGGGTTTATTCCAGCCTGTGGTTTTCCAATTACCTGACATATATGACATGTCTGGCAAAATTGAACTACATTCTTGTGTAGTCCAGACTAGGAAAAATGTTTTTGTATTTTAGCTTGAGTTTTTCTTACCCCTAAATGATCCCCTAGTGCCACCCACTCATGTATCACCCACAACACCTCCTTTCTAAAACCCATTGGCAATATGACTTGATGAACTTCTACCCATTTGGCATCTGCCTGAATGTGTGATGGTCTCCTTTTCCTTATTAAGGCATCATTTTTAAGATAGTAGCACATGAGGAAACATCTAGATTCTTCATCTGTGTATGCTTTTTGAATCAACTGGTTTCATTTCACAATTTTCTGCTGTAACTCAGCTAATTCCTTTGAACTGAAGATGTCTGCTTTGTCATCTATTTGCTTCTGTTTTGTCTCAAACATTTGATCAAACAGGGTCTCCGCTAATTCCACTTCAACTTTCTTATCTGTACTCTTTGATCTCTCCTGTTTCAACTGGTGACTTTGTGACACAGGCATAGAGTCATAGAGATGTGCAGCACAGAAACAGACCCTTCGGTCCAACTTGTTCATGCTGACCAGATATCCCAACTCAATCTATTTCCACCTGCCAGCACCCGCCCCATATCTCTCCAAACCCTTCCTATTCATTTACCCATCCGGATACCTGATAAATGTTGCATTTGTACAAGCCTCAACCATTTCTTTCGGAACCCCATTCCACACACACAACACCCTCTGCATGAAAAAGTTGTCCCTTACATCTCTTTTATATATTTCCCCTCTCACCTTAAAATTATGCCCTCTAGTTCTGGATTCTCCCACCCCTGGGAAAAGACCTTGTATATTTTCCCTATCCATGCCCATCTTGATGTTATAAATCTCTATAATGGCATCCCTCAGCCTCCGACACTCCAGGGAAAACAGCCCCAGCCAAATCAGCCTCTCCTATTGCTCAAATACTCCAACCCTGGTAACATCCTTGTAAATCTTTTCTGAACCCTTTCAGGTTTCACAACATCCTTCCAATAGGAAGGAGACCAGAATTGCATACAATATTTCAAAAGTGTCCTAACCAATGTCCTATACAACCACAATATGACCTCCCAGCTACTGTACTCAATAGTCTGACCAACAAACAAAAGCATACCAAATGCCTTCTTCACTAACCTATCTACCTATCTATTTTCAAGGAGCTATGAACCTGTACACCAAGGTCTCTTTTTCTTCAATTCTCCCTGGAACTTGACCATTAAGTGTATAAGTCCTGCTAAGATTTGCTTTCCCGAATGCAGCAACTCTCATTTATCTAAATTAAACTCCATCTGCCACTCCTCAGCCCATTGGCTGATCACGATCCTGTTGTAATCTGAGGTAACCCTCTTCGCTGTCCAGTACACCTCCAATTTTATCCACAACTTACCAACTATACCGCTTATGCTCACATCCAAATGAAGAAAAATAATGGACCCAGCATCAATCCTTATGGCACTCCACTGGTCACAGGCCTCCAGTCTGAAAAACATCCCTCCACCACCACCCTCTGTCTTCTACCTTTGAGCTTGTCCTCTATCCAATTAGCTAGTTCGCCCTGTATTCCATGAGATCTAACCTTGCTAATCAGTCTTCCATGTGGAGCTTTGTCAAATGCCTTACTGAAGTCCATATAGATCACATCTACTGCTCTGGTCTCATCAATCCTCTTTGTTACTTCTTCAAAAAACTCAATCAAGTTTGGGAGACATGATTTCCCGCCTTTCCAAATACATGTTTATCTTGTCCCTCAGGATTCCCTCCAACTACTTGCCCACCACAGATGTCAGGCTTACCGGTTTATAGTTCCCTGGCTGGTCCTTACCATTTTTGTTGAATAGTGGCAACATGTTAACCCAACCTCCAGTCTTCCAGCACCTCACCTGTGACTATCGATGATACAAATATCTCAGCAAAAGGCCCAGCAATCACTTCCCTATCTTCCCACAGAGTTCTAGGGTAAACTTGATCAGGTCCTGAGGATTTATCCAGTCAGACAAAATCCTTGGATTTACCACCTGCAATATTTCAGGTGCCTGCATTTCGACTGCCTTTTCAATCACAGTAGGCAACACTCCTATCTGTGAACAATCTATATCGTTACTAAGGACAAAATGTATTCCTGGAGCTGAGAGTTTGTTCAGTACTTATCCACTCTTCACTGGTCATTCTAACCTCATGCTACATAATTAAGTGCTTTTTGTCTTGCTATGAATTGCTAGCACTTTTTCTGGCAATAATTCGATTAGATTACTTACAGTGTGGAAAGAGGCCCTTTGGCCCAACAAGTCCACACCGACCCATTGAAGTGCAACCCATCTAGACCCATTTCCCTACATTTACCCCTTCACCTAACACACAGAAAATTGCCTGAAGTGGAAATTGAACCCGGGTCTCTGGCGCTGTGAGGCAGCAGTGATAGCCACTGTGCCGCCCACTAACCACTAACTTCTTCAGAGGTACACATCTCCTCATCTTTCAATATCAAAAATTAAGATGATCCTGTATCTCTAAATATTGTAACCTCTTCACATGCTGCTCCTGGTCTATGTGAGTCAACTTAATATATAGTTGAAGAAGATCTGGCACTTCCACCTTAGCCAACCTCTGATCAGGTTGTACATTCTGGTGCAGCTTCTTGGCTCCGACTGTACTTTCCATTACCACTCCAACAAAATTCACTGACTTATCCTGTTTTCCTACATCTGGCTTCCCAGAGCTTTTCCTGACCTACCAAAACTGTGATTTCATGGGGCATACCTTTTTGCTGTGAAAACACCGGAGCTTTTTAACTTCACTTTCCCCTTCAAAGGTTTCCTTTTTACCCTGTGGTAAGTTATCCTTATGATCTTCACCAAGATTGACCTTTCCTTTACCAGATGAGGATTTCTCTTTTCCCTAATTTCTATCCCTCATGGATTGAAAATTATGTTAGAAGCCAAACTTTGATTCACAAGCCAAATCATAATGTTCGGCCATTTCCGCTGCTAATCTTGCCATTTTAACTCTCTGCTCTTCCAGATGAGTTCTCATTACCTCAGGAAGTGAATTTATGAATTCCTCTAAAATAATTGTCTCTCTAAGAGCGTCATAGGTTTGCTCTATTTTTAATGCCCTTATAGAACATAGAATAATACAGCGCAGAACAGATCTGTGAACTATTCTCAGCTTGTCCCCTTACACTATCCCATTATCATTCATGTACTTTTCGAAGGATTGCTTAAATCTCCCTAATGTGGCTGAGTTAACTATATTGGCAGGTAGGGCATTCCATGCCCTTACCACTCTCTGAGTAAAGAACTTGCCTCTGACATCTGTCTTAAATCTATCACCCCTCAATTTGTAGTTATACCCCCTCGTGCAAGCTGACATCATCATCCTAGGAAAAAGACTTTCACTGTCTACTCTATCTAATCCTCTGATCATCTTGTATGTCTCTATCAAATCCCCTCTTAGCCTTCTTCTTTCCAATGAGAACAGACCTAAGTCTCTCAGCCTTTCTCCATAAGACCTTCCTTCCAGACCCGGCAACATCCTGGTTAATCTCCTCTGTACCTTTTCCAATGCTTCCACATCCTTCCTGAAATATGGCGACCAGAACTGTACACAATATTTCAAGTGCGGCCGCACTAGCATTTTGTATTGTTGCACCAACCTATCAAAATTACTTTGTTGATCCTTTCTAACTCAATGTTGGTTTGACCACGGTCCCTCATAGATTCCTAAAATGTTGTCTACAGGCTTCTGGCATAAGCTCATACACATTTAAGATGGCTTTCTTCATCTCCTCATACTCCCCAAATACCTCCTCTGATAGTGATGCAAATACCTCACTAGCTCTATCTCCAAGTTTGTTTGGATCCACAAAACCCACATGGTCAGTGGCCACTGCACTTGTTTAGCCACCTTCTCAAATGAGATGAAAAGGCTTCTACATCCTTCTCACCAAATATTGGCAATACTTAAATATATTTAAACAGATCCTCCCCACCAGGCCTTTGGCTCCCATGGGTTTGTTCATGCTCACTCTCTTCCTCACTCAGTTTACCTTCAGCCTTCATCTCCATCCTTTTAAGATGATTTTCCTGTCTAAGTGCCAAATTATGAAGTTCAAACTCCCTCTCTTTCTTCCTTTCCTCTCTCTCTTTTTCTTTCTTTTCTTTCTCTTTCTCTCTTCTCTCTCTTTTCCATTTCATTCTGCTGAAGTGATTTGTTCTTTTTCTTATTCCTCTGCTTTTCATCATAATTCAAACAGATTCATTTCTCTTTCTCTTTCGTATACTTTTGCCTCTAGCTCAAGCTGCTTCATTCTTAATTGAATTTTAGCCCTCTCTAAAGATTCTGATGCCATTTCCAGCAAATATAAATGCTGAGCTATTGCTGTAATTATTTCTCTTTTCCTTATGGAAGGAAATTATGGGGGCAGGGAAATTATGATGCAGTGAGGCATGACTTAGGATGTGTGGATTGGAAAAACAGGCTTCAAGAGAAGAACACTAATGAGATGTGGGGATTGTTCAAGGAGCAGCTACTACGTGTCCTCGATAAGTATGTACCAGTCAGGCATGGTGTAAAGGGCCTTGTGAGGCAGCCGTGGTTTAGTAAGGAATTGGAATCCCTTGTGAAAGGGAAGAAGGCGGCATATGTAAAGATGAGGCGTGAAGGTTCAGTTGGCGCGATAGAGAGTTATAAGGTAGCCAGGAAGGATCTAAAGAGAGAGCTAAGAGAAGCGAGAAGGGGACACGAAAAGTCTTTAGCTGGTAGGATTAGGGAAAACCCTAAGGCTTTCTATAGGTATGTCAGGAATAAAAGGATGACTAGGGTAGGTATCGGTCCAGTCAAGGATAGTAGTGGGAAGTTGTGTGTGGAGGCGGAGGAGATTGGAGAGACACTAAATCAATACTTTTCATCAGTATTCACTCAGGAACAGGACACTGTTGCTGATGTGAATATGGAGTCACAAATGATTAGAATGGATGGCCTGGAAATATGCAGGGAAGAGGTTCTGGGAATATTGGAGAGGATGAAAATAGATAAGTCTCCTGGGCCTGATGGCATTTACCCTAGGATCCTATGGGAAGCTAGGGAGGAGATGGCAGAGCCATTGGCCTGGATTTTTATGTCGTCATTGTCAACGGGAATAGTACCAGAGAACTGGAGGATAGCGAATGTGGTCCCCTTGTTCAAGAAAGGGAGTAGGGATAGCCCTAGTAACTATAGGCCAGTGAGTCTGACTTCAGTGGTGGGCAAAGTCTTAGAGAGAATGGTAAGGGATAAGATTTATGAACATCTGGATAGGAATAACATGATCAAGGATAGCCAGCATGGTTTTGTGAAGGGCAGGTCGTGCCTCACAAACCTTATTGAGTTCTTTGAGAAGGTGACTAAGGAAGTGGACGAGGGTAAAGCAGTAGATGTTGGGTATATGGATTTTAGTAAGGCGTTCGATAAGGTTCCCCATGGTAGGCTAATGCTAAAACTACGGAGGTATGGCATTGAGGATACATTAGAGGTTTGGATTAGGAATTGGCTGGCTGGAAGGAGACAGAGGGTAGTAGTTGATGGACTATGTTAATCTTGGAGTGCAGTTACTAGCGGTGTACCACAAGGATCTGTTTTGGGACCATTGCTTTTTGTTATCTTTATAAATGATCTAGAGGAAGGGCTTGAAAGCTGGGTAAGCAAGTTTGCGGATGACACAAAAGTCAGTGGAGTTGTGGATAGTGAGGAAGGAAGTGGTAGGTTACAGCGGGATATAGATAAGTTGCAGAGCTGGGCAGAAATGTGGCAAATGGAATTCAATGTAGCTAAGTGTGAAGTCATTCACTTTGGTAGGAGTAACAAGAAGATGGATTACTGGGCTAATGGTAGGCTACTTGGTAGTGTGGATGAGCAGAGGGATCTTGGTGTCCATGTACACAGATCTCTGAAAGTTGCCACCCAGGTAAATAGTGCTGTGAGGAAGGCATATGGTGTACTGGGCTTTATTGGTAGAGGAATTGAGTTCCGGAGTCCTGAGGTCATGTTGCAACTGTATAAGACTCTGGTGCGGCCTCATCTGGAGTATTGTGTGCAGTTTTGGTCGCCATACTATAGGAAGGATGTGGAGTCAATGGAACGAGTGCAGAGGAGGTTTACCAGGATGTTGCCTGGAATGGTAGGAAAATCTTATGAGGAAAGGCTGAGGCACTTGGGGCTGTTCTCATTGGAGAAGAGAAGGTTTAGGGGAGATTTGATAGAGGTGTATAAGATGATTAGGGGTTTAGATAGGGTCGACACTGAGAACCTTTTACCGCGAATGGAGTCAGGTGTTACTAGGGGACACAGCTTTAAATTAAGGGGTGGTAGGTATAGGACAGATGTTAGGGGTAGATTCTTTACACAGCGGGTTGTGAGTTCATGGAATGCCCTGCCAGTAGCAGTGGTGAACTCTCCTTCTTTATGGTCATTTAAGCGGGCATTGGATAGGCATTTGGAAGTTATTGGGCTAGTGTAGGTTAGGTAGGATTCGGTCGGCGCAACATCGAGGGCCGAAGGGCCTGTACTGCGCTGTATCTTTCTATGTTCTATGTTCTATGTTCTATGAGACAGCTCCAACTCCAGCTTGTCTGCCTAATTCCAGCAGATTGGCCTTAATCACCTTTTGTTAAACCCTCAAGGTCACTTATTCCACCCCCAGAAAACTCGTAGTGACTGAAAGAGCCATTGCTATCTCAAGCACTATTTAAACCAACAAAATTCAACACTTATAACAAAAGACACTGACACCTACCACTTGCTACCTTTGAGTCCAGCAACCCTAATCCCAATTTGGAACTATAGAACAAATCCACAAAGCTCCCCCAATCCGCTCAGGGCCAGGCCAGACCCCCTCAAAACATTTCCAGAAGGTAGTCCAGACCCTAGCTTTTTTAGTTGTTTTAAGCAGGTGTGCAGTCAGCATTCTAGGAGTGATGCAGTTGGCCCAACCACTCAGTTTTATTTATACACAAACAAAAGAAAATTAAATTTAGAATAACATAGCTGTTTGAAAATCTAATTGGCTCTATCGCAACTTAATGATGCTGTTCCAAATTCTTGTAACAGTCTCCATAAACATTCCCTTTGCAAAAAGGTAAAGTTAAACACAAGTTCTTACAGGAGAGAGAGAGAGAGGATCAGCATGGAGCAGTATCTTTGGGTCCAGCAGTTTCTCTGGGTTCCCAGCTAAAACCTGACCAGCAGCTGCTAACAAAACAGCCAGACTGCTCAAACCAAACCAAACCAAATGTGTATAGTTCTGGTTGCCACTTTACCAAAATGATGTGAACGCTTTGGAGAGGGTGCAGAGAATGTTGCCTGGTATGGAAGAAGCTATGAAGAGAGTTTGAGTAAGTTAGGATTTTTTTTATTACAATAAAGGAGATTGGGAGGAACCTGACTGAGGTCTACAAAATCATGAAGGGTACAGACAGAATGGATAGAGATAAGCTTTTTCTCAGCGTGAGGGATTCAATAACGAGAGGTCACACATTCAAGATGAGAGGTGAAAAGCTTAAGGGGGATATACGCGGCAAGTACTCCACACAGAGGGTGGTAGGTACCTGGAAGGCATTGCCAGCAGAGATAGTTTAGGCAGGTACGGTAGATTCATTTAAGATGCATCTGGATAGATGCATGAGTAGGTGGGGAGCAGAGGGATACAGATGCTTAGGAATTGGGCGACAGGTTTAGACGGTGCATTTGGATGGGCTCAGGCTTGGAGATTAGATGATCTTGTTCCTGGGCTGTAAATGTTCTTTGTTCATTTTTCTAAACCAAACCCTGAAGTGGGAGAATTGGTCACTCCCCTTTCATTGTACAAGTCTTTTAAAAGAAAGACTTAAGAGCATTCTCAAGTAGACAAACCCAGACATATCGGAACCTCTAACTGTACGACCTCTCTGAAAAAAATAAACCAAGGACAAATCGTCACATTATACAGGGTGCAGAAGAGATTTACTCGGCTGTTTTCAGAGATGAGAAACTTTAATTCCATTGAGAGACGGGAAAAGGGGATTGTTCTCCTTGATGTAGAAAATATTAAGTGCAGACAAAATAAAGTTGTTTAAAATCACAAATGCCTTTAAAGAGCAATTAAAGAGAAACAATTTCCAGTGACAATAAGATCAGTAGCCAGTCATTCCAGGATACTGGCTGCAAGATCTGGTCAAAAGAATGAGACACCAAATGGGAAAATAATTTTTATATAACTTTTCACAAGTTGTGATTTGGAATTTATTTTTTGATCAAACAGGGGAAACAGGTTTAATAATAACTTTCATGTGAAAAGTGCTTAGCCATTTGCAGGACTATGGGATAGCATACAAAGGTATAACACTAAATGCATAATTAGATAAGACTGTATCATTGCTGATGTCATATCGCATGACAACTGGAACTAATAGCAGTTTGTTCAGTGTAGGAGCCTTTTGTACAGCCTTGTCCATTAAATAATTAGGGACAATGTTAAAAAAAAGTTATGTTACCTCCAGCCTCACCTTGTGCAGTCTCTTTCTCATCTTCCACCCTACCAACCTTCGCATAAACCAAATCATCCGCTGACATTTCCGCCACCTCCACCACCAGGGATATAATTCCCTCCCCACCCCTTCCGCAAAGTCCATTCCCTCTGTGATTATCTGGTCAGGTCCACGCCCCCCCAACAACCCACCCTCGCATCCTGGCACCTTCCCCTTGCCACCACAGGAATTGCAAAACCTTCGTCCACACCTCCTCCCTCACCTCCATCCAAGGCCCTGAAGGAGCCTTCCACATCCATCAAGGTTTTACCTGCACATTCACCAATATCATTTATTGTATCCATTGCTCCTGATGCAGTCTCCTCTACATTGGGGAAAAACTGGACGCCTCCTAGCAGAGCGCTTTAGGGAACATCTCCGGGACACCCGCACCAATCAACCCCACCATCCCGTGGCTCAACATTTCAACTCTCCCTCCCACTCTGCCGAGGACATGGAGGTCCTGGGCCTCCTTCACCACCGCTCCCTCACCACCCGACACCTGGGGGAAGAACGCCTCTTCTTCCGCCTCGGAACACTTTAACCCCAGGGCATCAATGTGGACTTCACCAGTTTCCTCATTTCCCCTTCCCCCACCTCAACCCAGTTCCAAACTTCCAGCTCAGCACTGTCACCATGACCTATCCTGCTGGTCTATCTTCTTTTCCACCTATCCACTCCACCCTCCTCTCTGACCTATCACCTTCATCCCACCCTCATCCACCCATTGTACTCTTTGTTACCTTCCCCCACCCTCCTCCCTGACCTTTCACCTTCATCCCCACCCCCACTCACTTATTGTACTCTGTGCTACTTTCTCCCCACCCCCACCCTCCTCTCATTTATCTCTCCACCCGTCAGGCACTCTGCCTGTATTCCTGATGAAGGGCTTTTGCCCGAAACGTTGAGTTTCCTGCTCCTCGCATGCTGCCTGAACTGCTCTGCTTTTCCAGCACCACTCTACTCCAGTCTCTTTCAATCCAAATTCTGAATACATAATAGATAATCTTCACAGTCAGTGATAATACATGGAAAGAAGCAGGGCAATAGGATTAACTGGATAACCCAACCAAACAGTCAGCACAGATATGATAAGTCAAATGATCTCCTATGTTGCATCATTTTAAAATTCTATGAACATTTCACATGTCCAGTCTGATCTGGGGTAGCCTTACAATAAAATCTCCCGTGTCAATTTCACAATTTGCTGACTAGTTCTCGTCTTTAATACTTAATCCTGACAAGAAAGGCCTCAACTTGCATGTTGATGCCAAAATATCAAAGTCATGGTGAACAAAATGGGTAAAGATGCCATTAATGAGTTATCAGTGATACGAGTAATGCAGCAAGGAGGATTTGTGTGCCATACATGAACTCCCAACAGCTTGTAAAAGTGTCAAAACTATACTGTGTTTTAAACAGTTGGTTACAGAGGCAGGCACTGAGGAGGTGGAAGTTGCTGAACATGTGACATTAGCGATGACATAGGAGGCAGAAGTGATGTTACGTGTGGTGCATGAGGGATCGTGATGGGTGAAAGTGGCCATGATGGGGGTGGAAGTGATGTCATCGATCACCATAGTTGTACTAGCCACATGGCTAATGACATCTGAGCAGTTCCAGAGACCAGGGGAATCTTCTGGAATGTTTGAGGAGCGCTGGTAATGGAGGTGGGTGTAAAGGACAACCACACCTTTTCCACTAAATATGCTCAATTCATCTGCCCCTACAAGTTTGGATTCAGTTTATCAAATCTATTCTCACAATATGCTGATCTCCTGCTCTATTCCATGACAATAAAAAGGAATAGATTTTAGGATGTTAAAGGTAAAACGGGAAAATAACAGGTGAAATTTAATAACAGAAATTGAGACATTTTTGTTTCAGGAATGAAGGAAAATATATGCACTTAATTATGTAATTTTAAGGAGGAGTATAGGAAAAGAAATAGAAACTGATGATGTTAAGGTGCATATAATAATAACTCATAATTAGATAGGGCCTTTAATGTTATAAAATATAATAGATGTTTTATAATACAACAAACAACAATGTACAAACCATATAAGAAGCTGTTAGGTCAGATGGCAAAAAGCTTTTTGGAGAATGTATGTTTTGAGATATGTTGTAAAAGAGCAAAGTGAGGTGGAGGAGCAGAGGAGTATTGGCAGATCTTACCACTTAGGTCATAGAAGGTGCAGCTACCAATGAGGGAACAATTAAGATCCAGGATTCTCAAGAGGCCAGAATTACTGAAGTGCAGATAACCAGACAGTTGTGAAGTTGAAGACATGAAATGGAGTTGCAAGTGTTGGACAGGGTTGGACAAGGTCAAAAATTACATGACATCAGGTTATAGTCCTACAGGTTTTATTGAAAACACAAACTTTAGAGTCTCACTCCTTCTTCAGGTGCTAACGAGAGGGGGCAGGGGGACTCCAGATGCACAGTTTATAAGTAAAAGATTAAAGGGTCATACAACTGATGTGAATGAATTAAACATACTTAAGATGGCTGTTAAATCTTTAATCAGTTAGAATAGAGATGCAAGTTTCGATAGATAGAAATGAAAATCCCAGAATTTCTGTCAAGTCACTGCCCCGAGATAACTTCAGGTTTTATCAGCATATAAGAGAGAACATGTCAGGTCAGACATTGTATTTTAGGTGTGAGGTCTTGTTTAGAGTCTTGTCTGTGTCTTAACCTGGAGTCAGAATGATTTAGAGATGCTGGTGTTGGACTGGGTGCACAAAGTTAAAAATTACACAACACCAGGTTATAGTCCAACAGGTTTAATTGGAAGCATACTAGCTTTTGGAGCGACGCTCCTTCATCAGGTGGTAGTGGAGGACACAATTGTAAGACACAGAATTTAGAGCAAAAGTTTTCAGTGTGATGTAACTGAAATTATACATTGAATAATACCTGAATTGTTTGTTGTGACTTTCATCTGTTAGAATGCTATGATAGTTTCACTTCTTTCATGTATTAATCACAAAACCTTTTTTTTAAAAGTTGCATTCTCTGGTTAACTGTAACAATAGGTGTTAGCTAGACAATATGTTGAAGGTGTTAGCCTCCTGTGTTCTCTGTCTTTGCCATAATGTTTAGATTGATTGTAAACTAAAAAGTGAGATAACAGAGTTTTACATTAATTCATGCAGTTTTTGAGCAAAGTACAATTTAACTCTACAAGTCCAAATTCACCCCACATATGTATATGTATATATGTGCACGTGTGTGCGTGTGTGTATGTGTCCATCTGTCTGGGTTGGGGGGTTGTGAGTGAGAGAGAGAGTGTGTATGTGTGTGTATGTGAGTGTACAAAGTTAAAAATCACACCCCAGTCCAACACTGGCATCTCCAAATTATGTGAGTGTACACTGTCTTAAGTCTGTGAGGGGGTGCATGTGGGAGTGTGTATGTCTGTAGGAGTGTGTGTGTATCTGGGAGTTTGTAAGTGTCTGTGAAAGAGAGTGTATATGTGCATGCATGAGTGTAGGTTGACCTAAGTCTCTGAGAAGATGCCTGTGTGAATGTGGGAATGTGTGTGTGTGTCTGTAAGGGTGAGTGTAAGTGTCTGCGTGCATGTCTGTGTACATGTGTGTCCGTGTGTATGTATGTATGTGTGTGTATAGGAGTGCCTGTGTGTATGTAGGAGTGTCTGTGTGTGTATAGTGCAATGGTGGTCACCTGTAATGTGACATGAACCCAAGGTCCCGATTGAGGCCGTCCCTATGGATACGGAACTTAGCTATCAGCCTCTGCTTGCCCACTTTTCGCTGCTACCTGTCCTGAAGTCCGCCTTGGAAGATGGTCACCCAAAGATCCGAGGTCGAATGTCCTGGACCACTGAAGTGTTCCCCAACTGGGAGGGTACACTCCTGTCTGTTGATTGTTGTGCAGTGCCCACTCATTCATTGCCATAGCCTTTGCTCGGTTTTCCCAATGTACCATGCCTCAGGGCATCCTTGCCTGCAACGTATAAGATAGACAACATTGGCTGAGTCACATGAGTACCTGTCACATACAAGGTGGGAGGTGTCCCCACATGTAATGGTGCTATCTATGTCCACACTCTTGCAGCGCCTACCGTGACAGGGTTGTATGGAGTTGTCCTGAAAGCCGGGCAGCTTGCTATGAACAATGATTGTTTGAGGTTTGGTGGTTGTTTAAAGGCAAGTGGTGGAGATGTGGGGAAGGTCTTGGCAAGGTGCTCATCCTCATTGATAATGTATTGCAGGTCACGAAGAACATGGCGTAGTTTTTCAGCTCCTGGGAAATACTGAACGACGAAGGGTACCCTGTTGGTTGCAGCACGTGTCTGTCTCCTGATGAGGTCATTACGGTTCCTTGCTGTGGCACGTTGGAACTGGCGGTTGATGAGTTGGGCATTGTACCCCGTTGTTGTCAGGGCATCTCTGAGTACTTCCCGGTGCCTGTCACGTTCCTCTTCATCTCAGCAGATCCGGTGTACGTGTTGGGGATGGCTGTTTTAATGTGTTTTGGGTGGAAGCTGGAGAAGTGAAGCATTGTGAAGTTGTGTGTGGGTTTGTGGCTAAGGTGTTTATCTTTGATGGAGATGCATGTGTCCAAGAAAGACAGGTAGTAGGGAGTAGTCTCCGGTGAGTTTGATGGTGGGATGAAACTTGTTGGTATCACTGTGTAGTTTTATCAGTGACATGGGTCCAGAGGAAGAAAATGTCATCAATGTACCTGGTGTATAATGTTGGTTGGAGGTCCTGCTGAGAGAAGAAGTCTTGTTAGAACCTGTGCACGCAGATGCTGTTGTATTGGGGTGCAAATTTGGTCCCCATAGCTGTTCCATGTGTCTGGATGAAGAACTGGTTGTCAAAGGTGAAGACGTGATCAAGGATAAAGCGGATGAGTTGTAGGATGGTGTTCGGAGATTGGCAGTTGTTGGTGTTGAGTACTGAGGCTGTTGCCACGATGCCATCCTTGTGGGGGATGTTGGTGTAGAGTGCGGAAGTGTCCATTGTGTCTGAGGAATGTTCCCGGTTCGACTGGTCCGTGGTTGCTGAGTTTCTGTAAGAAATCCAAAGTGTCGCGATAGAAGCCGGAGATCCCCTGTACAATGGGTTTCAAGCCAGAGAGATTCTCACATAGGGTCCCATTGCCCGATACGATGGGACGTCCTGGTGTGTTGGCTTTGTGTACCTTTGGAAGGCAGTAGAAGTCACCTACATGAGAAGTATGTGACATGAGGGCACGTAGGGAAATCTGAAGGACTGGATCCAAAGTTCTGAATAATGTGTTTAATTCACGGGTGTGTTCTTTGGTCGGATCAGCTGGTAGTTGCCTGTAGTGTTCCTGGTTATTCAGTTTTCAGTACACTTCCTTGCAGTAATCCGTTCTATTCTGAATGACAATGGCTCCTCCTTTATCTGCTGGTTTGATGACAATGTTGTGATTGGTTTTGAGAGCCTGGATGGCATTGCGTTATGAACGGGTGATGTTTTGCTCTACCTTGTGGGTACAGCTGATGAATCTGACATTTATATATTTCCTGATGGTTTGAGCATACATGTCAAGCCCAGGTCAGCGGCCCTCTAGTGGGGTCCAAGTTGACACCTTCCTTGGTCGATCCTCTACACATCGCTGTGATGACTGTTCCAGTTCATCAGTGGGCTCATTGAAATCACTGCTGGCATCTTGAAAGAATTCCCAGAATCTCATTCATCTGATGAACTCCTCCGTGTCTGCTGCAAGAACCAACGGGTCCATTTTGGTGGTAGTGCAGAGGTTGAGACCCCTACTCAGGATTTCAATCTCTTCCGGTCGAAGGGTGTGGTCCGATAAGTTGATAATAGACTTCCCCGGAATGATAATGTTATCCACTGTGGTGCCAGGGTGGGCTTTGCTATTACTGGTGAAAATGCCAAGTTTCTCCAGTTTTATGTCCTTGATGTGCATGTACATGGTGTATTTCTGTTGCCTTGTCTGTTTGACAATGTCGTGTAATTGTACTGCTGTATCCTGAGCGCAGGATGAGAGTGTGAATTTCAAGGTTGTGGCACCTGCTGTAGAGTTGGTGCATGAGATGATTGAGGAGTTTGTGAGAGGTGCGGTGGCAAAGGTTAACTCTGTTATCTCACCTTTTTGTTTACAATCAGTCCAAACATTTTGGCAAAGACAGAGAACACAGGGGGCTAACACCTTCAACATATTGTCTAGCTAACACCTATTGTTATAGTTAGTCGGAGAATGCAACTTTTAAAAAGAAGGTTTTGTGATTTACACATGAAAGAAGTGAAACTATCATAGTATTCTAACAAATGAAAGCCTCAACAAACAATTAAGCTATTATTCAATGTATAATTTCAGTTACGTCACACTGTAAATTTTTGCCAAAAATTCTGTGCCTTACAATTGTGTCCTCCACAACCACCTGATGAAGGAGCGTTGCTCCGAAAGCTAGTGCTTCCAATTAAACCTGTTGGACTATAACCTGTTGTGTGATTTTTAACCTGAAGTTTTCTTTTCAAAGTAGAAATTGATGAAAATATCACACGTACTGTTTATCTACAAAGTATGTTTTTTTTAAGATTACATTAGATTCCCTACAGTGTGGAAATAGGCCTTTCAGTCCAATCAGTCCGCACCGACTCTCCGCAGAGTAACCCACCCAGACCCATTTCCCTCTGACTAATGCACCAACACTACGGGCAATTTAGCATGGCCAATTTACCTGGCCTGCACATCTCTGGACTGTGGGAGGAAAGCAAACCACCCAGAGGAAACCCAGGCAGACACAGGGAGAATGTGCAAACTCCACACAGACAGTTGCCCAAGGCCGGAATTGAACGTGGGACCCTGGCACTGTGAGGCAGCAGTGCTAACCACCATTCCGCCCTATTTTGCTTTTTGAACAAAATAGAAAGATAGGGGCAGCAAAGTCATGGAGGAATTTTAAATCAAGATTGTTCCTTTGACTGAAAATCTATGTGGGTCAGTGAGCATAATGTTGAGAAATAAACAGGATGTTGTATGAGCAGCAGAGTTTTAGACAGTCTGAAGTTTGCAGAGTGTACAGATCGTGTGACAGGGGTGTTTAGAAAGAAAAACTTCATAAAACGTTTACATTATAAATAGATGGAAGTCCAAAGCCAAGGAAGATGAGGGAAACTTTTATAAATCACTACTTACATTCTAACTGGAGTTTTGTGCCCAATTCTCAGCACTACACTTGAGCAAGACCTTAGAAAGTTGCAGAAGAATGGAAGAGTGTTAGAGTGATACTGTGTGGGTAGAACATCAATCATGCAAAGAGTTTAGAAAAGTTAGGTTGATCCCCTTTGAGCAGTGAAAATTAAAGGGGGATTTAATAGAGATGAAGGATCTTGGTAGAGTAATAGAGATAAAATTGTTTCCAGTGGCAAAATAATCAGCTACCAAAGGTCTCAAATAGTTGACAAAGGAATGAGACAAGATGAGTCTTTTGGCCGCTGAGTAGTGATGATCTGGGATGTTTTATATGAAAAGATCATGGAACTATATTCAATAATAATTTTCAAAAGAGAATTGGGTAAATACATGAAGAAGAAAAATTGCAATACTTTGAGAAAATGGACTGAAATTATTTGGATCATATTCATAGAACTAGCACAACATAATGGGCTTCCTTCTTAGTTAAATCCCTTTATGATGCAGTTGTCAAATAAATAATACAATGTTCACATCATTTTAAAATAATAATTGTTCTTTACCATGGATTTTATGAAAGTTGGCAGGTTGAGTTGGAACACAATGCTGTCCTTTGGTGCTGTGCTTTCTTTCAGGGATACAACATTTATCATATGGCTTTTTTTGGAAGGAGTAGCTGTACCAGCTCATTGCATATTTTGTTGACACCCTGCAGTGACTGACTGCGGCTCTGTTTCATGATGGACATTATTTGATTCAGCCCCTTATGATTAATCAATTCTGTCTGCTTCAAGTTCCTCTTGCAACAGTTGTTTTTATTTGGCAACATTAGAACTGGAATAACCCTTCAGTCTCTCAGGCCTGTTCTGTGCCATTAAATTAGATCATGTCTGATCTGTATTTTAAGCCTACTTACTCATCTTGATTCCCTAACCCTTCTGCTTAACAAACAGTCTGAAAGGTTTTGAAATTTTCAATTGACTCTCTAGGCATAGGCTAGGAGGCATGGATTTCTAAAATGGCAAGGGAAGATGGAGGTAAACTACCCATTATTTTCTCTCTACTGTGATGGGGAAAGCGAAGGTCAGTCCTTCTGACCAGAGGCCAAACGAGCAAGCTGAGTTTGTCCCGAAAGCTTCCATTAATCAACAATTACCACCTAAATATCACATATGCTCGTGGTATCTTCTAGACTGTAGCTGGAAGAATTACGAGTTTCATCTTAGAAGATGTTACCTCAGCCTATAGGCAGGAAGTAAGGCAACAATCAGATTAAATATTTCTGCCGCAATGTTTACTAGCAGATATTCAGTGGTATGAGTGTCATTTTGGGTCCAAACTATCAGCCGTATGGGGCATATATCCTGTGCAGGGGCTTATGTCCTGTTCGGGGGCCTATGTCCTGTGTAGATGTTACATCCTGTGCAAGGGCCTATGTCCTTTACACGTGCCTATGTCTTATGCAGGGACCTATGTCCTGTGTAGGGGCCTAAATCCTGTGTAGGTGCCTACGACCTGTGCAGGGCTCTAGGTACTGTGTAAGGACCTATGTCCTGTGCAGGGCCTTCAGGTCCTAGTGCAATGATCTCATGGAAACCATTAACTTTTGAAAATAAATTCAAATTACTGAAAGAATCACACTGCAAGATTGCGTGTTTTGAACATAAACTGACTGCTAAATAAAGGAAGTTCTAGTAACAACAATCTATTTAAGCTGAAAAATCTCAACAATACATTCCTTGTTCTACTGTTATTTCCAACCAAGAGTTGCCTATTCTTTCAGGATTTTATGATTTTATGATTCACTTCCCCCAAGATCAAACAGTTGTCAAGTTGCCACAGTTGTCAAGAATTCACTTTGATTTTTCAGATTACAGGTTTAAACATTCTGAGGTTTCTCTCCCCCTCTCTCTGCAAGGATTGCACTGCTAATCTCTTTCACTGGTTATGCCAGGCAGATCCAATCATTTTAATTCTTCATAAATTTGGACTTTTCATTTTGTGCCTGAGCACTACTTGTATTTTTTACCTACTTGCTTCAACTCTGGGACACTCCTGTTTCCTAATGTCCTCTGTGCAATTTGTCCTAACTGCCTTCAAAGTTTTACAAGCTGACAGTTTCTGTAAGAAATTACACAAATACACCAAAACAAAAGACAACCTCCCAGCAGTCTATCTCATCATCTGAGATATCCCATATAGAGTTCACAAATTGACTTTGCCTTAAAAATAAACCTTTAAGCTACTTTAAAAACTTCTCTTGTTTACCAATTATATTTCAATCTTCTTTTGATTTAGGAATATTTCTTGAATTCATATGCCAATGAATATAGGCAAATGGCCTCAAACTTACTGTTGTCAGTTTCCCAGAAAATGGACCCGTCTGTCATTCAAGATCTCTCGTTCTTCAATTTCTGACCTTGCAAGCACACATGGAAGGACCATTGAATTCCAGACTGCCATACCAAGTTAATTTCCCTGAAATGCAAGATGGGGATGCAATGGCCTAGTGGTGTTTTTGCTGAACTGTTAATTTGGAATCCCAGGTAATGTTCTGGGGATCTGGAATCAAATCTCACCACAGTAGATTTTCTTTGGAAAAACCCCATCTAGTTCACTAATGCCATTTAAGGAAGGAAACTGTCATCTTTATCTGAAGGGACATGTGACTCCAGACCCACAGCAACGTGGTTGAATCTGAACTGCCTTCTGGCAAGTTAGGGATGGGCAATAAATCCTAATCACTGATACCCAATTCCTGTGAGTGAATGAATGAATGAATAAATGATGAAAACAAGTTCTAACATTAAATGAACAATTAAATTTAACATTTTAACAGCACTATTTCAAACTTTGTGGAACTTGTCAACATGAGTGTAGGGTGGGATTGCTAGATGAATGCAAAATAGGCAGATTATGTTATCAATCAGCATGTAAAACAATTTTACACTGTTGTCAATTTTGATTTGAACCTTTAAATTAACACCTTCTCTTACTCTTGCGCAATTAAAAATGTCTTCATCAGCAGGATGAAAATTCCCCATCAATGCAATGATAATGGATTATCAATTACTAATAGGTTTGTTGCTCATTGATTTGAACTATGTACTGTTGAGTTAGTAAAACTGTCAGGAGGTCTATACAGTTGTTTAAATTTAGGTATTTCCAGCAGGTATTATGCCATATGCTGAAGGTCTTGGTTTGCGCTTGAATGGTTTTATCCTGGCAACCTGATGCTGCAGTTTTGTGAAGAGGGAAGGGGGCAGAAGGGTTGTCACAGGACAATTCTTCTGCAACAAGGAACAATGTACTAAATGTGTTTGTTTTATTCACTGAAATATGTCACCTCTTGTAAGAAGACCGTCAACCTAAGAGGAGGGGGAGAAGGGTATCACCGTTGACTGTAATGGTGATTGTGACCAGGAACTTTTCTTTTTATCTCAGAAACCTACTTGATTTTACAGATGGTATCTCCAACATCTTATACTCACTGTGATGCTCTGTGTGTAAAGAGAACATAATACTTGATATTTTTTCAACAGCAATGCTGCCCATCAAGACTATATTGAGCAGGTCATTTGGAAACATCATCAAACTTGCTGAATCTACTCAAGAGGAACTTGCAGTGCCAGTTATATCACAATTCATTGTAGTCCATTGCATCCTACAACATAAGTAAGCCTTTTGGCCCAGATGTAAAGCACCTGAGAAAGCTGAATGATGAGACAGTTGAGAAAGAGGCAGAAGAGGCTCAAAGGTAGAAGACAGAGGGTGGTGGTGGAGGGTTGTTTTTCAGACTGGAGGCCTGTGACCAGTGGAGTGCCATAAGGATCGGTGCTGGGCCCTCTGCTTTTTGTCATTTACATAAATGATTTGGATGCGAGCATAAGAAGTACAGTTAGTAAGTTTGTAGATGACACCAAAATTGGAGGTGTAGTGGACAGTGAAGAAGGTTACCTCAGATTACAACAGGATCTGGATTAGATGGGCTGAGAAGTGGCAGATGCAGTTTAATTCAGATAAATGCGAGGTGCTGCATTTTGGAAAAGCAAATCTTAGCAGGACTTATACACTTAATGGTAAGGTCCTAGAGAGAGTTACTGAACAAAGAGATATTGCAGTGCAGGTTCATAGCTCCTTGAAAGTGGAGCTGCAGGTAGGTAGGATAGTGAAGAAGGCGTTTGGTATCCTTTCCTTTATTGCTCAGAGTATTGAGTACAAAAGTTGGGAGGTCATGTTGCGGCTGTACAGGACATTGGTTATGCCACTGTTGAAATATTGTGTGCAATTCTGGTCTCCTTCCTATCGGAAAGATGTTGTGAATCTTGAAAGGGTTCAGAAAAGATTTACAAGAATGTTGCCAGGGTTGGAGGATCTGAGCTACAGGGAGAGGCTGAACAGGGTGGGACTGTTTTCCCTGAAGCGTCGGAGGCTGAGGGGTGACCGTATAGAGGTTTACAAAATTATGAGGGGCATAGATAGGATAAATAGACAAAGTCTTTTCCCTGGGGTTGAGGAGTCCAGAACCAGAGGGCATAGGTTTAGGGTGAGAGGGGAAAGATATAAAAGAGACTGAAGGAGCAACGTTTTCATGCAGCGGGGGGGAAGGAATAAGCTGCCAGGGGAAGTGGTGGAGGCTGATACAATTGCAATATTTAAGAGGCATTTGGATGGGTATATGAATAGGAAGGGTTTGGAGGGATATGGGCCGGGTGCTAGCAGGTGGGATTAGATTGGGTTGGGATATCTGGTTGGCATGGATGGGTTGAACCGAAGGGTCTGTTTCCATGCTGTACATCTCTATGACTCTATGTCTAAGCAGAGGAAGAGGAAAGAAGGAAAAAGAAACCTAAAATCCATTTTTTGGCATTGGATCTATAATCTCATCCACCTTTAGTGCTTATAAATGCAAACCTAATTCCACTTTGTTCATAATAGACATATTCTTTATATTTCCTGTTACTGCCCACTTGACCACAGTGCTAAAATCAAACTAACATAAAAATTAGGCATTTCAAACTAACTTTAGTCAATCAACTCCAACAATAGTTCCACAAAAGCCAACAAACAAGTTTTGAACTTTCCTCTATTGTCTGTCTTTTGCATGCCTATACCCGTCATCCACCACAGCAATTGTAGCACAACTGGCAGGAGGATGCTGATTTTTAGCAGGTAATACAACAGATAGCCTTGGGGAAAGCTTGAGGTCAGCCTTAGTGGCCCAACTTCAGAATGTACTACCTTGGCAGAGTTACCATCAATCTGAATTGGCTGACTGTTAGGCAACAGCAAAGGCACTAATGGAGCAGCCGTGGTAGGACAACACATGCTTCCAATTTGAGAGTGAGGACAGCAATTCTTTGCCCTACAACATCACTGTCATTTCCTTGGGTTGGTCCCTCATCCATCTTTGCAATGTGTGTGTTAGAGGATGGATTGAAGGACTATTGTGAGACCATTGTCATTCAAACAATAGTATCTGTAGCCATGATTACAGCAAACTCAGCTTGAATTGCAGCACCTGAACTGCAGAAATTAGAATTATGAGTGCAATAATGGAAATGAGCTCCACATAAAACTATGAGAAATTTGGTGTCTGCCAGCCTTGCTAGTGAAGAAATATTGACATACCTTTTTTTCTCTCCCCTGTTTGAAGTCCATTCAGGTTCGATATGTCAATACTTGCAAATCCCACCTTGAAGCTACTTCCTACATAGGACCAGTGTGAGTATCTGAGCTGCTGATATGATTTGGAGATGCCAATGTTGGACTGGGATGTAGAAAGTTAAAAATCACACAATACCAGGTTATAATCCAACAGGTTTAATTAGAGGCACTAGCTTTCAGAGCACTGCTCCTTCATCAGGTGGTTGTGGAACATGATTGTAAAACACAAAATTTATAGCAAGTACAAATTGACCCTACAAATGTATATGTGTATGTGTGGATGTGGGTTTCTGTGTGTGTGTGTTGGGGCGGGGGTGGGGTGTGTGTAGTGAGTGTCTGTGAGAGAGACTTGTGCTTGCAGAGTTACATTGTATTTTACTCAAAAACTACAATCTGGGCTGACACCGTTATTAAAGTTCACTTGAGAATGTAACTTTCAAAAAAAGGTTTTGCGGTTTACATATGAAAGAAGTGAAACTAACATGGTCATTCTAATAGATGAGAGACTTAACAAACAGTCAAGGTATTTTTCAATGTATAATTTAAGTTGCATCACACTGTAAACTTTTGCTACAAATTCTGTGTCTCTCAGTCGTGTACTCCACAACTACCTGATGAAGGAGGAGTGCTCCGAAAGCTAGTGCTTCTAATTAAATCTGTTGGACTATAACCTGGAGCTGCTGATAGACAGTGTGAGAGCAAATGATTGTGTTTCTTCTCCATCAGTCTCTTACTCCAGCTTCACTTATGAGTGGAGTGAGGGAACAGAAAAACAAGAGAACAACAGACCTTTTGGAGGTTGTCACTCTAATGAATTTAAGACAAAAGGTGAAGGTGGAGTGTGAGAAAGAGGATTGGGCTTGAGCATATGTTTCAACACTATCAGCCATACTGCTGGTTAAGGGCTCAGTCAGAGCTACTCAAATAGTGGCAAGCACCATCACTCCATGACCTTCTCCAGTCAGCCAGGGGAAATGCCACACTCTTCTCCATATAACATCACACTCAAATTATCATTGCTCCTTCACCTACCTCCCTTCAAACCCATGTTGTACAACTCACACCTGTGTTATGGACCAGAACAACCACCCTCAAAATATGTTAAGGAAATAACCTAGATCCTAACATTTTCTTATTTTAAAGGCATGAGCCAGGTGTTGCGTTTCAGATGCAATTTGATTGGTCAAACTGTCAGTTTTGAAGCAAAATAAATTTTATTCGTACATTATAGTTGAAATACAACAAAAGAAAGAAGAAATTGGAAAGACCGATATCTACTGGAAAACTTAACAAAATAAAAGTTTATTTAACTATTAAACAATAACAGTTCCAAAAGAGTAACATCCCATAAATACACCTTTAGCAAAAACCAATTCAGTACAAAATAGATTTTCTCACATGCAATTCCCCAGTCCAGGAGAAATAATATCAAGAGAAAACTCTGAGAGAGAGAGAGTAGCAGGGAGGGATGTACTGCAGCTTTCAAATCCAGCTTCAAGACCCCAGCAACTGCTGCTGAAAAACTAAAACTAACCATTCTGGTTCTGAGGGAGTTTAGACCGACCCAACCAGAATGCTTCTTTTTAAAGGGCCCAGCACCTTGCAAATGGTTTACATTATTGTATCTGAGTAGACCGATCATCATCTCTCCCTCAATCTCTCTTCATTAAAAAAAGGACAAAATACAACTCTGAAAGCCATAGTAATGTTATACTGCAACGTCTCCCAGGTGGCACGGTGGCACAGTGGTTAGCACTGCTGCCTCACAGCACCAGAGATCTGGGTTCAATTCCTCAGGCGACTGACTGTGTGGAGTTTGCACATTCTCCCCGTGTCTGTGTGGGTTTCCTCCAGGTGCTCCGGTTTCCTCCCACAGTCACAAAGATGTGCGGGTCAGGTGAATTGGCCATGCTAAAATTGCCCGTAGTGTTAGGTAAGGGGTAGATGTAGGGGTATGGGTGGGTTGCGCTTCGGCGGGTCGGTGTGGACTTGTTGGGCCGAAGGGCCTGTTTCCACACTGTAACTAATCTAATCTAACTCTTTCCTCTCAGCGTCTCACACTACTAGCCCTGCATGTCCTTTGTGTTGTTTCTGTAGTCCTTTGGTAGATCTCACTATCTTTCCCCCTTATGTGCCAGCTCTAACAGCTACACCCTTTTCCCAATTGCAGGAGAAGGCAATCCATAATAAAGCAGAGAGAGTTTAGCTGGGTGGGGGTGTGACTGACTCTTTTGACTGAGTCGTTTTGTCTCCGATGAGGAGCGAATTGTGGCCTCAGAACCATTAATATGGGGATGCAAACATATCCATATCAAACAAACTCTGTATGTCAATGCTACTCTTCCATTAATCCTGAAGTTGCTCTCAAATATTGGACACAGCCTGTGGTCATGACATCTTTCATGTTCTACAAACTTACCCTTGACCTCTGTATCAAAATGCCCATTTCCATCAGAAGCCCCACACTTGATCTCAGAGAATAAGACTACAGAGACCTCCCAGGAACCTCCTGCACCTTCCACCGCCTGGATACTGACACCATAGCGGGAACTGTCGTGACAGGAGGTAAGGGTATACAATTTGATAAGTACGTCACTGTGACAGCTCTGCAGCCAGCTGATGAAGAAAGACTCAGGCCGCCCTCAGTCAGGAGATTGCCTGAGACCTATTTCCTGCTCAGGCCCAGGCAGGAATTGACTTCAGCAATTTCATTCAAATGCACAATGAGGAACAGCCAATAGTCCTCCTTTTCCAGAAGCTGTGTCATGTGGAGCTGACAGGTTGATACTCATCACCATTTGTTATTGGGAGCCAGGCCCAGCACCTCAGCAGCTGCTGGAATGTTCCACTGCAGTCCACTGCCCCAGCCATTACTCCCCAGGGCTGAAGATATGGTGATAGGAGGACTGGGAATTTTGACCCTAGTTCAGGTGGAGAGACAAGACAGTGCCAGAATGCACCCAGGTGGAGAAGGAACCACGAACAGGCTTCTCAACCGATACCATTCAGTACTCTCTGGAGTGGTTGAACCCTTCAATTCCACCCTTGCTGTCTCTTTCCAACCCTTAGATGTTCAAGTCTCCTTGGCTGTCCTGGCAAAGCTCAAGGGTCAATGCCTTTTATGTGAGAGCAGGCTTCCTCCACCCCAACGGTGGAACTAGAGAGTGCATTTAGATGGAATGGGAGGGAGAGAAGGAACTATAACTTTCCTTGATCTCCAGCATCTGCAGTCCTTACTTTCTCCTACTTTTATATCCCTCCATCTAGATTCTCAAACATTGTCACACCATCCAACAGAAGTTCATGGCCAAAGAGAAGGCCTATGGATTGAGGTTTGCACACAGAACTCATGGTATACACATGGCTTTGTAAGCTGCAGTCACCGTAGTTTCCCCTGGATGATTAGGATCCCCCTATATGCAAAAGGTATAGCTGCCAAAGATTTGTCAACAGTGGATTTATAAAGAAAGTGTCATTTACAGAAAGGGTCAATGGTACAGTGTGGCCACCTACAGACTTTGCATTCCAAGGGCTTTCTGCTTGACCTTTTAGGAGCATAGGGCACACATTGTCCCCCTTTAAAACCTCTCCAATTTGTGTGTGCTGCAGCTCCTTCCCTTCCAGGTTAAAACATTTATCCCAAAGTTTGTGCGAAGATTTGTAGCTTGGGTGCTTGTTGTAGTGGTTCTGTTCGCCGAGCTGGAAGTTTTTGTTGCAAACGTTTCGTCCCCTGGCTAGGAGACATCATCAGTGCTGTGGAGCCTCCTGCAAAGCGCTTCTTTGATGTTTCTTCCGGCATTTATAGTGGTCTGTCCTTGCCGCTTCCGGGTGTCAGTTTCAGAACTGACAGCCAGACTACTGCGACCCCTAGGACTCATAACGGCACACAAACCAACAGCCACGCTCAGACAACAACTTACTAGAACAAAGGAGCCAATACCCAACATGAGCAAAACTAATGTAGTTTATAAAATACCATGCAAGGACTGCACAAAACACTATATAGGACAAACAGGAAGACAGCTAACAATCCGCATACATGAACACCAACTAGCCACGAAACGACGTGACCAGCTATCCCTAGTAGCCACACACTCAGACAACAAGCAACATGAATTCGACTGGGAAAACACTACTATCATAGGGCAAGCCAGACAGAGAACAGCCAGGGAATTCCTAGAGGCATGGCATTCATCACAAATTCCATCAACAGACACATCGACCTGGACCCAATATACCAATCACTACAGCGGACAGCTGAAACTGACACCCGGAAGCGGCAAGGACAGACCACTATAAATGCCGGAAGAAACATCAAAGAAGCGCTTCGCAGGAGGCTCCACAGCACTGATGATGTCTCCGAGCCAGGGGACGAAATGTTTGCAACAAAAACTTCCAGCTCGGCGAACAGAACCACTACAACATTTATCCCAAATATGGTTACAAGTATTATCTTCCCATTGAGCATGTTTGATTTTCAGCCTAATGGATAGACCATGAGTGGTCCTCCTCTAACAGCTCTGATCCTCAGCTTGCTCATGTCAGTGATCCCCTAAGTATATAAATCCCTTTCCAAGCAGCTCACCCCATCAGCCCCATGGGATTCACACTTCCACAAGCCCCAACTTTAACTATCTACATTCACCTTTAACAACAATTTCCACCCTGACGCAGGAATATGAGATGAATGTGCTTGATGATGCCATTCATGTCCCCTCCTCCTGGAGGCCAAGATGATACTGATTGTGGACAAGTGATAGCATTGTCCCCTTCAAACTCCTGTTGTCCTCCTTCAGAATTATGCTGCTGCTTTGTCTAGGGCCTGCTGCCTCCAGTTCCAAAGACAAAAATGATGAAGTTCAGTCACTCTCACTTCACCTCCCTTTCGCCCCTCCACCATCCTCAACCTCCACCTTCCTATTGTTTTTTGAGGATGGATCTGACTCAGTGACCATGGCCTTCTCCCTCGAATAACATGATTGGCTAGCTCTGAGCAAGGTGGCATGGTGGCTCAGTGGTCAGCATTGCTGCCTCACAGTGCTGGTCTTGATTCCAACCTTGGACAACAGTCTGTGTGGAGTTTGCACATTCTCCCCTTGTCAGCATGGGTTTCCTCCGGGTGCTTCAGTTTCCTCCCACAACTGAAAGATGTTCAGGTTAAGTGAATTGGTCATGCTAAATTGCCCATAGTGTTCATGGATATGTAGCTTAGGTGCATGAGTCAGGGGTAAATGTAGGGGAATGGGTCTGGATGGGATACTGTTTGGATGGTCAGTGTGGACTTGTTGGGCCAAAGGGCCTTTTTCCACACTGTAGGGATTCTAATTTTAAATATGCATAGACACTGACTGCCAAATGCATTCGTCCTAACTTCTAGAGTTACAGCACCAAACAGACTGTCCATGACCCAGACTCTAGACTGCAGAGAGATAGACACTGTGACCAAGGACACCCTGACCGGATGCCTGATCACGGCCAATTCCCTGCACAATTATGGGAGGCTGCTCTTGATTTACTGTTCCAGGACTCCTTGACTAACGGATGCCTCCATGGAATTCATTTAGATTACTCCCCTTCAAGTTGGATACATGGATGCCAGATTGATGCACATGGAGTGTGTTTGCTATGTAAACTGATGACTCATGGAGAGAGTGTGAGATTGATATATCACACTGAGATACAGCAAGATTTACACTTCTTAGATTGAGGACTGTTTAGCAACAAGACTAGCTGCCTGGTTGTGTGAGGCACGAATTGTCATTGCAATGCAAGGCAGGAATGCTGTAAACAAGCAGGTACACTCCAAGTGAGTGAATGCTAAGAGAGCAAGTGAGCTTTCCTGAGTTGGAGCCTACTCCATTGTGTGAGCTGGTTCCCTGTCCCTATGTACAAAATAGCTAATTGTTGTCTTTCAATACAAGTCACTGGCATGTCCTGAAATGCAATTTTACACATGGATCACTCTGCTGGTGCGTAGTAGAATTTCAGGAATAGGGAATTCGACGTTTCGAGCATAAGCCCTTCATCAGGGCTTATGCTCGAAACATCGAATTCCCTATTCCTGAGATGCTGCCTAACCTGCTGTGCTTTAACCAGCAACACATTTTCAGCTGTGACCTCCAGCATCTGCAGACCTCATTTTTTACGCGTAGTAGAATTGTCAGGATGGTTCAGATGAGTTGACAGATACGAATGTGGAGAAGTGAATGCAGCTGTTGACCATTTATGTTGCTCTGAGCTGTGGTTTGGCTGCAGGCACCATGGCGGTAGTTCAGAGCAAGTGGCTTTTAAAAATTAAATAAGTGGAGCTGCAGGACAAGAACTTTAAAATTTGGTCCATTAATCATGAACAAAATGATGAACTGATTTTTTTTTTGCAAATCACTATTTCTTAATGAACTCTGTAATGGATGTCCAACTTAGGAAGTTAATTCATTCAAGTGAAACATGCTTGGTGAGAATAACCAGATTTATTCCTCCCAGTGACCAACCAGGGCCTACCCTCTATCTGCCTTCACCTATCCCCATCTCACCACCCTGCCCTCTTCACCCCCTTTATCTGCAGCTTCCCCCAGTCCTGAAGAAGAGTTACACCGAAACCGTCAATTTCTCCATCTCCTGATGCTGCCTGGCTTGCTGTGTTCTTCCAGCCTCCTGCCTGTGTATCTTCTGTTGAGAATAAATAGCTTTGATGTCATTTGCTCCAAGGTTGCTAAATCTGCTAGACACATTGTCTGGTTTCCTTGCTGACTCTTCACTGATGTAAGTGAATATTAATGAGATGAACTGTGACGTTAACAAGACATTTAAGCATTGTTAAGCCCCACTAATTAGCATTTCACTACTGCCCAGCAAGAAGCATGCCACACCTCTTTTGACAAGGATAAAGATAGAGTGAGATCAACTCAACATCAAGATAGTCTGTGTTAGACTAGTTACCCAATTCTACCACACATCTCATCACACTCCTCATTGCTCTCAGTGTTTCAATGTGGTGGGTGATAAACTATGCAATCCATAAGATATGAGTACAAGGCTTACAGCAATACAAAACCTGTTCAGGTGAGCGAAACTATGAAAACAAAGCATGAAGTATATTTGGTAGAGTGTTAGTAGGTGTTCAGATTGCAGTAGTAATTTCCATCCATTTTGTCTCCTTTGAAAAAAGTGTCCTTAATGCATTTCTCCTAAACAGTTATTGCTTTGGCTGCATATGACCAGAAGCAATGCCTTTTATTGACCTTCTCCCCAGACTGTTTGGACAAACTGCTAAATCTCCCGAAGGAGGAAAGTTTTAGGCTAGCTTGTAAATGCATAAAAGAATTACTTTAATTCTATTGGCTTCAAATCAATGTCTTATTTAAAAAAGAAATCCTCAAAGTTTGATGTTTTCCTTTGCACAAAAATAAAATACTTACAAATCATGTTTCTTTCATTGGTGATTATTTAATAGGGTCCCTACAGAGACTTTAATGACATGTACGATTAGGTGGGCGGCACGGTGGCACAGTGGTTAGTATTGCTGCGTTATAGCACTAGGGACATGGGTTCAATTCCCACCTCAGGCAACTGTCTGTGTGGAGTTTGCACGTTCTCCCCGTGTCTGCGTGGGTTTCGTCTGGGTGCTCCAGTTTCTTCCCACAATCCCAAAACGTGCAGGTTAGGTGAATTGGCTATGCTAAATTGCCCGTAGTGTTAGGTGAATGGGTCTGGATGGACTTGTTGGGCCGAAGGCCTGTTTCCACACTGTAAGTAATGTAAGATAGGTGACCTTTCCTCTATTGTATTATCCATACTTCTTAAAAATGTAACATTGAAAAAGGCCATCTACCTGTGTAGACTTTCTTAAGGTGTTATCATTCTTGTGCTCTATCCCCAAACTACCTTAAAGTTTTGTTTTCTCAAGGTTGTATTGTAATGCAAAATCCCCTGGACAGAAGTTTAATTGTGCCTTTAGTCCAGTTGGAGATTTTTCTTTTTTTCAGGTTAGCTGCAGTAATGAACATGGCAATATTACACAAGAAGCTTGTAAAATAAGCATTATTTTATACAGTATACAGCCTGCAATCTACTCCATCTCAGCCACATTGGAAACTGGAAATTATGACCCTGAAAGGGAACAAGATGTTCTACTCCTCTTCTGCTTAAAACAAATTTCAGTTGCATTTTTAAAATGATCTTTTTTAAAGTAATTTAATAACTATTAACAAGTAAAGGAAAACAACATGTATTGTTATCTAAACAGATCCACAATATCTTTCAAGGCATTTTGCCTTCAGTTGATTACTTTTTAAACAAATGCTGCTGATGTCATTTCAGTTTAGTTTCAACTACTTTACACACAATTTCATCATAACAAATGGAGTTAATAATCAGTTCATCTGCTTTTGGTGACATTTTCATGAAGGATGATAATTGGACTGACTACTTCACAAACTCTCCAGTTTCTGAAGAATTTCATGTTTATGTTTCTGTAGTTTATTTTCTGGAGCAAGCTGATAGACCCTCCAAGAGCACCTCTACAGCCCCGAGTCTCAGTTTATGTTATGCGCTAACTCTTGAATGGTATTTGAATGCACAGGTGAAAGTGTCTTCAACTAAACTGAGTGATGCCAAATAATGTTCTAACAAAAGAATCAGTAAGGAATTTTTCACAGTAGGGGGAAAGAGTTCACTTTGAAACGTAGCTTTACTGTGAAAATGAAATGTTAAAATTATTTAGTGGTGAGATTAATTAGAAGTCACTTTTAAACCTACTTTTATTCAAGTAGATTCTGTTGAATGTACAGACGGTTAATGAAGACCAATGTTAATAGAACATAGAAAAGTACAGCACAGAACAGGCCCTTTGGCCCATGATGTTGTGCTGAGATTTAATCCTAATGTAAAATACAGTAACTTAACCTATGCACCCCTCAACTCACTGCTATCCATGTGCATGTCCAACAGTCGCTTAAATTTCCCTAATAACTCTCCTTCCACCACCACAGCTGGCAATGCTTTAAAGAAAATCCAGATCATGAATCACACATGTTTTAGTGGAATTCCTTTTTTTTAAACAAAAATCTCTACCACATTGACTTCTGAATGTGGATGACAATACCAAGAAAAAAATGTGTTTGTCTGATAAATAGCCACTAAATAATTCACTGTTAGCCAATCCACCCCTATGACTATGTTTCTGGAAGGATGGAAGTATGTTTTTTGCAAATGGTTATGACTCGCGGTCAAACCATTCAGCAAAGAGACCAAATTATACCATATTTGAAGCATCAAAGACTAGTAACTTTTACTTATTTGGTTTTATTGGTTGATGGATAGGGGTGTAGTCCACCAAAAGAAATTAACCAAAGATGTGTCATGGCAATTCATTTATTACTTTGAGAGCTCTCCAACCCTCTTTAGGTCTCCAGAAAACCACACTGAAGCATAAATAAATTACAAAGGGTGTCTTTGTCTTATTTAACATGGAATGGAATAGTTCAATTGAAGGTCAAAATTTCAAAAGAAAATACCTGCCTTCAATATACCCAGTTTGTTTCTCCAGTTCAATAAGAAATTTGTTGATTTAGAATGTGAGATTAAGGTACAATCCCCTCTGAAAATACACTTTAAATAACTATACCACCACCAGCTTCACAATCTCAACAATCACAAGAATACAAGAAAGAAATAGGAACAGCAGCAGAACAGAGGCCATGTGGCAGCAGCCTTAACTCCATTTGACTTCGCAAAACCCTGTGTCCTTGATTATCCTGCCAGACAGGAAATAATAACTATCTATCTCCACCTTAACTTTATTCAATTATGATGCATCCACAATCTTCTAGGATAGAGAATTCTAAAGATTCACGGACTTTTCAGTGAAGAAATTCATTTCAGTCCTGAATTATCATCTGATATTCTGAGATGGTGCCCCCATGTTCTATGTTCCTCACCCTTTTGATACTATTTCTCACCACCTATCTGTCAAGTCTCTTCGTAGCCTTTTTGCTTCAAAGAAATTACATCTTATTCTTCTAAATTTGAGAGATTATAGCCCCAATTTGCTCAGCCTCTCATCATAGATAATTCTCTCATGAAAGTTACCGATCTATTGACACTTTGATGCATCATTTCCAATGGCACTAAGTACTTTTTCAATGTAATGCTTCAAACTGCATACAGCTGTAATATCATCATACCCTCTTGCAATTTTAGTAAGACTTCTTTCTTCTTGTATCCCACATCCCTTGGATTAAATGTTATTTGCCTTTTCAATTTTTTGCTGTGCCTGCATGATACTTTTTGTACAGTTGTTTCTAAGTACATCTGAGCATCACCAATTCTAACCCATTTTAAAATTTCAGCCATTCATATATTTATATATATATATAATAATATAGTCAAAGTGAATAACTTCACATCCTTCCAAATGATAATCAAATTGATAACATATGTTCACAATTAATTTCAGTGCAGTCTCATTTTATCCTCCTCTGATCTCACATTCCCACTTGATTTTATACTGTCAGTAATTTTAGATACACTTCTGTTTTAGCTCCGCATCAAGGTCATCAATATATACAATAAACAGATGAGGTCCCAACATTGATGTTTGTGGCATTTCAGTGCACACAAACTGCCAATTTAAAAAGGCCCTGTTATTCTGGCTATTGAGGGAGTGCAGCGAAGGTTCACGAGGTCAATTCCCGGAATGGCGGGACTACCTTACGCTGAAAGACTGGAGCAACTGGGCTTGTATACCCTTGAGTTTAGAAGACTGAGAGGGGATCTGATTGAGAAATATAAAATTATTAAAGAATTGGACACGCTGGAGGCAGGAAACATGCTTCCGCTGATGGGTGAGTGCCAAACCAGAGGGCACAGTTTAAAAATACGGGGTAGACCATTAAGGACAGAGATGAGGAGAAACTTCTTCACCCAGAGAGTGGTGGCTGTGTGGAATGCTCTGCCACAGAGGGCAGTGGTGGCCTAGTCTCTGGATTCATTTAAGAAAGAGTTGAATAGAGCTCTCAAGGATAGTGGAATCAAGGGTTATGGAGATATGGCAGGAACAGGATACTGATTAAGAATGATCAGCCATGATCATATTGAATGGTGGTGAAGGCTCGAAGGGCTGAATGGCCTACTCCTGCACCTATTGTCTATTCTTACCCACACCAAGAGATCCGTGAACCATTGATTTGTGTATTAATATTTTGTGGTTAGTTTATCTTTGGAAATCCAAGCATACTACATCTACTGGTTCTGAATAATTAAATCTCAAAAAGGTCTAATAAATTTGTCAAAAATAGTATTCTTTTCATAAGGGCCAGTGGATTTTATCTGAATATAGTAATTTTCTACTTGCTTTGTTAAGACTTTCTATGTTTTCACCACAACTGATGTCAGGTGAACAGGACCTGTTCATTGTTTTCTCTATCCTTCCTTCCTCCATTGAGTAACAGAGATACATTTGCTAATAACAAGCTTCTAAGATCATTGTAGAATCTCAGGAACTTGGAAAAATCAAAATGAGTCCATCTATGTGGCTATCCTTTTTAGAAGCCTGTGGTATCGATCATCACTGGTCCTGGGATTTTGTTAGCTTTCACTCCCTTAAGTTCCTCCAATTCTTTTTCCTTGCTGTCACTAAGGGCTAGACTTTCATGAAGTTGGAAAGACTCTAGGGACCTTTAATAACAATTGAAAAGACATGGTTCTGGAAATCCAACTCCACTTCTGACACCTGTGTTGGTTGGAGAAAGGGGCCAGGGTGTGAAACATATGAGTGAAACTCATACTTCCTGGGCCATTTAAACTCAATGCACCCACAAGCAGTTCTGATTTTCACTTCAGTAATGGTCTTCACCACAACATGGATTACCTGACTCCATTGTGGAGATGTAGATACCCAGATAGAGCATTACAGATGCGTAAAACTGCCAAGATACCATGTTATTTAAATCCACCATGCTTAAATTTTGTAAAAAAATACTGCTTGAATGTGGCTATGAGAATGAAAAAGAATTTTAATAGATATTTCTTGACTTAGTCCTATGGGCTACCATTGTTGCATCATTACAGTGGAGGATTGCAAAGTAGCAGCTTGCTTGACAGCTGCATTAAAGGATTGCAAAACTTGCTGTGGGGTTATGAATGCAGATGTTAGTTTCTATAAAGAAATAAGTACTTGAGGGATTTTAAATTATTGAATGGAATTTCAAAATTGAAAATATTTTGTTGGAGCAAAATGTGAAATAGTTAAAAGTTTATTGTATTCTATCTCAACATATCCTGAGATCTGCCCATGATGGAGACTGTGTGAATTGCATTGAAACATAGAAACAATGAGCAGAAGTAAGACATTTGGCCTTCAAGATTCCTCAAATGATCATGGCTAATTCTCTATCTCTGTGCCATATTTTCATTTTCACTCCATACTTCTTAATGTGGTTGATATTTGAAAAAATTGCATTAAAATATAAGCTAAAGGATAATACATGATTGTACATTGGTTTGTGCCGAATTGGCTTGGGACTATAATGAGCCATGGGGTAATGGACAGCATGAGTCAGCATGGAGAGTATGATTGACCATTAAATGTTAATATGGCATGGGTTTTCATGAGTTAGCAAGAATGATGCATGGAGAATGAAGGATGATGAGGGCTGATGTTGGAGGAAATAATATACAACTCAGTTGGGTCAAATTCCAAGCAAACTGAGTAGAGTTGTTTAACCAGCTTGCATTTGCACTCAGCAGCATCTTTGGCTTTCTCCAGTCATGTGATTGTGGGCCTATGTCCAGTACATATACCCTCAATGCCCCAAGCTGGCACATTTCACTGGAAAATGTCCTGCCTCTTGCTGCCTGCCTCAAAGAATCTTAAATTCTTCATTCTGTTCAGTCCTTTGGTTCCTTTTTTTGTCTGGCATGTAATTCATGCCTCCTACATGTGGACAGACAAATATTTGTTCAGTGAAACTGCCATTTCTTCTTCAGTCTGAATATAGTGACTGTGAATCTATAATCAATTGTCATAGAAATTCACCTCATTCACCGATGTCCTTTAGGGAAAGAAAGCTGCTGGTATTATCCAAGTCCTAACTGATATTTAGGGGCACATGCCAAACTTGGGAAAGTTGTCTCACAGATCATTCAAGCAATAGCCTGACATTATTATACTCATAGAACCATATTTTATAATACATTAGCATCACATCACTGGGTATGTCCTGACTCAGCATGTCTATGTATCAGAGAGCTTAATGATGTACGTTTGAAGGGAGATGCCTTAACAGTCCTCACAATGAATCTAGACCCCATTAAATCTTAGAGCATCAGGTCAGATATGTAAAAGGAAACCTGCTGATTACTAACAAGAGCCCAGAATGTATTCTGAATGTATTCAATGTCTATCGTCAAAGGTGCATTTTAGCATCACCACTGACTGAACTGGTTATGTGCTTAAGGATGTTACTGTTCACCTGGGCATATGACTGTTGGTGACATAACCAACAAGAAAGAAAAAAATGCAATTCATCTCATCCTCACCAAATTACCTGTTGCAGATGTACCTTTATAACACAATTGATGGGGGTGATTGATATTCAGAGTCAGAGTCCCTTATTCACAATGAGAATACCCTTCATCAACTTGTGCATGAACCCTATGCTGAATGGAATGAATATCAAAAGATCTAGCAACTCAAAACTGGGCACCTTTGAGGCACTATGAACAATCAGCAGCAGCAAAATTGTATTCAGTTACAATCTGTAAGCTTAAGCCTAGCGTATCATTCATTGTACCATTAATATCAAGTTTGGGGATTAATCCTGGTTCAATAAAGAATGCATGCTAGGAGTAGCACCAGGCATACCTAAAAATGTGATATCGACTTCGTGAATCTACAAAATAGGACAGCTTGTGTGCCAAACAGCAGAAGCAGCAAATGACAGACAGAGATAAACAATCCCACAACCTACATGTGAGATCAACATTCTGCAATCCTGCCTCATTGAGTCATGAATGGTGGTGGACATTTAACAACTAATAAGAAAAGAAAAGTCTGTAAATATCCCATCTTCAACATGAGTGCAGAACATGAGCTTGATGCAGTTTCAACCACCTTCAGCCAGAAATGTCAAGTTTATGATCCAACTTGGCCTCCTGCTATAGACCTCCTGAATTCTTAGCTGCTAGTCTTCAGCCGGCTCGATTCACTCCACTTGAAACAACTGATGCCAATCAACATTGCAAAGGCTGTGGACCCTGATAACATTCCAGTAACAATTTGTGCTCCAAAACTAACCACATTCTGAGACAAATTATTTCCATATAATTACAATGCTGGTAATTGAAAAATGGCCCAGAAATGTCCTGTCCAAAAAATAAGGAGAAATCCAACTGCACCCCCTCGTCTCAATTATTTTACTTTTCATAAACCAGACTGGTCAGAGATGTTATAACATACCTCTGGATCAGGTGAAACTTGAACCCATTTCTCATAGACTAAAGGTAGAGATACTACCACTCCACGACAAGAGCCCCAGCCTCAGTTATTAACAAATAGATAGAAGATATAATCAAGTGGCATGTAGATAGTAATAACCTTCTCATTGATACTTAGTTTGGATTCTGCTAGGATTACTTAGCTCCTTATCTTCTTGCAACCTTGGATAAAACTGAAGAGTGTGACTTCCTTTGCATCAAAGCAATATTTGCCCATATAGGGACACCAAGGTATCCTAGCAAAACCTAAGTAACTGGGAACCAGAGGCAAATCTTTCCACAGTTTTGAATTATATCTAGCATAAAAAAAATCTTTGTGATAGTTGGAGGTCAATTTTCTCAGCTCCAGGACATTTTGCAGGAGTTTCTTAGGGTAATATCCTAGCCCCAACCATCTTCAGTTGCTTCATCGAAGACTTTTCCACCACCATTATGTCAAAATTGGGATGTTTGGTGATTGCACCATGTTCAGTGTCATTTTGAACTGTTACTGAATATGCTCATATACTGAAGGACATTTCAGCAAAGGTCATCCGCTCCATCCATTTCTTCCTTGCTTCTTTCTCCTTTTTATCTTCCTTTTCTCTGGTGTTTCTTCTATTCACTCCCTGCCTTAGTGTGGACTCAGCAAGACATTCTCTCAGCCTGGCCCAGCCTGTGCTGGTGCCTCAGCTAGGTTTCTCAGAGCCACATGGCGGTCTCTTCGTCTGGCATGGTGGTATCTCGGATCAGTGTCTCTGCCCGGTCTCTTGGCAGCCCATGGGGTCTCTCTGGCTGGTGTGGCAGTGTCTCAAACCAGTCTCTTGGCAGTTTGTGCTTGTCTCTCCGCCCAGCATGGCTCATTTCTAGGCCCAGTCTATCAGATTGGCTGATGGTATCTCAGTGTGTGAGTGAGTTCTGCTTGGACATGTTCCAGAGGCAGCAGGAGGAGATCGGGGAGGTGGCAGCTTCAGTAGCAGACAACAGCGTCATAGCTCAATGCGAGAAGAGTGAATGATGAGGAAGGTCCTCCAATATGTTTGGCAGTGGCATCTAGAGCAGGCAGCTGATGTCACCCAGAGTCATTCATCAAAGGCCAATGAGATTCTAACTTTCTTCCTTTTATTTTTCTACATGATGTTAAGATGGACTTTAATGTTGATGGTTAACTTGATTCTTTTTTTTCTATTTGTTCTATGAAGGCAATGCTTAATTTTTTTAAACTTTGTTTCTTTAACTACTTTGTAGCTAAGCTTTTGTGCTTAGGTACCTTTGTACAAAAGATGGTGCCTTTTGTGGTCACATTATATACTTTCCACTGTACTCCTGCATTCGAGTACATGTGACAATAAAATCTAAATCTAAATCTACATCTGCTTCCAAATGAGGCAAGACCTAGATGCCATTCAAGCTTGGGCTGGTAAGTGATAAATCACATTGCTGTCACACATACCAAGGAAGGTCCATTTCCAAAAATGGAGAATCTGACCATCCTCATTGACATTCAGTAGTATTACCATCACTCCATGTCCCACTATTAAGATCCTGACTGTTGCAATTGAACTGGACCAATGTAAATATTGTTGCCACAAGGATCAGTTTAGGAATGGGCAATATACGCAATGTCAGTAATGCCTAAACCTTGGTAAATAGTTGACCTTTGAAGACCCTAGGTGGACTATGCTTCTTGCCGTAAGATGTCAACATTCCCTTATCCCTTCCATCAGCAGCTGTTGGTCCTGGACTGATGGATTCAACTCCTTTCCAGTTACTCATGCATGTCAAGAGGTGCTCCTAACTGGGTACCCATGATCCAGTACTAACTTTCTCCCAGTGACTCCATTAAGATTCATTAGGACAGCACTCACTGTGTTTAGGTGAAGTCCTGAGAGAAAGCCCTCTTCAATCCCAGCAAGTGCACATTAAAAGCTCCAATATGTATTTAAAGAACACTCACAATATTGAAGAATAACTGACTTTTTTCCTTGTTTGCTTGTTGTTAGGAAACATTATTACTTAGCTCACATAATAGCAGTCCTCGAGCTGGACATTGTAGCCATGTACATCTTTAAGATGGTATTTTGCATTAAACAAAGAATAAACCTGTTTTTTTTTCAGTTGAGGATCCATTCTTGGCCACCCCTAAAGTAAGGTATCTTTAAACAATCACCTTCAAAACATCAGGTGGACCAGCTCTCAATTTCATTTAGGAAAGAAAACTGATTTTATTAAAGTAGATTGTTATTATGCAGTTTTGGTTATAATGCAACCCACAGTGTTGGCACAATGTTACCAGCTGTCCAGTCAATTATGCCAACCAACCTCCTGTCTCTAATGATGTAAATGGAAGCCATGATGTGGAGGTGCCAGTGTTGGACTGTGGTGTACAAAGTTAAAAATCACACAACACCAGGTTATAATCCAACATGCACTCTTATCAAGCACACACATACACACGCAAGCATACACACTCTCTCAATCTATCTCTCTTACTCACATGTAAACACGCACGTGCGCACACACATTTAAGTCTACAGGGTAAATTAGCATGTTCAGATACATTCTATTTCATTCAAAAAGCACACAATCTGTAGTCCATATGACATTTTATAAATTCCTACTCTGGGAATAGAACCAGCTGACTCCAGGTTGGAATACCTTTAACGTATAGTCTGAGCTGAGATGTCACTCATTTTCAGAAAACCTTGTTATCCTGGGAATGTGACTTGAAAGAAGTTCTGGGATTTACATATTAATGAATCAGAACCTACAACTCATTCTAAGTGATTAAAGACGTAACATCAATTTACATCTGTTCAATACACTGTGTCAGTTATATGATACTTTGATCTTTTACTATAAATTCTGTGTCCAAAGATCCTGCCCCACTTGCTACCTGATCAAGGAGCAGCGGTCCGAAAGCTAGTGCTTCCAACTAAACTGTTGGGCTATTACCTGGTGTTGTGTGAGATTTAACAATGTAAATGGAGACTGTCTGTCTTTTTTTTTGATACTTGCATATTGGAACAGCGATGGATTTCCCATGAAGCAAAACTTGTTGGCGACAGTAGAAAGACCCGGAAGACTTCCTTTTGCACCAGGGGTTTGAGGGTCTCATGATGAAATCTTGAGTTGTCTCTGCTACAGCCATGTATACATGTGACTCTGTGATTCATTCTTCAGGGTATCTGATAGCAGCTGCTTCCACTGACTTCTGATCAAGAAGTCAGCAAGCAGCAAATCAATGTTTATTGAAATTATTGGGTCTATTGTAGGGTAGCTGTTCAACAACTCTTGTACTGCACTATCTGACTTCCAGTGCATCTGATGTTGTTCTGGTATGTTTAGGGCTGGTATTTTAAAGTTCCCAAGACTGCAGCTCAGTTTGAGTAGAAGGCCCATAGTTCATGCATTCTCAACATTGGTGGCTAACCAATGAAAACAATTTTAAATGATTGGTGTCAAAATCAACCAATGATTACTGATCAGAGACCAGGCAGTTCCAAGAGGTCACCCTCATTTTATTGACTGATATCAATGTTGATTAGGTGAAATCATTTCCAGATCCACACCTGAGAGAAAAGATCCTATTTGATCTGTCCTGTAAACCTATAGGAGGGTATTTCACGGATACTAGATGTTTGGTTCAGAATATGTTGGTCTCAGTAGTTTGTTGAGGCAGCATACTGCTGTCTAGCCAAACTCTTCCTTGGGTGGTCTTTCTCCTCTTCTGATCCATCTTCCATCTATGGAAGGCAACTGTCTGGTGAGCAGTGCCACCCGATGAGGCCTACTTCCTGACTCTGTGCATTTGTTCTCCTATTTCTTCCCATGACACTGTAAATCTAAGCTACGTCAATCATCTGCTTAAACCAATCAATATAGGGCAAGTTGCCAAATATCAAAATGGTCACATCTCTCTTTGTCCACCCCCCAGCTCAAGAGCTATTTACATTTTACCAGGTGAACCAGCTGCTTTCAGGGGATGTTTATTGCATTTCTAGAGAGAGGAAGAAAACAGTTTTTATGCTGAAATTTTAAAAAATGCAAAGTGTTGATGAAACTCAACAGCTCTGGAAGCATCTGTGAAAGGAAAAAAACAAAGTTAACAATTCTGGGACAAAATGATTTAATTTGATTTATTTATTGCCATTTTTTCTCATTTATTTTTTGTACTGATGTGCTATGCTTATCCATGGGGGCTTTGGTAAAAGCTTTATACCTACTTTTAACTATATCATTTAATATAGTTCCAATTTCTTACACAACTCTCTGCCTCACTTTATATACATGCCTACTTGCTGCCCTTTTCACTGCAGCCAATAAGTCTCGCCACAGCTTATCATCTCTGACCTACTCAGGATGGACCTCTTCTCAGACAGCTTCCTCCATTAAACACTATTTGTAAATGCATTACACTCTGGCTCATTTTACAAGTACCAGATTCTCACTTTCACCTCATGCACTAAAACCAAATTTCGGGCACATAATTGTGAATTTAGTTACAGGACTGTTATCACTCCTCATGAGGACAAAGACTTCTTAGATAATCTCATCATAACTGAAGACTCAGACATGACATACACCACAGGCACCAGCATAAATGAGGGAGACAATCAGAATCATCAGCAACAAGTGCATGCAGGGGAGAGAGATCCGACGAATAGCAGAAAGGAGCCATAATGGAGTTTATTCACAGGGAGTATGATCTACCTAACAGCTTTCACAGATTATGTCAGTATATGTCAACTCTTGAAAAATCTGCATGTCTAAAGACAGAAAATCACATTGAGTGATCACAGATGCCTAAAGCCTTCTGGACAAAACCCTGCTTATAGCTGTATCTGGTGATCACACAATGCTTCTGGTTGTAGAAGACACCATTGCCTTTTGTCTCAATCTTTTTCCAAAGGCAGAGACAGGTCAGAGATCTTGTGAACAACTGCACATAAACATGTAAAGTATGTGATAGATGGATACTTGATAGGACTGCGAGGTATGTGAACTTTTTCCTTTGATGACAGCAGTCAGGATTAGTGGGCACATGGATTTGTGTCTCTGGCTGTCTCTCCGCAGGTTCGGGATTCCATCAGTTGAACATACATGTCAATTAAAGTAACACCAGATCAAACAGAAGTATTTGTCAAATTAAAGGAATTTGTTTCATAGGACATTGCAGTACAGGCCCTTCGGCCCATGAAGTTGCACCGACCTGTGAAATTAATCTGATTCCCATCTAACCTACATGGTTCCATTATTATCCATATGTATATCCAATGCCCATTTAAATGCCTTTAATGTCGGTGAGTTAACTACTGTTGCAGGCAGGCCGTTCCATGCCCCTACTACTCTCTGAGTAAAGAAACTACCCCTGATATATGTCCTAAATTTATCAGCCCTCGATTTAAAGCTATGCCCTCTTCTGTTAGGCTTCATGAGGAAAAAGGCTCTCACTGTCCACTTTATCTAACCCTCTGATTATCTTATATCTCGATGAAGTCACCTCTCAAACTTCTTCTCTCCAACGAAAACAGCCACCGTTCCCTCAGCCTTTCTTCATAAGACATTCCTTCCATACCAGGCAATATCCTAATAAGTCTCCTCTGAATCCTTTCCAAAGCTTCCATATCCTTCCTATAATGGGGTGAACAGAACTGTACGCCATGCTCCAGGTGCGGCCTTAGCAGTGTCTTGTACAGCTGAAGCATAACTGCCTGGCTCCGAAACTCAATCCCCCTTTCTTAACAACTCTATCAGCCTGGATGGCAACTTGCAGGGATTTATGCACCAGGACACTGAGACCTCTCTGTTTATCTACACTGCAAAGCATTTTACCATTAGCCCAGCACTTTGCATTCCTGTTACTTCTTTCAAAGTGAACTACCTCACACTTTTCCATATTAAACTCCATTTGCCACTTCTCAGCCCAGTTCTGCAACTACTTTCATTAATGTTTAGCTGACATCTCATCAGTAAAACATTTCATGGAAATGTATGCCATATCTCATGGGAGCTATGATGATGTTGCACTTTTGTTTTACAGCTGTCTCATATCCCTGACTTGTTTGAACCTGTGATCAATCTTAAGGCAGTAAAATCTGGTTCATATTATCTCTGAGGCAATGAACACTAGGAGTAGTATAGCATGAGGCAAATGACAACCAGATATCTCAAGCTGACTGTATCATAAGATGCTTCAAGTGCATGGACAGAGGTTGACAGACCTTTATACAGTGTATCAGCAAAGGTCTCCAGAATAACTGTAGGGAGTTGCACTCTGTGCTTTAGAGTACCCTGAGCTAGAGATCCAGCAGGAATAAATTGTTCACTACCCCTCATCTGATATCTAGATGCATCGGTGTTTGTCCAATGTGTGCAGGAGGGTTTCCTGACACAATATGTAGACAGGCCAACAAGAGGTGAGGCCATACTGGATTTGGTTCTAGGTAATGAACCAGGCCAGGTGTTAGACTTGGAGGTAGGTGAGCACTTCGGGGACAGTGACCACAACTCGGTGACTTTTACTCTAGTGATGGAGAGGGATAAGTGTGCACTGCAGGGCAGGAGTTATAGCTGGGGGGCAAGGATATTATGATGCGGTGAGGCATGACTTAGGATGTGTGGATTGGAAAAATAGGCTTCAAGGGAAGGACACAAATGATATGTGGAGCTTGTACATGGAGCAGCTATTGGGTGTCCTTGATAAGTATGTACCAGTCAGGCAGGGAGGAAAGGGTCTTGTGAGGGAGCCATGGTTTAATAAGGAATTGGAATCCCTTGTAAAAGGGAAGAGGGCGGCCTATGTAAAGATGAGGCGTGAAGGTTCAGTTGGGGCGATTGAGAGTTATAAGGTAGCCAGGAAGGATCTAAAGAGAGAGCTAAGAGGAGCAAGGAGGGGACATGAAAAGTCCTTGGTTGGTAGGATTAGGGAAAACCCTAAGGCTTTCTATAGGTATGTCAGGAATAAAAGGATGACTAGCGTAGGTATCGGTCCAGTCAAGGATAGTAGTGGGAAGTTGTGCGTGGAGGCGGAGGAGATTGGAGAGACACTAAATCAATACTTTTTATCAGTATTCACTCAGGAACAGGACATTGTTGCTGATGTGAATATTGAGTCACAAGTGATTAGAATGGATGGCTTTGAGGTATGTAGGGAAGAGGTCCAGGGAATACTGGAAAGGGTGAAAATAGATAAGTCCCCTGAGCCTGATGGCATTTATCCTAGGATCCTCTGGGAAGCTAGGGAGGAGATAGCGGAGCCATTGGCCTTGATTTTTATGTCGTCGTTGTCTACAGGAATAGTGCCAGAAGACTGGAGGATAGCGAATGTGGTCCCCTTGTTCAAGAAGGGGAGTAGAGACAGCCCTAGTAACTATAGGCCAGTGAGTCTCACTTCTGTTGTGGGCAAAGTCTTAGTGAGTATTGTAAGGGATAGGATTTATGAGCATCTGGATAGGAATAATGTGATCAAGGATAGTCAGCATGGTTTTGTGAAGGGCAGGTCGTGCCTCACAAACCTTCTTGAGTTCTTTGAGAAGGTGACCAAGGAAGTGGATGAGGGTAAAGCAGTAGATGTGGTGTATATGGATTTTAGCAAGGCGTTCGATAAGGTACCCCATGGTAGGCTACTGCAAAAATTACGGAGGTATGGCATTGAGGGTGCATTAGAGGTTTGGATTAGGAATTGGCTGGCTGGAAGGAGACAGAGGGTAGTAGTTGATGGTAAAGGATCATCTTGGAGTGCAGTTACTAGTGGTGTTCCACAGGGATCTGTTTTGGGACCATTGCTGTTTGCCATTTTTATAAATGACCTGGAGGAGGGGCTTGAAGGCTGGGTGAGCAAGTTTGCTGATGATATGAAAGTCGGTGGAGTGGTGGACAGCGAAGAAGGATGTGGCAGGTTGCAGCGGGATATAGATTCGTTGCAGAGCTGGGCAGAAAGGTGGCAAATGGAGTTCAATGTAGCTAAGTGTGAAGTCATTCACTTTGGTAGTAGTAACAAGAAGATGGATTACTGGGCTAATTGGTAGTGTGGATGAGCAGAGGGATCTTGGTGTCCATGTACACAGATCTCTGAAAGTTGCCACCCGATTCCTGATGAAGGGCTCTGGCCTGAAATGTCGAATTTCCTGTTCCTTGGATGCTGCCTAACCTGCTGTGCTTTAACCAGCAACACATTTTCAACCCAGGTAAATAGTGCTGTGAAGAAGGCATATGGTGTACTGGGCTTTATTGGTAGAGGAATTGAGTTCCAGAGTCCTGAGGTCATGTTGCAGTTGTATAAGACTCTGGTGCGGCCTTATCTGGAGTATTGTGTGCAGTTTTGGTCGCCATACTATAGGAAGGATGTGGAGGCATTGGAACGAGTGCAGAGGAGGTTTACCAGGATGTTGCCTGGCATGGTAGGAAGATCGTATGAGGAAAGGCTGAGGCACTTGGGGCTGTTCTCATTGGAGAAAAGAAGGTTTAGGGGAGATTTGATAGAGGTGTACAAGATGATTAGGGGTTTAGATAGGGTTGACAGTGAGAACCTTTTTCCGCTAATGGAGTCAGCTGTTACTAGGCGACACAGCTTTAAATTAAAGGGAGGTTGGTATAGGACAGATGTTAGGGGTAGATTCTTTACTCAGCGGGTTGTGAGTTCATGGAATGCCCTGCCAGTAGCAGTGGTGGACTCTCCCTCTTTATGGTCATTTAAGCGGGCATTGGATAAGCATATGGGGGTTATTGGGCTAGTGTAGGTTAGGTAGGCTTCGGTTGGCGCAACAGACCGAAGGGCCTGTACTGCGCTGTATTTTTCTATGTTCTATGTTCTATTTACAATCTATTTCAGTGACATGGATTTAGGGATCACACTTGTGGTGATATAATTTGCTGAATTGACAAAGATAGGTAAGAGTATAAAATGTGAAGAGGATATAAGGATTCGTAATGGCTTATGGATAGGTCACATAAGTGAGCAGAAGTCTGGCAGATGGAGCAAAGTTTTGGAAAATATGGCACATTGACAAGAGGAATGCAAGAGCAACATATTGAAGCTCGACTCTGTGTGCAGTACTTCAGGGTGACCAAACATGAGTTACATAAATGGAGTGCAGGTATAACAAATTATTAGGAAAACAAATACAATATTTTTGTTTAGTGCAAGGGGGAACGGAGTAAGGAGATTTCACTCAAGTTATACAGGCATTGTTGAGGCCCCATTGCTGAGTTCTGTGTATAGTTTCATCTCCTTAATGAGGAAAGGATATAATTGTACAGAAAGTAATGCAGAGATGGTTCACTTGTCTGATTCCTGAATTTAGGCATTGTACAATGAGAAAAATTTGAACAAGTTGAACTTGTGTTCATTGAAGTTTAGAAGAATAAGGGGTGATCTATAGAAATGTATCAGATCCTAAGGGATCTTAACAGTCTGGATGTTCAAAGAATGTTTTCATTGTGTGGAGAACCAAGTAGGTAGAGTTTAACAATAAAACATTTAAGATGGAGATGAAAGGAATTGTTTTGTCTCAGAGTATTCTCTGAAAGGGCAGCACAGTGGCTCTGTGGTTAGCACTGTTGCCTCAAGCACCAGGAATCTGGATTCACTTCCATATTCGGGTGACTATCCGTGTGGAGTTTGCACATTCTCCCTGTGTCTAGTGCAAGTTTCCTCCAGGTGCTCCGGTTTCCCCCCTCAGTCCAAAGATGTGCAGGTTAAGTGGATTTTCTGTGCTCTGTCAGGGATATGCAGGCTCACATGGGTCAGTGTGGACTCAATGGGTTGGATAACCTGCTTCCCTGGTGTAAGGATTCTATTGTTAATTTGCAGAATTCTCCTTTCTCTTTCCAGAGACCATGTAAAGGTTAAATTAAATGTTTTGAAAAATTGGATAGTTTTAAGGATAGATTCTTGGCTTTCAAGGGATTAATTATATAATCGATGTACACAGGAAAGTGAAGGCGATAATGACCTTACCATATGGTAGAGCAGGCTTGAGGAACCAAATGGGAATTTTCT